>NC_079197.1:29989066-30293441 GCF_029499605.1 Hyla sarda
GGCTAATGGCAGGAGGCAGTAAAATACTCCAGCCCTGACAGTCCCAGATCAGGGGCTCCTAAGTCCTAACTCAGGTGGACTGGGCTCATCACTTATGCACAAATCAGCAATGTGCCAGGGAGAGGGATTATGTCAGCTGACAGCACCGACATGAGCCGCAGATAGAAAGCGGGCCTGATGTCGGCCTGCCCTGACAGATTACACTGAGGTGCTGTGCAGTTTATAAGGAGCGTGGCATTTCTCCCCCTCCATGCCGACTAACACCCCGCCTGGGGAAAGCGTTTAAAATGCTGATTTCTCCCTTGGTTCCACCTGTAAATTCAACAATTCCTCAGAAGACTGTGAAGGGACAGGATAAAGTGCTTCACATCAGGGTTTATATCACCTCTCTATCTGTGCACAGGACTAGTAATGAATAGAGCTCCTTCCAGCAGAGGCCTTTTTCCATGTGTCTACACGCTTGGAACTACAGATGTAGCAGAGGGGAATCTGGCCTTTTGGAGTTTCTTTTGTTCGCCGTGATAAAAAAAGTGGTTCCTCAAGTTACGATATTAAAGGGGTTCTCCGGTGCTTACACATCTTATCCCCTATCCAAAGGATTGGGGATAAGATGCCTGATCGCGGGAGTCCCGCCGCTGAGGACCCCCGTGATCTTGCACGCTGGATCTTGCACCCCGTTTGTAATCAGTCCCCGGAGCGTGCTCGCTCCGGGTCTGATTACCGGCGACCACAGGGGCGACGGCGTGTGACGTCACGCCCCCGTGTGACGTCACGCTCCGCCCCTGACAGCTATCACGCCCCCCTCCCGAAGGCTTGCATTGAGAGTCGGAGCGTGACGTCACACGGGGACGCAGGCGTGACGTCACACGCCGCCCGCCCTGTGGTCGCCGGTAATCAGACCCGGAGCGAACACGCTCCGGGGACTGATTACAAACGGGGTGCCGCGTGCAAGATCACGGGGGTCCCCAGTGGCGCGACTCCCCGATCAGGCATCTTATCCCTATCCTTTGGATAGGGGATAAGATGTCTAAGCACCGGAGAACCCCTTTAATTGGTTCAAGGACCACCATTGTATGTTGAAACCATTGTATGTTGAGACCATAACTCTATGAAAACCTGGTAATTGGTTCTAAAGGCACCAAAATGTCATCCAACAATAGGAAAAAGTGAGGATTAAAGAAAAATAAGTAGATAACTAATACAGATAAAGCAAATCCTTACATATAAAAGTAGGAAATATCTGCTGGGAGCTGTAAATCACTGTCTATGTCAGTGTTTCCCAAGCAGGGAGCCTCCAGCTGTTGCAAAACTACAACTCCCAGCATGCCCGGACAGCCAAAGGCTGTCCGGGCATGCTGGCAGTTGTAGTTTTGCAACAGCTGGGGGCACCCTGCTTGGGAGACACTGGTCTATGTAGAGGACAGGAGCTTCTTCAGGGTCCTGTACAGTACACAGAATCCAAAAAAAGTAATGGAGTCGCCCTCACCTGGTGTCCAAAGGAGCAGCTAACCCTGGCACAGGTAAAGTGTACAGAACATGTAATACCTCCCTGTACTGTAGGGGGCGCTACCAGACACCAGTCAGTGCATGCACTTCAGTAATACAGGGGTTTTACCAGTGAATGCCCATTCTGATTGGTCGGTTCTTCCAGCCATTGACACGTGTCGCAGTTCTGGACTGTCTGTACATTGTATGTTGAGTCTGGTTTCAACTTACGATGGTCCAGAAAAGACCATTGTATGTTGAAACTATTGTATGTTGAGGCCATTGTAAGTTGAGGGGTCACTGTACTCAGAGTTTGGAAAACAGTTCTCATGCATTTCTATGGCAAAATACTAAGGGCGCAATATCACACCATCACGTTTTGCCTAATAAGGTCATGTTTAAACCGCGGGAAACAAGAAGAGAGGAAGTGGAAGCTTGGTGTCGCGCTACTGATGACTCGATGAAAGCTTCCACTTCCTCTCTTCTTTTTTTCCCGCATTGTTACACGCTGGTGGATCCAGCACGGGAAGCCGCGGCAGCTGAACTCCATCCTCCTTTCGTCATATGTGTGTCAGTGTTGTGCCTGGATTATAGTTTTTTCATCAAGGATTCTTCACAAGGAAGCGCTCCTGTGTACTTTATGTTTACACAGCGGAAATTTTGCGGAATGTCCACGGGCAGACATTACGCAAATAACGGGCTCCGGCACGACATGCCGGCACTAGGACCACTTGGAAATGTGTAGTCTCCATAAACAACAATGCATTTCCAAGCAGATTCCGCCTAAAAAAATTGGCATGTCAATTCTCTCGGCGAAGCCCAAAATTTGCACAGTGCAGTAGAATCCCATAGAAATCAAATCCTGCAGGAAGGACCTGTCAATCAACTAAGAATGGCCCATACAGGGGATCTTTAAAAAAAATACCAGAAATGTACCAATTTTTCACAATATTTTGAAGTTTTTCACACAAAAAAATGCTGCATGAATCAACAAAGATTTACCACTAATATAAAGTACAATATGCCATGAAAAAACTATCTCTGAATCGCGACACTAAGCAAAAGCATGTCAAAGGTATTACAACTTAAAGACACACATGCCAGATTTGAAAAATTGGGCTTGGTCATTAAAGGGGTACTCCAATGGAAAACTTTTTTTTTTTTATCAACTGGTGTCAGAAATTTAAACAGATTTGTAAATGACTTCTATAAAAAAAAATCTTAATCTTTCCAGTACTTTTTAGGGTCTGTTTCCTACAGAGGAAATGGTTTTCTTTTTGGAACACAGAGCTCTCTGCTGACATCATGACCACAGTGCTCTCTGCTGACATCTCTGTCCATTTTAGGAACTGTCCAGAGTAGCAGATGGGCAGCTATGGGGATTTTCTCCTACTCTGAACAGTTCTTAAAATGGACAGAGATGTCAGCAGAGGGTACTGTGGTCATGATGTCAGCAGAGAGCTCTGTGTTCCAAAAAGAAAACCGTTTCCTCTGTAGTATTCAGCAGCAAATAAGTACTGGAAGGATTAAGATTTTTTAATAGAAGTAATTTACAAATCTGTTTAACTTTCTGGCACCAGTTGATTTAAAAAAATAAGTTTTCCACGGGAGTAAAAATAGGCGGCGTCCTTAAGGGGTTAAACAAAAAGTTCTTTAGGTTTATTGTGAAATAACTTGACTGCCTTGGACAAAGCATAGTCCCATCTTTATCCGATACCTGTTGAATTACTTTCAACACCTCTGTTGGTCAAGCTTTATTGCTCAGCGTGCCAAACTTCACTAATGGCTCAAGCACAAGGCCATTTTATGGCTGTTTTGTATGGAGGCTTTAAAGGGGTATTCCAGGAAAAAACTTTTTTTTATGTATCAACTGGCTCCAGAAAGTTAAACATATTTGTAAATTACTTCTATTAAAAAAATCTTAATCCTTTCAGTACTTATGAGCTTCTGAAGTTAAGGTTGCTCTTTTCTGTCTAAATCCTCTCTGATGACACCTGTCTCGGGAAACGCCCAGTTTAGAAGCAAATCCTCATAGCAAACCTCTTCTAAACTGGGCGTGTCCCGAGACAGGTGTCATCAGAGAGGATTGAGACAGAAAAGAACAACCTTAACTTCAGAAGCTCATAAGTACTGAAAGGATTAAGATTTTTTTATAGAAGTAATTTACAAATCTGTTTAACTTTCTGGAGCCAGTTGATATATCTATATATATATAAAAAAGTTTTTTCCTGGAATTCCCCTTTAATTGTTGTGCATGTGACTGCACTTCTGTCTGGCCTGCTTAGTGGGCTCCTTAGGGTGGGCTATGACCAAGACTGTACAGTATCATTCAGCAGTATATGATGGTATTATTTGAGAACTGAATTGTAGTATAAAGTAGGAACTATACAGATCAGCCATAACATCTCCCTCTAATGCCATGAAAACAATTCTGACATCTCAAGAGATGAACTCCACAAGATCTCTGAAGGTCTTCTGTGATATCTACACCCTGTTCCAAATTATTATGCAAGTTACCGTATTTTTCGTCATATAAGACGCTCCGGCATATAAGAAGCACCCAAATTTAGAGCATAAAAATCTAGAAAATAAAGATTCTGAACCAAATACAATGTAAAGTATAGGACAGTGATCTTCAACCTGCAGACCTTCAGATGTTGCAAAACTACAACTCCCAGCATGCCCGGACAGCCAACGGCTGTCCGGGCATGCTGGGAGTTGTAGTTTTGCAACATCTGGAGGTCCGCAGGTTGAAGACCACTGGTATAGGAGGTAGTACTCAAGTGTCCCCGCCGCTCCGGACCCGTCACCGCTCGTCACCGCTGCCCTGGATCAGCTTTGGATCAGCTTTGATCGCCACGTCTGAAGGGTTAATACAGGGCATCACCGCGATCGGTGATGTCCTGTATTAGCCGCGGGTCCTGGCCGTTGATGGCCATAGGGACCGCCGGTTTTAATGTGTATTTGCCGTATAACTAAGGTCCAGTCTTAGGACCGAAACGCGTCACCTTGTCATGTTCTCCTTGTCTTTTTGGCTTTCATTGGAATAAACATCCAGTTCCTTGATATTTGCGCTGGACATTTTGCTTTTGCTTGTTGGTATATGTTTCTAATTTACCTAAATAATTGATGTAAATAACAGTCAGCATAATGTTATTAACTATTAAGAGTACAATTCAAATTGTATTGAACAAACCTCCAAACTTCCAAATTGTACTTCCAAAGGATTTTTTTTAAACATAAAAAACTTACAAAGCACTATTCCAAATTATTCTGCACAGTATGTTTCAAAACTCTTTATAGGTTGTAAAGAACTGAAAATTGTCATTTGTTGTGTTTGCAGCTTATTTACTGAAATCAAAAGCTATTTCAATCAAACTTTTAACAACAATTTAACTTTTTAAACAAACAGGTCACGTTACATTTTAACATAGGACCCCTTATTTGATAGCAGCTTCACTCGTCTTGCATTCATTGAACTTGTGAGTTTTTGGACAGTTTCTGCTTGAATTTGTTTGAAAGATGTCAGAATAGCCTCCCAGAGCTGCTGTTTGGATGTAAACTGCCTCCCACCCTCATAGATCTTTTGCTTGAGGATGCTCCAAAGGTTCTCAATAGGATTCATCAGGGGAGGATGGAGGCCACACCATGATTTTCTCTACTTTTATCCCCATAGCCGCCATTAATGCAGAGGTATTCTTTGCAACATGAGATGGTGCAATGTCATGCATGAAGCGGATTTTATTATGGAAAGCATAGTTCTTCCTTCTGTACCAGGGAAGAAAGTGGTCGATCAGAAACTCAACATACTTTGCAGAGGTCATCTTTACACCTTCAGGGACCCTGAGGGGCTAACCAGCTCTCTTACCATGATTCTGGCCCAAAACATGACTCCACCACCGCCTTGCTGACGTTACAGCCTTGTTAGAACAGGGTTGCCGTCCACCAACCATCCGCTACTCCATCCTTCTGGACCATCCAGGGTTGCATGGCACTCATCAGTGAACAGGACTGTTTGAAAATTAGTCTTCATGTATTTTTCTGCCCAATGCAGCTGTTTCTGCTTGTGAGCATTGGTCAGTGGTGGCCGAATAGAAGGTTTGCAAGACTCTGTAGGACTCTACACCTTGATGTCTGTGGGACTCCAGAGGCACCAGCAGCTTCAAATATCTGTTTGCTGCTATGTAATGGTAATTTTAGCAGCTGCTTTCTTGATCCGATACATGGATCTGGCAGAGATCTTCCTCACTGTGCCTTTATCTGCACAAACCCATCTGTGCTCTGAATCAGCCACAAATCTCTTAATAGTGCGATGATCACGCTTAAGTTTTCGTGAAATATCTAATGTTTTCATACCTTGTCCAAGGTGTTGAACTATTTCACTCTTTTCAGCAGCAGAGAGATGCTTTTTCTTCCCCATGTTGCTTGAAAATGGTGTCTGCTTAATAATGTGGAACACCCACCTTCAGTAGTTTTTTTCTTAAATTGGGCTCACCTGGCAATCTAATTACCACAGGTGTCCGATATTGTTGTCAGTGATCAAAAGAGCCCTGAGACACAATGGGGTTTATTTACTAACATGATCCCGACTCTTTTTTGTCGGGTTTTGCGCCCAAATTGTGTCGCACATCCCTTGCGACACAATTTGCGACCAAAAAAAAAAAAACCTCCATTTTACAAGAAAAACCCAAAAAGGGGGCATGGCAACGGGGTAAAGGGGCGTGGCCCCGGCAGTTTTGGAAAATTCCAACATATTTACTAAGGTTTCCACCGAAAAAGTGGTGTATTTGAGCTGAGACAAAGCCGACAGATCAGAACAGTTGTAAAAAAAAGCAAAATGTAGGGAAAAGTGCAAAATGTAGGGAAACCTTAGTAAATACCTTGGGAAAATACCAGTGGGAAATCAAAACCCACAAAGAAACCTACACTCCACTCTTAGTAAATAAACCCCAATGTCATCAATGAGTTAAACTGAAAAACAAAATATTTAAACTTTGTGACACAAATAGAATTTGCATAATAATTTGGAACAGGATGTGGAAACATGTCACTTTGTGAAATCATTGTGATGGTCTGTGCTAGCTGGAGAAGAAATTCAACATGAAGGACTCTGATTAGAGAAGACATCTTCAGGGAGTCACTCAATGATATTCTGCCTCTGACTGATCAATACTGTACATGCAAATAATATGTCACTCTCTAGGAGTTGTGGGTGTTTCAATAGGAATCAAAGATCCTTAAATACATGTAACAGAAAACTTGGCACACCACTTTGCAGGTGAATCAGTGTGCAATTTTATTAGAAATCCAAGAAAATGTAGTAACGTTTCGGTTAACAATAGACCTTCATCAGACCAGATTGCTGTGGAGGCAAGGTTAAGGAAAGAACGTTCTTGCCATGCTGGACTTAAGTGGTAAGGCAACCTGTAGTCGCTGTGAATCTCGGGCCGGCAGCAGCAGCGGCCAGAACACAGAAGTTTGGAGCTTCCGAGTTCGTGACGTCATGCCACGCCCCCTCCATTTATGTCTGTGGGAGGGGGTGTGACGGCTAGTACATAGCCGTCAAGCCTCTTCCCATAAAAATGAATGGAGGGGGTGTGGCGGCCTTGTTCGCCAGTCATCGGGCACAGAGCGGAGTTCACTCCATGCACCAAATGTCTGGGGTGCCGCAGCGGAGATCTCGGGGGTCCCCAGCAGCAGGACCCCACAATTAGACATCTTATCCCCTATCCTTTGGATAGGGGATAAGATGTTTTCAGAGGTGTGTCAGGCTGTGGCACTTAAGCAGCTCAGCTTCACCTCCTTGACACTTGGCTAAGTAATAAAAAGGAGATTTTATAAGTTTGGCAACCCCCAAAAGCTCAAAGAAAGGTACAGTTTGCTTTGATACCTTTTACAGCTTGTCAATAAGGTGACTGCCGTTGTCAAATCTGCAGCTTCATATCCGAAGTGAATCTGTTGTGTATGAATACGCCCTTAGGCCGCATTCACATGATGGAAATCTGCATATGTGCATCAATTCTGCATCCACATTGATTCGGTGCAGAATTCTGCAGATTTTAAACACGTGCGAAATGGGTGCGGAATTCGTGCAGAATCCATGCAGAAATTTCCGCACTGATTCCGGATCTTAGTAAAAAGATTTTATATAATTGAACAGTGATAGTTTGTGCAATTTCCACACAGAATGCATGCATGAATAAATTCCGCAAAAATTCAAGAGAAAGTCCGCCCCATTGACTTCAATGAGTCCGGAAGTCCGGAAGCCGAAGTCCGGAAAAATATAAGACCAGACTTATATTTTTCCGGACTGCGGAAAACAGAATTTCAGCAGCCGAATTCCATTAAAATTAAGGGGCAATACATTTTGGTGGAATTCTGCACGAAAAATTCATGCGGAATTCCACGTGGAATTTCCATCATGTGATCGCGGCCTAAGGGTATGTTCAGATGGGCGGATTTATTTGCGGGTTTACGCAGCGGAAAATCCACCGCAAGCCCCATTGAAGTCAGTACGATCTGTGGCGGAAATTCCGCAGCGGAAAATCTGCTGCGGACAGTTGAGAAGGGCCCGCCCCATTTCAAATACGCAGGGGGAAAATAAATACGCTCGTGTGAACGTTTCGGTTCATTCACACGAGCGTATTTTTGCTGCAGATCTTCTGCAGATTTGCAGCTGCAGATTTTACTGCCCATTGACTTTAAGTATCATGGTAAAAAACGTATCCCCTAAGGGATAAGTTTTAGTTCCCGGGGTCCGAGAGCTGGGGCCGCCCGCGATCTCCTGCTCGGAGCCCGGCTCTCCTTCACAGTGGTGCGTCAAGACCCCCGCCCCCTCCATATAGCTCTATGGGAGAGCCGTTCGGCAATCTTCAGCTATCCCATAGAGCTATATAGAGGGGCCACGGTGGCCCCCGCTTTGGGCGGGGGTCATGATGCACCACTGTGAAGGAGAATGGGGCTCTGAACAGGAGATCATGGGGGGACCCAGCGCTCGGACCCCCACGTTCTAAAACTTATCCCTTAATAGGGGATACATTTTTTTTTACCATGATACTTGCCCTTTAAGGATGAATTCAATATAAGTGGCAGTGTGCAAATCAATGTGACAAATCATTTTGACTTCCAGCCTAGAAGGGGGTGGGGAAAGTGGGCACATAAATTTGGATAATTTACAGGGCATATAATAATATTTATGGACATTACACATTAATATACTGTATTTGAAATATTGTAATTATTTCATGTGGTTATAGATGTAGGAATAATTTTCTGCGGCACGCCAAACCGCAGGCACCCACCATACAGTATATCTTGTCCTGTTGTTAAAAAGCGGAATCCCACCCTTGCCTTACGCTTGCCAATTTTTCCTGCTTTCTACACATCAGCTTAAAGAACTGACTGTTCTTTTGCTGCATAATATATCCCAGTTCTTGACAGGCGCCAGTGTAACAAGTAATCTATGTTATTCCTTTAACCCAGTGTTTTGCAACCGGAGTGCATCCAGCTGTTGCAACAGCTGGAGGCACCCCGATTGGGCAACACTGGCTTAAAGGGGTATTCCAGGAATTTTTTTTTATTTGGCTATGCTACAGGGAGCTGTACAGTTAGTGTAGTTCATAATATAGTGTCTGTACCTGTGTGTGACGGATTTCGCACAATTCTTCTGTGATTTTTCCCCCACTATTTATTTTTACCAGCATACAAAATGACTGTTGTCTCGGATTTTTCCCAGCTTGCAATGCGGCCAAGACCTGACTCACTAGTCAACTGATGACAGGGAGCCTGTCTGCTTCAATGGGTGGAGGGATCGCTTGGTGGGAGAGAGATCAATCTGCAACTAATGCCACAGCTGTAGGCACCCTGATTGAAAACCACAGGTCTTTTGTTTCAATGGGTGGGGTGGCTGATGTGTGGAAGGGAGGAAAATGGAAAATTAGTAAAAAAAAAAAAAAAGAAAAGTCAAACAGGAAATACAAGTTCACAAAAAGCTAGCCACAGTGTTATGGTAATCTCACAACATAGCCATTTAGCCCCAAGACAAGCGCAGATCCTTCCTGAGCATGTCCATTACTGCCTGCCAGGTACATACTAAAAATCACCTTATGGAGGATAACCCCTTTAACCTTTATGTTTTTTTTGTTTTTTATTACAGTTAATCCCCATAGAAAATAATTTATCTCAACCTGTCCAGGGGAAAAGTTGCTGAGTTGCCCATCGCAACCAATCAGATGGCTTCTTTTATTTTTTGAAAAGGCCTCTGAAAAGTGAAAGAAGCAATCTGATTGGTTGCTATGGGCAACTCAGCAACTTTTCATCTGGACAGGTTTTGATGAATCAATCACAGCTCAGCTAACGAGCTCTGGTGAAGTGAAAGCTGAGCTGTGATTGGTTGCTGTGGGGAAATCACTATTTTTTCTCTCACACAGTTTGATAAATCTGGGCCAATGTGTTCTGCCTAACTAAAGTAAAAAATAACACATTTATATATCATGCCTCTACTACAGGGGGTCCTCAATGTAATCCCGGCGGCAGGATACAGCAAGAGGTGAGGCCTGTTCAACAGCTGGAGTTCCAACTACAACTCCCGGCATGCCCTTTGGTAGTCTGTGCATGCTGGAGGTTGTAGTTATGCAACAGCTGGAGGCACATTTTTCTATGAAAAAGTGTGCATCCAGCTGTTGCATAACTACAACTCCCAGCATGCACAGACTACCAAAGGGCATGCTGGGAGTCCAGCTGTTGCAAAACTACAACTCTCAGCATGCCCTTCGACTGTCAATGCATGCTGAGTGTTGCAGTTTTGCAACAGCTGGAGACAGATTGGTTGTGAAACAGAGTTTGTGTCCTAACTTAGTGTTTTGCAACCAGGGTCCCTCCAGCTGTTGCAAAAATACAACTCCCAGACTGTACATGCTGGGAGTTTTAGTTTTGCAACAGCTGGAGGCAGACTGGTTGCGAAACACTGAATTAAGTAACAAACTCTCAGTGTTGCGCAACCAATGTGCCTCCAGCTGTTACATAACTACATCTCCCTGCATGAATGGTCTGTCAGTGCATGCTGGGAGTTGTAATTTTGCAACAGCTGGAGGTTTGCGGTACAGGGTACATTCACACGAGTGGGTTTATTAGGGAGTTTTCTGCTGCAAGTTTGAGATGCGGCAAATTTTCCGCCGCAGCTAAAACTCCTAGCGAGAAACTCACTGTAAACCCGCCCATGTGAATGTACCCTAAAAACACTACATTACACTTCACAAAATAAAAAGTAAAGCACTATTTACACATATACCCTTACACAGTACCCCCCCCCCATAAAAAAAAGAAGAAAAAAAACTTCTTGTACGGCACTGTTTCCAAAACAGAGTTTTCAGCTGTTGAAAAACAACAACTCCCAGTATTGCCGGACAGCCACTGACTGTCAAGGCGCTCTCTCACTTTGAAGCTCTGTCTTATTTCAAGGCAATAGTTTAGTGCCACATATGGGGTATTTCCCCATAAAGTTGGGGTCTACACCAGCGTGTTAGTGTAAAATTTTTATATTTTTTACACTAGCATGCTGGTGTTGCCCCATACTTTTAAGTGGTAAAAGGAAAAAAAAAGACCCCCAAAATTTGTAACGTAATTTCTCCTGAGTACGGAAATACCCCATTTGTGGGCGTAAAATGCTCTGCGGATGCACAAAAAGGCTCAGGAGTGAGAACGCACTATGTACATTTGAGGCCTAAATTGGTGATTTGCACAGGGGTGGCTGATATTACAGCTGTTCTGACATAAACGCAAAACAATAAATATCCACATTTGACCCCATTTTGGAAACTACACCCCTCACAGAATGTAACAAGGGGTATAGTGAGCCTTAACACCTCACAGGTGTTTGACGAATTTTCGTTAAAGTTGGATGTGAAAATGAATTTAAAAAATTTCACTAAAATGCTGGTTTTACCCTACATTTTTCATTTTCACAAGGGAGAATAGGAAAAAAGCCCCCCAAAATGTGTAGCCCCATTTCTTCTAAGTAAGAGCATACCCCATATGTGGATGTAAAGTGTAAAGATGAAGGAGCGCCATTGGGCTTTTGGAGAAATAATGTGTCCGAAATTGAAGGCCATGTTCACTGCACCCCTTATTAAATTCTGTGAGGGGTGTAGTTTCCAAAATGGGTTCACATGTGGGGGGGTCCACTGTTCTGGCACCACGGGGGGCTTTTTAAACACACATGTCCCCCAACTTCAATTCCAACCAAATTCTCTCTCCAAAAGTTCAATGGCGCTCCTTCTCTTCTGAGCATTGCAGTTTGCCCGCAGAGCACTCTACATGCACATATGGGGTGTTTCCTATTACCCCTTGTGAAAATGAAAAATTTGGGGTAACACCAGCATTTTAGGGAAACAAATCAAATTTTTCATTTTCACATCCAACTTTAGCGGAAATCAAACACCTGTGGGGTGTTAAGGCCCCCTTGTTATGTTCCTTGAGGGGTGTAGTTTCCAAAACAGTATGCCATTTGTTTTTGTTTTTTGCTGTTCTGACACCATAGGGGCTTCCTAAATGCGACATGCCCCCCAAAAACCATTTCAGCTAAATTTGCTTTCCAAAAGCCAAATGTGACTTCTTCTCTTCTGAGCATTGTAGTGCGCCCGCAGTCCACATATGGGGTATTTCCATACACAAGAGAAAATGCCCACCAAAATGTGTAACCCCATCTCTTCTATTACCCCTAGTAAAAAATAAAAATTGGGGGGGAAAACCAGCATTTTAGTGAAAAAAAAATTAATTCATTTACACATCCGACTTTAGCAAAAACACCTGTGGGGTGTTAAGGCTCACTGTACCCCTTGTTATGTTCCTTGAGGGGTGTAGTTTCCAAAATAGTATGCCATGTGGGGGGGGGGGGATTTCTGCTGTTCTGGCACCATAGGGGCTTCCTAAATGTGACATGTCCCCCAAAAACCATTTCAGAAAAACTCTCTCCAAAATCCCATTGTCGCTCCTTCTCTTCTGAGCCCTCTACTGCGCACACCGAACACTTTACATACACATATGAGGTATTTCCTTATTGTTGGGTTACACATTTTAGGGGGCTTTTTCTCCTTTTACCCCTTGTAAAATTTCAAAAACTGGGTCTACATGAACATGCGAGTGTAAAAAATGAGGATTTTGAATATTCTCCTTCACTTTGCTGCTATTCCTGTGAAACACCTAAACGGTTAGAACACTTTCTGAATGTCATTTTGAATACTTTGGGGGTGCATTTTTTTAATGGGGTCATTTATGGGGTATTTCTAATATGAAGGCCCTTCAAATCCACTTCAAAACTGAACTGGTCCCTGAAAAATTCCGATTTAGAAAATTTGTGAAAAATTGCAAAATTGATGCTGAAATTTGAAGCCCTCTGATGTCTTCCAAAAGTAAAAACATGTCAACTTTATGATGAAAATATAAAGTAGACATATTGTATATGTGAATCAATATATCATTTATTTGTTATGTTTATTTTTCTTATAAGCAGAGAGCTTCAAAGTAAAAAAAAAAGCAAAATTAAAAAATTTTCATCAAATTTGGCAATTTTTCAGAGATAAAGAAGAAATTATGCAAGTATCGACAAAAATTTACCACTGACATAAAGTAGAATATGTCACGAAAAAACATTCTCGGAATCAGAATGAAAAGTAAAAGCATCCCAGAGTTATTAATGCTTAAAGTGACAGTGGTCAGATGTGCAAAAAATGCTCCTGTCCTTAAAGGGGTACTCCGTCCCTAGCATCTTATCCCCTATCCAAAGGATAGGGGATAAGATGTCAGATCGCCGAGGTCCCGCTGCTGGGGACCCCCTGGTTCTCTGCTGCGGCACCCCGCTATCATTACTGCACAGAGCACACTCGCTCTGTGCGTAATGACATGGGCCGGAGCAACGTTACGTCACGGCTCCTGCATCGCCCATCATTACGCACAGAGCGAGTGTGCTCTGTGCAGTAATGATAGCAGGTGCCGCAGCGGAGATCCCGGGGGTCCCCAGTAGCGGGACCTTGGCGATATGACATCTTATCCCTTATCCTTTGGATAGGGGATAAGATGTCTAGGGACGGAGTACCCCTTTAAGGTGAAAATGGGCTCGGTCCTTAAGGAGTTAAATGGGCACTGTCATTAAAACTATTTTTTTCTATTGCACTTCTTATGGTAAATAAAGAATCTTGTTAATGTACTTTCTTAAAAAAAAAATTCTATGCTTTATTTGTGTTTAAAAAAGCTACCACTAGATGTCTCCCTACTTGTCCAGAGCACATTTCCCATCCTCTCTTGTACAGTCTTTGGACTCCTGCTGGCCTGGCAGAAGTCCAAAATCAGGAAATGCAGACTGGAGTGCTGAGGGGTGTGTGTGCAGCCTTAGCCAATCATAGCTCATCTCACACACTGAACTGCTCTGGGCTGTGTGTAGCAGAGTGAGGGAGGAAGTTCTTCCCCGTATGGCTTCAGATGATGTCACGCCTGCTGGGGAACACCCCTCCCCAGTCCAACTGAGAGAATTCGACTGAGCAGAAAATACAGAGCAATAAAAAACTAAATAATCATTAAAATAAAGGCAGAGGGTGGACTGGGAAGATTATAAAATTTAACAAGATCATGACAGATACTCTTTAAAGGATTTAGAGGTACATGCTTCCCACTACAGGTGGTCTTCAGTGTAATACTATGTGAGTCCACCCCTTTTATAGGGGGTCATTAATGTAATACTATGCAGGGGTGTAGATTGGAGGATTTGGTGGTACATGCTTCCCACTAGAGGGGGTCTTCAATGCAACACTATGTAAGTCTGCCCCTCCTTACAAGGGGTCTTCTAAGTGATACTATGCAGAGGTGTAGCTTGGAGGATTTGGTGGTACATGCTTCCCACTATAGGGGGGTCTTCAATGTAACACTAAGTAAGTCTGCCCCTCCTTACAAGGGGTCTTCTAAGTGATACTATACTGAGGTGTAGCTTGGAGGATTTGGCGGTACATGCGTCCCACGTGCTGGATGCCAAGGAGCAGGTCAACAAGCTACTGTGCCTTAGCCAGAGTATTAAGATGCGGGCAAGCGCTGTAAAATCAAAAGCGATACGTACAAAGCAAAATGTTATTGTTGTAGCACTGAACAGACATTAAAATGACAATTTTCCAACAGAGACTTATGGGATTACTATAAGAAAAATAATGATTTTTAAACAATTTGGGTAAGCACTTAGGGGGAGAGCTTTCTAAACAAGACACAGCAGTTTTTGATAGTATGAAAGATTGGCAAATAGGAGAAAAATTACCGCTTCACAAAATATGGCTTAGTCGGCAGTATTAGACTCTCTTCATAATTTTTCATTTAAATTAAACAAAAAAATGTGATGCAAATTTATTCAAGCAGCATCGGGAAAAAAAAGCGTCGGACATGTCTGATTAGGTATAATTTTAGCTCCCCGGCTCTGGTGTTAACACTGCACTCTGCCTTACTCTATGTTCGTTAAAAGTAAAATTAATGGCAGGCAGGCAGCTCCTCATTTATAATTGCTTCATTATGCTGTTGCATCCTCTAGACAATTATGACTTGCTGCTATTGTACCATACAACACACACATACGGGTACAGCGAGAGTGTACCGAGGTCTCTGCACACAGATAGAGGGATATACACATTCCTAGACAATGCTCTTATGTGCAGGGGACTTTATTGATGCCCTCAATTGTACGGACATTATGCAGTGCTAAGCAATTATATCCTTTTTTACCATAGTTAGTGTTAGTCTAGGTTAAAAAAAACATTCAACATTTTGGAGAGAAAATAAAAAGATGAATTGAAACTTCCAAACATGTTGAATTTATGTCTGCTGTTAAAAGGGTTCTCCACCATAAGGTGATTTTAGTATGTACCTGACTGACAGTAATGGCCATGCTTAGGAAGGATCTGGGCTTGTCTTATGGCTAAATGGCTATGTATGGCTAAATGGCTATGTTGTGAGAAAACTATAACACTGAGGCTATCTTTTTGTGAACTGGCTACTTCCTGTTGGAGTTCATTCCCTCAAACTACAAGTCCCATAATTCCTCATTTGTAAGTGTGAGGTCACTTTTCTCCCTCCCACACATCAGCCACCCCACTTATTAACACACCTGTGCTCCATTCCATGTTTTCTGACCAGGGTGCCTCCAGCTGTTGCAAAACTACCATTCTTGCAGAATGATCTCCCTCCCACCCAGCGGTTGCTCCACCCATTGAAGCAGGACAGACTCCCTCTGAACACCTGACTAGTGATGTAATGTCTCAGGCCACACTGCAACCTGGGAAAACCTCAGATGACACTCATTTCGTATGCTGTAATTGGGGCAAAAATCACAGAAGAATTGTGAGACCACCATGAAACACAGGTACAGACAATATATTATGAACTACACTAACTTTACAGCCCCTGTACCATAGTCAAATAATAAAACAAAATCCCCGGAATACTCTTTAACTTTGAGAGGGTTCTGTCCATCACCAAGACAGCACCACTGTTGTCCATAGGCTGTGACTGGTATTGCAGGTCAGCCACCCGTACCCCATCAAAATCTATTTCTGCAACTAATAATGGATTTTATTTTCCCACTGTATGTCTAACATGAATCTATTGTTCAGTATAATACAGTTGTCACGATGCCGGCTGGCAGGTAGTGGACCCTCTGTGCCAGAGAGGGATTGGCGTGGACCGTGCTAGTGGACCGGTTCTAAGCCACTACTGGTTTTCACCAGAGCCCGCCGCAAAGCGGGATGGTCTTGCTGCGGCGGTAGTGACCAGGTCGTATCCACTAGCAACGGCTCACCTCTCTGGCTGCTGAAGATAGGCGCGGTACAAGGGAGTAGGCAGAAGCAAGGTCGGACGTAGCAGAAGGTCGGGGCAGGCAGCAAGGATCGTAGTCAGGGGCAACGGCAGAAGGTCTGGAAACACAGGCAAGGAACACACAAGGAACGCTTTCACTGGCACTAAGGCAACAAGATCCGGCAAGGGAGTGCAAGGGAAGTGAGGTAATATAGGGAAGTGCACAGGTGAAAACCCTAATTGGAACCACTGCGCCAATCAGCGGCGCAGTGGCCCTTTAAATCGCAGAGACCCGGCGCGCGCGCGCCCTAGGGAGCGGGGCCGCGCGCGCCGGGACAGAACAGACGGGGAGCGAGTCAGGTAGGGGAGCCGGGGTGCGCATCGCGAGCGGGCGCTACCCGCATCGCGAATCGCATCCCGGCTGGCAGCAGGATCGCAGCGCCCCGGGTCAGAGGACGTGACCGGAGCGCTGCAGCGGAGGGAGTGAAGCGAGCGCTCCGGGGAGGAGCGGGGACCCGGAGCGCTCGGCGTAACAGTACCCCCCCCCTTGGGTCTCCCCCTCTTCTTGGAGCCTGAGAACCTGAGGAGCAGACTTTTGTCAAGGATGTTGTCCTCAGGTTCCCAGGATCTCTCTTCAGGACCACAACCCTCCCAGTCTACTAAAAAAAAATTTTTCCCTCTGACCTTTTTGGCAGCCAAAATTTCCTTGACCGAGAAGACGTCCGAGGAGCCGGAAACAGGAGTGGGAGGAACAGATTTGGGAGAAAAACGGTTGAGGATGAGTGGTTTGAGAAGAGAGACGTGAAAG
This sequence comes from Hyla sarda, assembly GCF_029499605.1. Taxonomy (NCBI): domain Eukaryota; kingdom Metazoa; phylum Chordata; class Amphibia; order Anura; family Hylidae; genus Hyla; species Hyla sarda. The sequence continues at coordinate 30,006,180 of NC_079197.1, forward strand.
GCATTAGGGATACGAAGAGAAGGAGGAAGAAGAAGTTTATAAGAGACAGGATTAATTTGACACAAAATTTTGAAAGGACCAAGATAGCGTGGTCCCAACTTGTAGCTAGGGACACGGAAGCGGACATATTTAGCGGAGAGCCATACCTTGTCTCCAGGGGAAAAAACGGGGGGAGCTCTTCTTTTCTTATCCGCGAACCTCTTCATGCGTGAAGAAGCCTGTAAGAGAGAATTTTGGGTCTCTCTCCATATAATGGAAAGGTCACGAGAAATTTCATCCACAGCGGGCAGACCAGAGGGCAAGGGGGTAGGGAGGGGGGGAAGAGGGTGACGGCCGTACACCACGAAAAATGGGGATTTGGAGGAAGATTCAGAGACCCTGAAGTTATACGAAAATTCGGCCCATGGAAGGAGATCTGCCCAGTCATCCTGGCGGGAGGAAACAAAATGTCGCAAATAATCACCCAGGATCTGGTTAATTCTTTCTACTTGTCCATTGGACTGGGGATGATATGCAGAGGAAAAATTTAATTTAATCTTGAGTTGTTTACAGAGAGCCCTCCAGAATTTAGACACGAATTGGACCCCTCTATCCGAGACAATCTGCGTAGGCAACCCGTGAAGACGAAAAATGTGTACAAAAAATTGTTTAGCCAACTGAGGCGCAGAAGGAAGACCAGGAAGAGGGATGAAATGTGCCATTTTGGAGAATCGATCAACGACCACCCAAATAACGGTGTTGCCACGGGAAGGGGGTAAATCAGTAATAAAATCCATACCAATCAGAGACCAAGGCTGTTCGGGGACAGGCAGAGGATGAAGAAAACCAGCGGGCTTCTGGCGAGGAGTCTTATCCCGGGCACAGATAGTGCAGGCTCGCACAAAGTCCCCAACATCCGTCTCCAGAGTCGGCCACCAATAGAAGCGGGAGATGAGTTGCACAGATTTCTTGATGCCCGCATGACCTGCGAGATGGGAGGAGTGACCCCATTTGAGGATTCCGAGGCGTTGGCGTGGAGAAACAAAGGTCTTTCCTGGAGGAGTCTGCCTGATGGAGGCAGGAGAAGTGGAGATCAGGCAGTCAGGTGGAATGATGTGTTGCGGAGGGAGATCAACTTCTGAGGCCTCCGAGGAACGAGAGAGAGCATCGGCCCTAATGTTCTTATCGGCAGGACGAAAGTGAATCTCAAAATTAAATCGGGCAAAGAACAGAGACCACCGGGCCTGGCGAGGATTCAGCCGTTGGGCCGACTGGAGGTAGGAGAGGTTCTTGTGGTCGGTGTAGATAATAACAGGAAATCTTGATCCCTCCAGCAGATGCCTCCATTCCTCAAGTGCTAATTTAATGGCTAGAAGCTCTCGATCCCCGATGGAGTAGTTCCTCTCCGCTGGAGAGAAGGTCCTAGAGAAAAAACCACAAGTGACAGCATGCCCGGAAGGATTTTTTTGTAGAAGAACAGCTCCAGCTCCTACTGAGGAGGCATCAACCTCCAATAGGAAGGGTTTGGAAGGGTCAGGTCTGGAGAGCACGGGAGCCGAAGAAAAGGCAGACTTGAGTCGTTTAAAGGAGTCTTCTGCTTGAGGAGGCCAGGACTTGGGATCAGCATTTTTCTTGGTTAAAGCCACGATAGGAGCCACAATGGTAGAAAAATGTGGAATAAATTGCCTGTAATAATTGGCGAACCCCAAAAAGCGTTGGATAGCACGGAGTCCGGAGGGGCGTGGCCAATTTAAGACGGCAGAGAGTTTGTCTGGATCCATCTGTAGTCCCTGGCCAGAGACCAAATATCCTAGAAAAGGAAGAGATTGGCATTCAAACAGACATTTCTCAATTTTGGCATAGAGTTGGTTGTCACGAAGTCTCTGAAGAACCATACGGACATGCTGGCGGTGTTCTTCTAGATTGGCAGAAAAAATTAGGATATCGTCCAGATATACCACAACACAGGAGTATAACAGATCACGAAAAATTTCATTGACAAAGTCTTGGAAGACGGCAGGGGCATTGCACAGTCCAAAGGGCATGACCAGATACTCAAAGTGTCCATCTCTGGTGTTAAATGCCGTTTTCCACTCGTCCCCCTCTCTGATGCGGATGAGGTTATAGGCGCCTCTTAAGTCCAATTTAGTGAAGATGTGGGCACCTTGGAGGCGATCAAAGAGTTCAGAGATGAGGGGTAAGGGGTAGCGGTTCTTAACCGTGATTTTATTAAGACCGCGGTAGTCAATGCAAGGACGTAGGGAGCCATCTTTTTTGGACACAAAGAAAAATCCGGCTCCGGCAGGAGAGGAGGATTTACGGATAAAGCCCTTTTTTAGATTCTCCTGGACGTATTCGGACATGGCAAGAGTCTCTGGGGCAGAGAGAGGATAAATTCTGCCCCGGGGTGGAGTAGTACCCGGGAGGAGGTCGATAGGGCAATCATAAGGCCTGTGAGGAGGTAGAGTCTCAGCTTGTTTTTTGCAGAAAACATCCGCGAAGTCCATATAGGCCTTAGGGAGACCGGTTACTGGAGGAACCACAGAGTTACGGCAAGGGTTACTGGGAACCGGTTTTAGACAGTTCTTGGAACAAGAGGACCCCCAACTCTTGATCTCCCCAGTGGACCAATCCAGGGTTGGGGAATGAAGTTGAAGCCAGGGAAGTCCAAGGAGAATCTCCGAGGTGCAATTGGGGAGGACCAAAAGTTCAATCCTCTCATGATGAGATCCGATGCTCATAAGAAGGGGCTCCGTGCGGAAACGTATGGTACAGTCCAATCTTTCATTATTTACACAATTGATGTAGAGGGGTCTGGCGAGACTGGTCACTGGGATGTTGAACCTGTTGACGAGAGAGGCCAAAATAAAATTTCCTGCAGATCCAGAGTCCAAGAAGGCCACTGTAGAGAAGGAGAAGGCAGAGGCAGACATCCGCACAGGCACAGTAAGACGTGGAGAAGCAGAGTAGACATCAAGGACTGTCTCACCTTTGTGCGGAGTCAGCGTACGTCTTTCCAGGCGGGGAGGACGGATAGGACAATCCCTCAGGAAGTGTTCGGTACTAGCACAGTACAGGCAGAGGTTCTCCATACGGCGTCGTGTCCTCTCTTGAGGTGTCAGGCGAGACCGGTCGACCTGCATAGCCTCCACGGCGGGAGGCACAGGAACAGATTGCAGGGGACCAGAGGAGAGAGGAGCCGAGGAGACGAAACGCCTCGTGCGAACAGAGTCCATATCTTGGCGGAGTTCCTGACGCCTTTCAGAAAAACGCATGTCAATGCGAGTGGCTAGGTGAATAAGTTCATGTAGATTAGCAGGAATTTCTCGTGCGGCCAGAACATCTTTAATGTTGCTGGATAGGCCTTTTTTGAAGGTCGCGCAGAGGGCCTCATTATTCCAGGACAATTCTGAAGCAAGTGTACGGAATTGTACGGCATACTCGCCAACGGAAGAATTACCCTGGACCAGGTTCAACAGGGCAGTCTCAGCAGAAGAGGCTCGGGCAGGTTCCTCAAAGACACTTCGGATTTCCGAGAAGAAGGAGTGTACAGAGGCAGTGACGGGGTCATTGCGGTCCCAGAGCGGTGTGGCCCATGACAGGGCTTTTCCGGACAGAAGACTGACTACGAAAGCCACCTTAGACCTTTCAGTGGGAAACAGGTCCGACATCATCTCCAGATGCAGGGAACATTGGGAAAGAAAGCCACGGCAAAACTTAGAGTCCCCATCAAATTTATCCGGCAAGGATAAGCGTATCCCAGGAGCGGCCACTCGCTGCGGAGGAGGTGCAGGAGCTGGCGGAGGAGATGACTGCTGAAGCTGTGGTAGCAACTGTTGTAGCATAACGGTCAGTTGAGACAGCTGTTGGCCTTGTTGCGCTATCTGTTGTGACTGCTGGGCGACCACCGTGGTGAGGTCAGCGACAACTGGCAGAGGAACTTCAGCGGGATCCATGGCCGGATCTACTGTCACGATGCCGGCTGGCAGGTAGTGGACCCTCTGTGCCAGAGAGGGATTGGCGTGGACCGTGCTAGTGGACCGGTTCTAAGCCACTACTGGTTTTCACCAGAGCCCGCCGCAAAGCGGGATGGTCTTGCTGCGGCGGTAGTGACCAGGTCGTATCCACTAGCAACGGCTCACCTCTCTGGCTGCTGAAGATAGGCGCGGTACAAGGGAGTAGGCAGAAGCAAGGTCGGACGTAGCAGAAGGTCGGGGCAGGCAGCAAGGATCGTAGTCAGGGGCAACGGCAGAAGGTCTGGAAACACAGGCAAGGAACACACAAGGAACGCTTTCACTGGCACTAAGGCAACAAGATCCGGCAAGGGAGTGCAAGGGAAGTGAGGTAATATAGGGAAGTGCACAGGTGAAAACCCTAATTGGAACCACTGCGCCAATCAGCGGCGCAGTGGCCCTTTAAATCGCAGAGACCCGGCGCGCGCGCGCCCTAGGGAGCGGGGCCGCGCGCGCCGGGACAGAACAGACGGGGAGCGAGTCAGGTAGGGGAGCCGGGGTGCGCATCGCGAGCGGGCGCTACCCGCATCGCGAATCGCATCCCGGCTGGCAGCAGGATCGCAGCGCCCCGGGTCAGAGGACGTGACCGGAGCGCTGCAGCGGAGGGAGTGAAGCGAGCGCTCCGGGGAGGAGCGGGGACCCGGAGCGCTCGGCGTAACAACAGTCTTGTTGATTTTAATTGGTACCTCAAATTCTTGGTTTTGTTTTATTGGTCCTGCAGGATACATTAAAGGGGTACTCAGGTGCTAAGACATCTTATCCCCTATCCAAAGGATAGGGGATAAGATGCCTGATCCCGGGGGTCCCACCACTGGGGACCCTTGTGATCTTGCACGCAGCGCCCCATTAGAATCAGGTATGATTACTGGCGATCACGGGGACGGAGCGTTGTGATGTCACGGCTCCTCCCCCGTGGGAAGTCACGCTCCGCCCCCTCAATGCAAGTCTACGGGAGGAGGCGTGACAGCTTTCACGCCCCCTTCCATAGGCCTTTGGATAAGGGATAAGATGTCTTAGCGCCGGAGTACCTCTTTAAATAGTATTTACTCAGTGACAGTGGATGTACAGCACCTATGAGATAGGTATCTATTTATCTATCTATCTACAAATTTGCAAGAAAGCAGCACTGGTAAATAGATGCACAGATCCCCACTGCCCAGGGTCCAGGTCAAGGATCCAATATCATAGAGTCAAGAAAAAAGCAGTGGTACTCCAAAATCATGAAAAAAGGGTCTTTATTTACCCAATCTGTCTGTCTATCAATCTGTCTGTCTATCAATCTACCTACAAAAATAACTATTTTAATATACTTCCTATTATCTAAGTAATAATTTAGGCATCTATCTAGCTATTAGTGTTGAGCGTGAATATTCGAAATGCGATTTTTTACCGCGATTATCGGCACTTCATGATTTCGCAAATATTTTGAATATAGCGCTATATATTTGGAATGACGAATATTCGTTTTTTTTTTTCTTCACAGTGCACATCACGACAATGATGTGTACTGTGTAAAAAAAAGTGATCATCCCTCCCTGCTTCCAGCTTGTGGTCCAAAGAAGGCTCCAATATTATTTACTATGTGAGTCGGTTTGGAGCACGAATATTTCGTATATGCAAATATTCGTGAATATCAACACTTCCAGAGGACACTGATCCCTCCCTTCTTTAGATAGAGTAGGTTAGTTTAGCAGATAGGTTCTAGTGTAGGGTATAGTGTTAGTTGAAAGATATAATCCCGCATGTGCACTATACGAATTTCATTACGATTTTTGCATCGAACATAGTGAATATGATAATTTCGTGAACTTAGGCTGAATATTCATCCATATATATGAAAAATATCGCAAATTCGAATATGGCCCCTGCCGTTCATCACTGCTAGCAATATAACTATCTACAGTTGCAAGAAAAAGTATGTGAACCCTTTGGAATAATATGGATTTCGGCACAAATTGGTCATAAAATATGATCTGATCTTTAACTAAGTCACAACAATAGACAATCATAGTCTACTTAAACTAATAACACACAAATAATTAAATGTTATCATGTTGTTATTGAACACACCATGTAAACATTCACAGTGACGGTCAGGAGTGATTCTTGACCATTCCTCTTTACAGAACAGTTTCAGTTCAGCATTATTCTTGGGATCTCTGGTGTGAATCGCTTTCTTGAATTCATGCCACAGCATCTCAATCGGATTGAGGTCACGACTCTGACTGGGCCAATCCAGAAGGCGTATTTTCTTCTGTTTTAGCCATTCTGTTGTTGATTTACTTCTATGCTTTGGGTCGTTGTCCTGTTGCAAAACCCATCTTCTGTTGAGCTTCAGCTGGTGGTTAGATGGCCATAAATTCTCCTGCAAAATGTCTTGATAAACTTGGGAATTCATTTTTCCTTCAATGATAGCAATCCGTCCAGTGCCTGACGCAGCAAAGCAGCCCCAAACCATGATGCCCCCATCACCATATTTCACAGTTGGGATGAGGTTTTAATGTTGGTGTGCTGTGCCTCTTTTTCTCCACACATAGGGGGGAGATTTATCAAAACCTGTCTAGAGAAAGACTGGTGTAGTTTCCCATAGCAACCAATCAGTTTGCTTCTTTCATTTTTAATAAGGCCTCTGCAAAATTAAAGAAGTGATCCGATTGGTTGCTATGGGCAGCTGGGCAAGTTTTCCTCTGCACAGTTTTTGATAAATCTCCCCCATAGTGTTGTGTGTTTCTTCCAAACAACTCAGCTTTGGTTTCATCTGTCCACAGAATATTTTGCCAGTACTTCTGTGGAACATCCAGGTGCTCTTGTGCAAACTGCAAACGTGCAGCAATGTTTTTTTTTTTTACACAATGGCTTCCTCTGTGGTATCCTGCCATGAAATCCATTCTACGTATCGTAGATTCTCTAGGATTCTTCTTCGCCTCATTGAGCAGTCTGCGCTGTGCTCTTGCAGTCATCTTTACAGGACGGCCACTCCTAGGGAGAGTAGCAGCAGTGCTAAACTTTTGCCATTTATAGACAATTTGTCTTATCATGGACTGATTAACAGCAAGGCTTTTGGAGATACTTTTATAACCCTTTCCAGCTTTATGCAAGTCAAGAATTCTTAATCGTAGGTCTTCTTAGAGCTCTTTTGTGCGAGACATCACTCACATCAGGCAATGCTTCTTGTGAAAAGCAAACCCAGAACTGGTGGGTGTTTTTTTAGAGGACTGGGCAGCTGTAACCCACACCTCCAATCTCATCTTATTGATTGGACTCCAGTTGGGTGACACTTCACTCCAATTAGCTCTTGGAAATGTCATTAGGGGTTCACATACTTTTTCCACCTGCACTGTGAATGTTTACGTGGTGTGTTCAATAAAAACATGTTAAAATGTAATTCTTTGTGTCTGATTAGTTTAAGCAGACTGTGATTGTCGATTGTTGTGACTTAGATGAAGATCAGATCACATTTTATGACCAATTTGTGCAGAAATCCAAATAATACTCCACATACTTTTTCTTGCAACTGTATTTATCCATCCATTGGTGTATCTAGCTACCTACGTAGGTATCAGTCTATCGATATCTCCACTTAGAAAAACAATAGTGCAGCACTCCAATGTGCAAAAAAAATATAGTGAATTTATTGTCTCATCTCATAGCAGCGAGACAATGAGTTCGGAGTGCAGGCACCAGGCATTGATGTTGAAGTAGTGCTGCAAATATTTTTTGTATTTTGTATCCCTACTTAGGTACCGTATTTTTCGCCATATAGGACGCTCCGGCATATAAGACGCACCCAATTTTAAAGGAGGGAAATCTAGAATACAATGTAAAGTATAGGACAGTGATCTTCAACCAGCGGACCTCCAGATGTTGCAAAACTACAACTCCCAGCATGCCCGGACAGCCGTTGGCTCCGGAACGTCTCTGCTGCCCGGTATCCTCGCTCTCCGCCGCCGCCATCACGTTTCTACGCTCGCCGCTATGCATGCCGCTCCTATTGGATGACGGTACGGTGGGCGCGACGATGTGATGACGACGAAGGAGAGTGCCGGCCATGCAGGGGATCCCGGCACGGAGCAGACACCGAGGAGGCAGGTAAGGTCCCTCCCGGTGCAGCCGGGTCAGTGTCACTATAGCTTCAGACGCGGCGGTCAGCTTTGATCGCCGCATCTGAAGGGTTAATACAGGGCATCACTGCAATCGGTGATGCCCTGTATTAGCCGCGGGTCCCGGCCGTTGATGGCCGCAGGGACTGCCGTGATAGGACAGGGTTTTAATGTATATTCGCTGTATAAGACGCGGGGAAGAAAAAGTGCGTCTTATACGGCGAAAAATACGGTATCTATCTATCTAAATAACTATTTTGGTGTCTGTCTATTATCTATCTACCCATCTATTTCATTTATATATATATATATACACAATGCATTCAGAAATTTTTCAGACCCTAACAAAACCAATTTTTTCCTCCATCATTCTGCACTCAATACCCCATAATGAGAATATGAAAATAGAATTCTAAAACTTTTTGCAAACTTACCGTATATACTCGAGTATAAGCCGAGTTTTTCAGCACGATTTTTCGTGCTGAAAACACCCCCCTCGGCTTATACTCGAGTGAACTCCCCCACCCGCAGTGGTCTTCAACCTGCGGACCTCCAGAGGTTTCAAAACTACAACTCCCAGCAAGCCCGGCCAGCCATCGGCTGTCCGGGCTTGCTGGGAGTTGTAGTTTGAAACCTCCGGAGGTCCGCAGGTTGAAGACCACTGCGGCCTTCGACATCATCCAGCCCCCTCTCACCCCCCTTTAGTTCTGACTACTCACCTCCGCTCGGCGCTGGTCCGGTGCTGCAGAACTGTCCGGAGAGGAGGTGGTCCGGTGGGATAGTGGTTCCGGGCTGCTATCTTCACCTCTTCTAAGCGCCTCTTCTAAGCGCTTCGGGCCCGGCCTCAGAATAGTCACGTTGCCTTGACAACGACGCAGAGGTGCGTTCATTGCCAACGTATTTCTGCGTCGTTGTCAAGGCAACACCTCTATTCCGGGCTGGAAGCGCGGAGAAGAGGCGCCCCCGGTGAAGATAGCAGCCCGGACCACCTCCTCACCGGACAGCCCTGCAGGACCGGACCAGCGCCGAGCGGAGGTGAGTACTCAGAACTAAAGGGGGGTGAGAGGGGGCTGGATGATGTCGAAGGCCGCAGTGGTCTTCAACCTGCGGACCTCCGGAGGTTTCAAAACTACAACTCCCAGCAAGCCCAGACAGCCGATGGCTGCCCGGGCTTGCTGGGAGTTGTAGTTTTGAAACCTCTGGAGGTCCGCAGGTTGAAGACCACTGAGGGCGAATGATGACAAGGGGATGATGAAGGGGGGATGATAAGGGGATGATGAAGGGGGGATGTGTGGGATGATAAGGGGATGATGAAGGGGGGATGTGTGGGATGATAAGGGGATGATGAAGGGGGGATGTGTGGGATGATAAGGGGATGATGAAGGGGGGATGTGTGGGATGATAAGGGGATGATGAAGGGGGGATGTGTGGGATGATAAGGGGATGATGAAGGGGGGATGTGTGGGATGATAAGGGGATGATGAAGGGGGGATGTGTGGGATGATGACAAGGGGATGATGATGAGGATGTTAATGACGGGTCTGAATGATGACAGGGGGGGATGATGTATTTCCCACCCTAGGCTTATACTCGAGTCAATAACTTTTCCTGGGATTTTGGGTTGAAATTAGGGGTCTCGGCTTATACTCGGGTCGGCTTATACTCGAGTATATACGGTATTGAAAAGTCAAAACTTACATTTCACATGGACATAAGTATTCAGACCCTTTGCTATGACACTTGAAATTTTTGCTCCTCCCATTTTACTCCTTGGTTGGAGTTACCTGTAGGAAATTCAGATGATTGGACATTATTTGGAAAGGCACTGCTCTGTGTTTATAAGGTCTTACAGCTGACAATGTATATCAGAGCAAAAAATGAGCCATGTAATGAGGAAAAACTGATTGTAGAGCTCAGAAACAGGATTGTGTAAAAGAACAGGGGTCTCCATAATTCTTAAAGGGGTACTCCGGTGAAAAACTTTTTTTTTTTTTTTTTTAATTAACTGGTGCCAGAAAGTTAAACAGATTTGTAAATTACTTCTAATCAAAAATCTTAATCCTTCCTGTACTTATTAGCTGCTGAATACTACAGTGGAAATTATTTTCCGTTTGAAACACAGAGCTCTCTGCTGACATCACGAGCACAGTGCTCTCTGCTGACATCTCTGTCCATTTTAGGAACTGCCAGCATAAAAGGAAATCCCCATAGCAAACATATGCTGTTCTGCGCAGTTCCTAAAATGGACAGAGATGTCAGCAGAGAGCACTGTGCTCGTGATGTCAGCAGACAGCTCTGTGTTTCAAAAAGAAAAGAATTTCCGCTGTAGTATTCAGCAGCTAATAAGTTCAGGAAGGATTTTTTAATAGAAGTCATTTACAAATCTGTTTAACTTTCTGGCACCAGTTGAATTGAAAAAAAAAAAGTTTTTCACCGGAGTACCCCTTTAAATTGTAGAAGTTTGGAACAACCAGGACTCTTCCAAGAGCTGGTCGCCCTACCAAACTAAGTATTCAGAGGAGAAGGACCTTGGTAAGAGAGGTGATCAAAAACCCAATGGTCAGTCTGACTGAGCTCCAAAGATCCTGTGTGCAGGTGGGAGAAACTTCCAGAAGGTCAACCATTATGACATCTTTCCACCAATCTGGGCTTTATGGTAGAGTAGTCAGAAAGAAGCCTCTCTTTAGGAAAAGACACAAAAAGCCCACCTAGAGTTTGCTTTAAAAAAATTATCCCTACAGTAAAGCATGGTGGTGGCAGTTGTGGGGGTGTTTAGTTTCCCTGTCCCAGCCACTAAAAAAACAATCGTTAAAGGGGTATTCCGGGCAAAAACATCTTATCCCCTATCGAAAGGATAGGGGATAGGATGTCTGATCGCGGGGGGCCCGGCGTTGGGACCCCCCCGCGATCTCCCTGCAGCAGCCCGCATTCTATGCGTAGCTGCGTCTGGAGTTTTGGAAACCGCCCGGCTTCCGAGACGGGGACGTGACGTCACGCCATGCCCCCTCCATTCATTTCTATGGGAGGGGGCGTAACACCCCCTCCCATAGACATGAATGGAGGGGGCGTGGCGTGACGTCACGTCGCCATCTCGGAAGCCGGGCGGTTTCCAAAACTTCAGACGTAGCTATGCATAGAATGCAACAGTGCTCTCTGCTGACACCTCTGCTTGTTTCAGGGAGATCGCGGGGGTCCCAGCGCCGGGCCCCCCGCGATCAGACATCTTATCCCCTATCCTTTCGATAGGGGATAAGATGTTTTTGCCTGGAATACCCCTTTAAGTGAAAGCTAAATGGAGCAAAATACAGAGAAATTCCTTTTGAAAGCATGATCCAGAGCGCTCTGCACCTCAGACTAGGCCACAGGTTCACCTTCCAACAAGACAATGGCTCATATTTATCAATCTGCCTGAAACCAAAACTGTCTGGTTTTATCTATAACAACCAATCACAGATCAGCTTTCATTTACTTGACCTGAAATTACTTCTATAAAAAAATCTTAATCCTTCCAGTAGTTATCAGCTGCTGAAGTTGAGTTGTTGTTTTCTGTCTGACAACAGTGCTCTCTGCTGACACCTCTGCTTGTCTCAGGAACTGACTGAAGCATTAGAGGTTTGCTATGGGGATTTGCTCCTACTCTGGACAGTTCCTGAGACAAACAGAGGTGTCAGCAGAGAGCCCTGTTGTCAGACAGAAAAGAACCACTCAACTTCAGCAGCTGATAACTACTGGAAGAATTACATTTTTTTAATAGAAATAATTTACAAATCTGTTTTCTGTTAATCTGTTTTACAAATAAATATATTTTACAAATACATATATATATATGTTTAACTTTCTGGAGCTAGTTGATATAACAAAAAAAAAAAAAAAAAGTTTTTTCCTGGAATACCCCTTTAAGATATGAAACCTGATCTATGATTGTTTTTTTGTTTTTTTTTATAGGAAAAATCAGACAGTTTTGGTTTTAGGGAGATTGATAAATCTGGGCCAATGACCCTAAGCACACAGCCAGAGCCCTGACTTGAACCCAATTGAACATCTCTGGAAAGACCTAAAAATGACTTCCACGATAGTCCCCATCCAACTTAAAGGGGTACTCCGCCCCTGGCATCTTATCCCCTATCCAAAGGATAGGGGATAAGATGTTAGATCGCCGCGGTCACGCTGCTGGGGACACCGGGGATCGCTGCTGCGGCACCCCGCCATCATTACTGCACAGAGCGAGATCGCTCTGCACGTAATGACGGTCGATACAGGGGCCGGAGCAGCGTGACGTCATGGCTCCGCCCCTCATTACATCACGGCCCGTCCCCTTAATGCAAGTCTATGGCAGGGGGCGTGACGACCCCCACGCCCCCTCCCATAGACTTGTATTGACGGGGCGGGCCGTGATGTCACGAGGGGCGGAGCCATGACGTAACGATGCTCCGGCCCCTGTATTGCCCGTCATTACGTGCAGAGCGATCTCGCTCTGCGCAGTAATGATAGCGGGGTCCCCAGCAGCGGGACCCCAGCGATCTGACATCTTATCCCCTATCCTTTGGATAGGGGATAAGATGTCTAGGGGCGGAGTACCCCTTTAACAGAGCTTGATAGGATCTGCTGGGAAGAATGGCAGAAAATCCCCAAATTTTAGTGTTCAAAAATCCCCAAATCCAGGTGTGCAAACCAAGGTACATCATCCCCAAGACTGGAGGCTGTAATAGCTGCCAAATGGACTTCAATTCAGGGTCTGAATACTTATATCAATGCAATATTTTAGTATTTCCTTTTTAACAAATTAGCAAAGATTTCTAACATTTTGTTTTCACTTTGTCATTATGGGGTATTGAATGCAGAACGATGTAAGAAACATTTTTTATTTTTTTTTATTTTTAGCAGATAGCCAAAACATAACAAAATGTAAAAACAAAATAAAAAATAAAAAATAAAGTTAAAGGATTCTCATTCTTGTTATCTGAGTAGCTATTTACATATATTTCTATATCAATCCATCTGTTCATCTATGTACCTAATTTATGATACTCAGGTATCCTGTCTATTATCTTTCTATCTATTTATCTATGTACTTAGGTATCATTCTATTTATATATCTACTTAGGTGTTAATGTATTTTTGTCATATATCTAACTTTCTATCTAGAAAACTTGAAGATGTAGCAGCACATATACAACACGATGAAACAGGTGTAAGGTACCGGCTGTAGTCTAGGTAGTCAAATCCCAACCCTCTTAGTTATGCACGAATTGAAGAACAGCAGCACTCCCAATGAGATCCAAAATGTGACTTTATTCAACACCAAATGCCCAATGCGACATTTCAGCAATCTCACATGGTTTGACAATGGCCATAAGAGATGACCGAAATGTCGCATTGGGTATTCAGTGTTAAATAAAGCCACATTTTTTAAACTGACTTGGGAGTGCTGCTGTTCTACAATTGTTGAATATCTATCTATCTATCTCATATCTATCATATATCTATCTCATATCTATCTCATATTTGTCATATATCTATCTATCTAATGAAAAGAAAGCAGGCAGCACAACCAGGTTGAAGGTGGTGCTGGCTGGTTGACTCGGTCCCAAGTCCCAAAGATATATGTAGAAAAACAGCAGCACTCCGAGGTATATGTGAATAATGTGTGGCTTTATTCACCAAAGCATCAGAGGTTGCGACGTTTCAGCCTTCTCACAAGGCCTTTGTCAAAGGCCTTGTGAGAAGGCTGAAACGTCGCAACCTCTTATGCTTTGGTGAATAAAGCCACACATTATTCACGTATACCTTGGAGTGCTGCTGTTTTTCTACATATATCTATCTATCTCATATCTATCTATCTATCTATCTATCTATCTATCTATCTCATATCTATCTATCTTTGTGCTCATTTAGGCAACAGTCTTTTTATATATCTACTTAGGTATTAATTTAATTTGATCACAGCTACATCTATCCATTTATCTATCTCCTATCTATCTATTTATCTATCTCATATCTATCTATCTATCTATCTATCTATCTTCTATCTATCTATCTATCTATCTATGTCATATCTATCTATCTATCTCATATCTATCTATCTACCTCATATCTATCTATCTATCTATCTATCTCATATCTATCTATCTATCTATCTATCTATCTATCTATCTATTTATCTATCTATCTCATATCTATCTATTTACCCTAATAACTATTTTGGTATCACCCTATTTCCATTTTTATCTATCCATATACACATGTATACATTTTTATAAATGTATGGTAGGATCATGGTGCTGGATAAATCAGTCGTAACTATAATATATATATCATACATATCACACATAGAAAAATATAAAACCATGAATCGTTTACAAAGGCCATTAGCACATGATGAAAAGCAGAGCTATTTGGTGACGCGGTTGTTGTAATACTTAACAATAACTGCCTTGCATGATAAATAAGCCGCGTACACAAAGCTTTCATACTGCTGCGAGTGGAAATTCCACCACAGATAATTTGAGATTCACCAAACAGAGATGCGATTGTGCACATATCAAGTGTTTGCCACTGTCGGAGAGGTTTGCTTAAAACAAAAGCCTTGTAGAAAATCCCCCGGAGAGCCTGGAGCTAGTTATAAAACAGAAACACAGCTCACTCCTGTTTCCACATTTCAGCAGCGGCGTCTCGACTCTCGCATTTCCCTCGTCATACTCTGTGATCCTTAAAAAGTTGAAATTAATGACAACCTTGGAGTAGCTCATTAATAATTGCTTCATTATGCAATCGCACGCTCCTGACAATCGCCGGGTTTGGTGGTGGATTTCTAATTATGTGGCATTTTCAGCTCGCTAATAAGGCCGGGATAATTCCATGATGGAAAGAGGTTTTCTCCCTCGAGTGCCAATTTTCAAACTCAGCGCATAATACAACAGTGCCGCCATCCCCCGCTGAAGGAAAGCGTGGTCCCAAACGTGTGACGTGACCTGCTAATATTATTTATTTTAAAAGGCCTTGGAATTCCTCCCCGTATTGCTAATCTAATGATTCATTTAAGGCAGAAAAACAAATGAAACATACCTGAGGTCTCTGACTATATGCCGTACTGTGCCGGGGACCCATTATTAGGATGCGGATATGGATGCGTTCATAGGGGCTGTAGCAAATACAATTATATGGAGCTTGATATTAATTCACTCTTATGTTTTCTTATTTATTCTTATGTATATTGGTCAGAAATAGAGGACAGCTTTGGCAGAGCTATCAACACAGCCAGAGAGTGCCCCCCCCCCCCCCGTATACAGTGTCACAGTGCCCTCATGTGCAGTGTCACAGTGCCCCCATATACAGTGTCACAGTGCCCTCATGTACAGTGTCACAGTGCCCCCATATATGGTGTCACAGTGCCCTCATGTACAGTGTCAGGGTGCCCCCATATATGGTGTCACAGTGCCCTCATGTACAGTGTCAGGGTGCCCCCATATATGGTGTCACAGTGCCCTCATGTACAGTGTCAGGGTGCCCCCATATATGGTGTCACAGTGCCCTCATGTACAGTGTCACAGTGCCCCCATATATGGTGTCACAGTGCCCTCATGTACAGTGTCACAGTGCCCTCATGTACAGTGTCAGGGTGCCCCCATATATGGTGTCACAGTGCCCTCATGTACAGTGTCAGAGTGCCCCATATACGGTGTCACAGTGCCCTCATGTACAGTGTCACAGTGCCCCCATATATGGTGTCAAAGTGCCCTCATGTACAGTGTCAGGGTGCCCCCATATATGGTGTCACAGTGCCCTCATGTACAGTGTCAGGGTGCCCCCATATATGGTGTCACATTGCCCTCATATAAAGTGTCAGGGTGCCCCCATGTACAGTGTCAGGGTGCCCCCATAAACAGTGTCACAGTGCCCTCATGTACAGTGTCACAGTGTCCCCATATATGGTGTCACAGTGCCCTCATGTACAGTGTCAGGGTGCCCCCATATACGGTGTCACAGCGCCCTCATGTACAGTGTCAGGGTGCCCCCATATACGGTGTCACAGTGCCCTCATGTACAGTGTCACGGTGCCCTCATGTACAGTGTCACAGTGCCCTCATGTACAGTGTCACATTGCCCCCATATACAGTGTCACAGTGCCCTCATGTACAGTGTCACATTGCCCCCATGTACAGTGTCACAGTGCCCTCATGTACAGTGTCACATTGCCCCCATATACAGTGTCACAGTGCCCCCATATACAGTGTCACAGTGCCCTCATGTACAGTGTCACAGTGCCCTCATGTACAGTGTCACAGTGCCCTCATGTACAGTGTCACATTGCCCCCATATACGGTGTCGCAGTGCCCTCATGTACAGTGTCACAGTGCCCCCATATATGGTGTCACAGTGCCCTCATGTACAGTGTCAGGGTGCCCCCATATATGGTGTCACAGTGCCCTCATGTACAGTGTCACAGTGCCCCCATATATGGTGTCACAGTGCCCTCATGTACAGTGTCACAGTGCTCTCATGTACAGTGTCAGGGTGCCCCCATATATGGTGTCACAGTGCCCTCATGTACAGTGTCAGAGTGCCCCATATACGGTGTCACAGTGCCCTCATGTACATTGTCACAGTGCCCCCATATATGGTGTCAAAGTGCCCTCATGTACAGTGTCAGGGTGCCCCCATATATGGTGTCACAGTGCCCTCATGTACAGTGTCAGGGTGCCCCCATATATGGTGTCACATTGCCCTCATATAAAGTGTCAGGGTGCCCCCATGTACAGTGTCAGGGTGCCCCCATAAACAGTGTCACAGTGCCCTCATGTACAGTGTCACAGTGTCCCCATATATGGTGTCACAGTGCCCTCATGTACAGTGTCAGGGTGCCCCCATATACGGTGTCACAGCGCCCTCATGTACAGTGTCAGGGTGCCCCCATATATGGTGTCACAGTGCCCTCATGTACAGTGTCAGAGTGCCCCCATATACAGTGTCACAGTGCCCTCATGTACAGTGTCAGGGTGCCCCCATATACGGTATCACAGTGCCCTCATGTACAGTGTCAGGGTGCCCCCATATACGGTGTCACAGTGCCCTCATGTACAGTGTCAGGGTGCCCCCATATATGGTGTCACAGTGCCCTCATGTACAGTGTCAGGGTGCCCCCATATATGGTGTCACAGTGCCCCCATATACAGTGTCAGAGTGCCCTCATGTACAGTGTCACAGTGCCCCCATATATGGTGTCACAGTGCCCTCATGTACAGTGTCAGGGTGCCCCCATATATGGTGTCACAGTGCCCTCATGTACAGTGTCACAGTGCCCCCATATATGGTGTCACAGTGCCCTCATGTACAGTGTCACAGTGCTCTCATGTACAGTGTCAGGGTGCCCCCATATATGGTGTCACAGTGCCCTCATGTACAGTGTCAGAGTGCCCCCATATACGGTGTCACAGTGCCCTCATGTACAGTGTCACAGTGCCCCCATATATGGTGTCAAAGTGCCCTCATGTACAGTGTCAGGGTGCCCCCATATATGGTGTCACAGTGCCCTCATATACAGTGTCAAGGTGCCCCCATATATGGTGTCACAGTGCCCTCATATAAAGTGTCAGGGTGCCCCCATGTACAGTGTCAGGGTGCCCCCATAAACAGTGTCACAGTGCCCTCATGTACAGTGTCACAGTGTCCCCATATATGGTGTCACAGTGCCCTCATTTACAGTGTCAGGGTGCCCCCATATACGGTATCACAGTGCCCTCATGTACAGTGTCAGGGTGCCCCCATATACTGTGTCACAGTGCCCTCATTTACAGTGTCAGGGTGCCCCCATATACGGTGTCACAGTGCCCTCATGTACTGTGTCAGGGTGCCCCCATATACGGTGTCACAGTGCCCTCATGTACAGTGTCAGGGTGCCCTCATGTACAGTGTCACAGTGCCCTCATGTACAGTGTCACATTGCCCCCATATACAGTGTCACAGTGCCCTCATGTACAGTGTCACATTGCCCCCATATACAGTGTCACAGTGCCCTCATGTACAGTGTCACATTGCCCCCATATACAGTGTCACAGTGCCCCCATATACAGTGTCACAGTGCCCTCATGTACAGTGTCAGGGTGCCCCCATATACGGTATCACAGTGCCCTCATGTACAGTGTCAGGGTGCCCCCATATACGGTGTCACAGTGCCCTCATGTACAGTGTCAGGGTGCCCCCATATATGGTGTCACAGTGCCCTCATGTACAGTGTCAGGGTGCCCCCATATATGGTGTCACAGTGCCCCCATATACAGTGTCACAGTGCCCTCATGTACAGTGTCACAGTGCCCCCATATATGGTGTCACAGTGCCCTCATGTACAGTGTCAGGGTGCCCCCATATATGGTGTCACAGTGCCCTCATGTACAGTGTCACAGTGCCCCCATATATGGTGTCACAGTGCCCTCATGTACAGTGTCACAGTGCTCTCTTGTACAGTGTCACGGTGCCCCCATATATGGTGTCACAGTGCCCTCATGTACAGTGTCAGAGTGCCCCCATATACGGTGTCACAGTGCCCTCATGTACAGTGTCACAGTGCCCCCATATATGGTGTCAAAGTGCCCTCATGTACAGTGTCAGGGTGCCCCCATATATGGTGTCACAGTGCCCTCATATACAGTGTCAAGGTGCCCCCATATATGGTGTCACAGTGCCCTCATATAAAGTGTCAGGGTGCCCCCATGTACAGTGTCAGGGTGCCCCCATAAACAGTGTCACAGTGCCCTCATGTACAGTGTCACAGTGTCCCCATATATGGTGTCACAGTGCCCTCATGTACAGTGTCAAGGTGCCCCCATATACGGTATCACAGTGCCCTCATGTACAGTGTCAGGGTGCCCCATATACTGTGTCACAGTGCCCTCATTTACAGTGTCAGGGTGCCCCCATATACGGTGTCACAGTGCCCTCATGTACAGTGTCAGGGTGCCCCCATATACGGTGTCACAGTGCCCTCATGTACAGTGTCACAGTGCCCTCATGTACAGTGTCACAGTGCCCTCATGTACAGTGTCACATTGCCCCCATATACAGTGTCACAGTGCCCTCATGTACAGTGTCACATTGCCCCCATATACAGTGTCACAGTGCCCTCATGTACAGTGTCACATTGCCCCCATATACAGTGTCACAGTGCCCCCATATACAGTGTCACAGTGCCCTCATGTACAGTGTCAGGGTGCCCCCATATACGGTATCACAGTGCCCTCATGTACAGTGTCAGGGTGCCCCCATATACGGTGTCACAGTGCCCTCATGTACAGTGTCAGGGTGCCCCCATATACGGTGTCACAGTGCCCTCATGTACAGTGTCACAGTGCCCTCATGTACAGTGTCACAGTGCCCTCATGTACAGTGTCACATTGCCCCCATATACAGTGTCACAGTGCCCTCATGTACAGTGTCACATTGCCCCCATGTACAGTGTCACAGTGCCCTCATATACAGTGTCACATTGCCCCCATATACAGTGTCACAGTGCCCCCATATACAGTGTCACAGTGCCCTCATGTACAGTGTCACAGTGCCCTCATGTACAGTGTCACAGTGCCCTCATGTACAGTGTCACATTGCCCCCATATACGGTGTCGCAGTGCCCTCATGTACAGTGTCACATTGCCCCCATGTACAGTGTCAGGGTGCCCCCATATACAGTGTCACAGTGCCCTCATGTACAGTGTCACAGCGCCCTCATGTACAGTGTCACTTTGCCCCCATATACGGTGTCGCAGTGCCCTCATGTACAGTGTCACATTGCCCCCATGTACAGTGTCAGGGTGCCCCCATATACAGTGTCACAGTGCCCTCATGTACAGTGTCACAGTGCCCTCATGTACAGTGTCAGGGTCCCCCCCATATACGGTTTTACAGTGCCCTCATGTACAGTGTCAGGGTGCCCCCATATACGGTGTCACAGTGCCCTCATGTATGGTGTCAGGGTGCCCCCATATATGGTGTCACAGTGCTCTCATGTACAGTGTCAGAGTTCCCCCATATAAAGGATGTCACAGTGCCCTCATGTACAGTGTCAGGGTGCCCCCATATACGGTGTCACAGTGCCCTCATGTACAGTGTCAGGGTGCCCCCATATATGGTGTCACAGTGCCCTCATGTACAGTGTCAGGGTGCCCCCATATATGGTGTCACAGTGCCCCCATATACAGTGTCACAGTGCCCTCATGTACAGTGTCACAGTGCCCCCATATATGGTGTCACAGTGCCCTCATGTACAGTGTCAGGGTGCCCCCATATATGGTGTCACAGTGCCCTCATGTACAGTGTCACAGTGCCCCCATATATGGTGTCACAGTGCCCTCATGTACAGTGTCACAGTGCTCTCATGTACAGTGTCAGGGTGCCCCCATACATGGTGTCACAGTGCCCTCATGTACAGTGTCAGAGTGCCCCCATATACGGTGTCACAGTGCCCTCATGTACAGTGTCACAGTGCCCCCATATATGGTCTCAAAGTGCCCTCATGTACAGTGTCAGGGTGCCCCCATATATGGTGTCACAGTGCCCTCATATACAGTGTCAGGGTGCCCCCATATATGGTGTCACAGTGCCCTCATATAAAGTGTCAGGGTGCCCCCATGTACAGTGTCAGGGTGCCCCCATAAACAGTGTCACAGTGCCCTCATGTACAGTGTCACAGTGTCCCCATATATGGTGTCACAGTGCCCTCATGTACAGTGTCAGGGTGCCCCCATATACGGTATCACAGTGCCCTCATGTACAGTGTCAGGGTGCCCCCATATACTGTGTCACAGTGCCCTCATTTAGTATCAGGGTGCCCCCATATACGGTGTCACAGTGCCCTCATGTACAGTGTCAGGGTGTCCCCATATACGGTGTCACAGTGCCCTCATGTACAGTGTCACAGTGCCCTCATGTACAGTGTCACAGTGCCCTCATGTACAGTGTCACATTGCCCCCATATACAGTGTCACAGTGCCCTCATGTACAGTGTCACATTGCCCCCATATACAGTGTCACAGTGCCCTCATGTACAGTGTCACATTGCCCCCATATACAGTGTCACAGTGCCCCCATATACAGTGTCACAGTGCCCTCATGTACAGTGTCACAGTGCCCTCATGTACAGTGTCACAGTGCCCTCATGTACAGTGTCACATTGCCCCCATATACGGTGTCACAGTGCCCTCATGTACAGTGTCACAGTGTCCCCATATATGGTGTCACAGTGCCCTCATGTACAGTGTCAGGGTGAACCCATATACGGTATCACAGTGCCCTCATGTACAGTGTCAGGGTGCCCCCATATACTGTGTCACAGTGCCCTCATTTACAGTGTCAGGGTGCCCCCATATACGGTGTCACAGTGCCCTCATGTACTGTGTCAGGGTGCCCCCATATACGGTGTCACAGTGCCCTCATGTACAGTGTCACAGTGCCATCATGTACAGTGTCACAGTGCCCTCATGTACAGTGTCACATTGCCCCCATATACAGTGTCACAGTGCCCTCATGTACAGTGTCACATTGCCCCCATATACAGTGTCACAGTGCCCTCATGTACAGTGTCACATTGCCCCCATATACAGTGTCACAGTGCCCTCATGTACAGTGTCAGGGTGCCCCCATATACGGTATCACAGTGCCCTCATGTACAGTGTCAGGGTGCCCCCATATACGGTGTCACAGTGCCCTCATGTACAGTGTCAGGGTGCCCCCATATATGGTGTCACAGTGCCCTCATGTACAGTGTCAGGGTGCCCCCATATATGGTGTCACAGTGCCCCCATATACAGTGTCACAGTGCCCTCATGTACAGTGTCACAGTGCCCCCATATATGGTGTCACAGTGCCCTCATGTACAGTGTCAGGGTGCCCCCATATATGGTGTCACAGTGCCCTCATGTACAGTGTCACAGTGCCCCCATATATGGTGTCACAGTGCCCTCATGTACAGTGTCACAGTGCTCTCTTGTACAGTGTCACGGTGCCCCCATATATGGTGTCACAGTGCCCTCATGTACAGTGTCAGAGTGCCCCCATATACGGTGTCACAGTGCCCTCATGTACAGTGTCACAGTGCCCCCATATATGGTGTCAAAGTGCCCTCATGTACAGTGTCAGGGTGCCCCCATATATGGTGTCACAGTGCCCTCATATACAGTGTCAAGGTGCCCCCATATATGGTGTCACAGTGCCCTCATATAAAGTGTCAGGGTGCCCCCATGTACAGTGTCAGGGTGCCCCCATCAACAGTGTCACAGTGCCCTCATGTACAGTGTCACAGTGTCCCCATATATGGTGTCACAGTGCCCTCATGTACAGTGTCAAGGTGCCCCCATATACGGTATCACAGTGCCCTCATGTACAGTGTCAGGGTGCCCCCATATACTGTGTCACAGGGCCCTCATTTACAGTGTCAGGGTGCCCCCATATACGGTGTCACAGTGCCCTCATGTACAGTGTCAGGGTGCCCCCATATACGGTGTCACAGTGCCCTCATGTACAGTGTCACAGTGCCCTCATGTACAGTGTCACAGTGCCCTCATGTACAGTGTCACATTGCCCCCATATACAGTGTCACAGTGCCCTCATGTACAGTGTCACATTGCCCCCATATACAGTGTCACAGTGCCCTCATGTACAGTGTCACATTGCCCCCATATACAGTGTCACAGTGCCCCCATATACAGTGTCACAGTGCCCTCATGTACAGTGTCAGGGTGCCCCCATATACGGTATCACAGTGCCCTCATGTACAGTGTCAGGGTGCCCCCATATACGGTGTCACAGTGCCCTCATGTACAGTGTCAGGGTGCCCCCATATACGGTGTCAAAGTGCCCTCATGTACAGTGTCACAGTGCCCTCATGTACAGTGTCACAGTGCCCTCATGTACAGTGTCACATTGCCCCCATATACAGTGTCACAGTGCCCTCATGTACAGTGTCACATTGCCCCCATGTACAGTGTCACAGTGCCCTCATATACAGTGTCACATTGCCCCCATATACAGTGTCACAGTGCCCCCATATACAGTGTCACAGTGCCCTCATGTACAGTGTCACAGTGCCCTCATGTACAGTGTCACAGTGCCCTCATGTACAGTGTCACATTGCCCCCATATACGGTGTCGCAGTGCCCTCATGTACAGTGTCACATTGCCCCCATGTACAGTGTCAGGGTGCCCCCATATACAGTGTCACAGTGCCCTCATGTACAGTGTCACAGCGCCCTCATGTACAGTGTCACATTGCCCCCATATACGGTGTCGCAGTGCCCTCATGTACAGTGTCACATTGCCCCCATGTACAGTGTCAGGGTGCCCCCATATACAGTGTCACAGTGCCCTCATGTACAGTGTCACAGTGCCCTCATGTACAGTGTCAGGGTCCCCCCCATATACGGTTTTACAGTGCCCTCATGTACAGTGTCAGGGTGCCCCCATATACGGTGTCACAGTGCCCTCATGTATGGTGTCAGGGCGCCCCCATATATGGTGTCACAGTGCTCTCATGTACAGTGTCAGAGTTCCCCCATATAAAGGATGTCACAGTGCCCTCATGTACAGTGTCAGGGTGCCCCCATATACGGTGTCACAGTGCCCTCATGTACAGTGTCAGGGTGCCCCCATATATGGTGTCACAGTGCCCTCATGTACAGTGTCAGGGTGCCCCCATATATGGTGTCACAGTGCCCCCATATACAGTGTCACAGTGCCCTCATGTACAGTGTCACAGTGCCCCCATATATGGTGTCACAGTGCCCTCATGTACAGTGTCAGGGTGCCCCCATATATGGTGTCACAGTGCCCTCATGTACAGTGTCACAGTGCCCCCATATATGGTGTCACAGTGCCCTCATGTACAGTGTCACAGTGCTCTCATGTACAGTGTCAGGGTGCCCCCATACATGGTGTCACAGTGCCCTCATGTACAGTGTCAGAGTGCCCCCATATACGGTGTCACAGTGCCCTCATGTACAGTGTCACAGTGCCCCCATATATGGTCTCAAAGTGCCCTCATGTACAGTGTCAGGGTGCCCCCATATATGGTGTCACAGTGCCCTCATATACAGTGTCAGGGTGCCCCCATATATGGTGTCACAGTGCCCTCATATAAAGTGTCAGGGTGCCCCCATGTACAGTGTCAGGGTGCCCCCATAAACAGTGTCACAGTGCCCTCATGTACAGTGTCACAGTGTCCCCATATATGGTGTCACAGTGCCCTCATGTACAGTGTCAGGGTGCCCCCATATACGGTATCACAGTGCCCTCATGTACAGTGTCAGGGTGCCCCCATATACTGTGTCACAGTGCCCTCATTTAGTGTCAGGGTGCCCCCATATACGGTGTCACAGTGCCCTCATGTACAGTGTCAGGGTGTCCCCATATACGGTGTCACAGTGCCCTCATGTACAGTGTCACAGTGCCCTCATGTACAGTGTCACAGTGCCCTCATGTACAGTGTCACATTGCCCCCATATACAGTGTCACAGTGCCCCCATATACAGTGTCACAGTGCCCTCATGTACAGTGTCACAGTGCCCTCATGTACAGTGTCACAGTGCCCTCATGTACAGTGTCACATTGCCCCCATATACGGTGTCGCAGTGCCCTCATGTACAGTGTCACATTGCCCCCATGTACAGTGTCAGGGTGCCCCCATATACAGTGTCACAGTGCCCTCATGTACAGTGTCACAGCGCCCTCATGTACAGTGTCACATTGCCCCCATATACGGTGTCGCAGTGCCCTCATGTACAGTGTCACATTGCCCCCATGTACCGTGTCAGGGTGCCCCCATATACAGTGTCACAGTGCCCTCATGTACAGTGTCACAGTGCCCTCATGTACAGTGTCAGGGTCCCCCCGATATACGGTTTTACAGTGCCCTCATGTACAGTGTCAGGGTGCCCCCATATACGGTGTCACAGTGCCCTCATGTATGGTGTCAGGGTGCCCCCATATATGGTGTCACAGTGCTCTCATGTACAGTGTCAGAGTGCCCCCATATAAAGGATGTCACAGTGCCCTCATGTACAGTGTCAGGGTGCCCCCATATACGGTGTCACAGTGCCCTCATGTACAGTGTCAGGGTGCCCCCATATATGGTGTCACAGTGCCCTCATGTACAGTGTCAGGGTGCCCCCATATATGGTGTCACAGTGCCCCCATATACAGTGTCACAGTGCCCTCATGTACAGTGTCACAGTGCCCCCATATATGGTGTCACAGTGCCCTCATGTACAGTGTCAGGGTGCCCCCATATATGGTGTCACAGTGCCCTCATGTACAGTGTCACAGTGCCCCCATATATGGTGTCACAGTGCCCTCATGTACAGTGTCACAGTGCTCTCATGTACAGTGTCAGGGTGCCCCCATATATGGTGTCACAGTGCCCTCATGTACAGTGTCAGAGTGCCCCCATATACGGTGTCACAGTGCCCTCGTGTACAGTGTCACAGTGCCCCCATATATGGTGTCAAAGTGCCCTCATGTACAGTGTCAGGGTGCCCCCATATATGGTGTCACAGTGCCCTCATGTACAGTGTCAGGGTGCCCCCATATATGGTGTCACAGTGCCCTCATATAAAGTGTCAGGGTGCCCCCATGTACAGTGTCAGGTTGCCCCCATAAACAGTGTCACAGTGCCCTCATGTACAGTGTCACAGTGTCCCCATATATGGTGTCACAGTGCCCTCATGTACAGTGTCAGGGTGCCCCCATATACGGTATCACAGTGCCCTCATGTACAGTGTCAGGGTGCCCCCATATACTGTGTCACAGTGCCCTCATTTACAGTGTCAGGGTGCCCCCATATACGGTGTCACAGTGCCCTCATGTACAGTGTCAGGGTGCCCCCATATACGGTGTCACAGTGCCCTCATGTACAGTGTCACAGTGCCCTCATGTACAGTGTCACATTGCCCCCATATACAGTGTCACAGTGCCCCCATATACAGTGTCACAGTGCCCTCATGTACAGTGTCACAGTGCCCTCATGTACAGTGTCACAGTGCCCTCATGTACAGTGTCACATTGCCCCCATATACGGTGTCGCAGTGCCCTCATGTACAGTGTCACATTGCCCCCATGTACAGTGTCAGGGTGCCCCCATATACAGTGTCACAGTGCCCTCATGTACAGTGTCACAGCGCCCTCATGTACAGTGTCACATTGCCCCCATATACGGTGTCGCAGTGCCCTCATGTACAGTGTCACATTGCCCCCATGTACAGTGTCAGGGTGCCCCATATACAGTGTCACAGTGCCCTCATGTACAGTGTCACAGTGCCCTCATGTACAGTGTCAGGGTCCCCCACATATACGGTTTTACAGTGCCCTCATGTACAGTGTCAGGGTGCCCCCATATACGGTGTCACAGTGCCCTCATGTATGGTGTCAGGGAGCCCCCATATATGGTGTCACACTGCTCTCATGTACAGTGTCAGAGTGCCCCCATATAAAGGATGTCACAGTGCCCTCATGTACAGTGTCAGGGTGCCCCCATATACGGTGTCACAGTGCCCTCATGTACAGTGTCAGGGTGCCCCCATATATGGTGTCACAGTGCTCTCATGTACAGTGTCAGAGTGCCCCCATATATGATGTCACAGTGCCCTCATGTACAGTGTCAGGGTGCCCCCATATATGGTGTCACAGTGCCCTCATGTACAGTGTCAGGGTGCCCCCATATATGGTGTCACAGTGCCCTCATGTACAGTGTCAGGGTGCCCCCATATATGGTGTCACAGTGCCCTCATGTACAGTGTCAGAGTGCCCCCATATACGGTGTCACAGTTTTGTTATATGCAGTGTCAGAGTGCCCCCATATACAGTGCCATTGTTTCCTCATAAACAGTATAATAATGAACCCTGAATTTCTGGTAGAAGCCCTCTGGAAAGTTCACTATTTGTGGAAGAAAGCAATTTTTATGTCCAGCAAAACGTGTTTCAAAGCATAAAACTTCTTCTTCAGATTTGCAGATATATGATAATAAATACAGCATTGTCATAAATAATGACAGTGGCCCCATTCAAAGCACCAAGGTGTCTCCAATAAACAGCACCAAAGAGCCTCCTATAAACTGTATTTAAAGGGGTTTAAGGGGTAGTCTAGATAGTGGGCACTATTTATGAGAAATATGCTGATACCATTTAAGGGGTTATCCACCTTAAGGTGATTTTAGACAGTAATGGACATGCTTAGGAGGATCCGCGCTTGTCTTGGGGCTAGATGGCTATGTTGTGAGATTACCATAACACTGTGGCTATCTTTTTGTGAACTGGTATTTCCTGTTTGATTTTTCTTTTTTTGACTACAAATCCCATAATTCCATTTTCCTCCCTCCCACCCATCAGCCATCCCACCCATTGAAACATAAATGAGCTACATCCATTCAAAAGACCTGTGGTTTTCAATCAGGGTGCTTACAGCTGTTGCAATAGTTGCAGATTGATCTCTCTCCCACCAAGCGATCGCTCCGCCCATTGAAGCAGACAGGCTCCCCGTCATCAGCTGACTAGTGAGTCAGGTCTCGGCCGCCTTGCAACCTGGGAAAGTGTTAGACAACAGTCATTTTGTATGCTGGTAAAAATAAATATTGGAGGGAAAATCACATAAGAATTGTGAGAAAACTGTCACACACAGATAGAGACACTATATTATGAAGTACACTAACTTTACAGCCCCTGTAGCATAGTCAAATAAAAAAAGATCCTGGAATACCCCTTTAAGAACCTATTCCCTATCCACAGGACTGGAATATTATTTTATGATATATGGTTTTGTGTAAAAAGTTCCAGGATAACCTGTTATTTATTCATGTAAATCTCTGCTCCTTCTAGGCTAAGTAGTCAAGTGGGCGGTCCTATTCAGTGATTGACAGCTCTCTCTTTGTACACTTATACACAGATAGCTGTCAATCACTGAGTAGGACCATCCACATAACTACTTAGCCTAGAATGATCAGAGATTTACATGAATAAATAGAAAGTTATCCTGAAGTTTTTTCCACAACAATATATTAATCTACTCAGCTTCTTCTGCTCTATAATATGATGTATAATATTCCCTATAAACAATGCAAGGGCTCCATCAGGGGGTGTCCACATAAGTTACACTGTCCCCTTGAAGAGGTACTCCACTGGCCAGCATTCAGAACATTTAGTTCCGAACGCTGTGCGTGCGCTGCAGTGTTTGGCCACGCCCCCTCGTGATGTCACACCCTGCCCCCTCAATGCAAGTCTATGGGAGGCCAGAGGAGTACATAGTTAGGTAGCTGGGTATGTAGGTAGTAGATAGCCTGGTATGTAGGTAAGTAGTTAGGCATCCAGGTATAAAGTTAGATAGCACCCCCTTCCCTGTAGGTATAGGTAGCAGAGTTAACCCCCCCCCTTCCCTGTAGGTATAGACAGCAGAGTTAACCCCTCCCCTTCCCTGTAGGTATAGGCAGCAGAGTTAACACCCCCCTTCCCCAAAGGTATAGGCAGCAGAGTTAGCCCCCCACCCTTCCCCGTAGGTATAGGCAGCAGAATTAAACCCCTTCCCAATAAGTATAGGAACAGAGTTAACACCCCTTTCCCCATTGGTATAGACAGAGATACCCCCCCCCCATTCCCCATAGGCAGAGTTAAACCCCCATTTCCCCATAGGTATAGGCAGAGTTACCCCCCTTTCCCCATAGGTATAGGCAGAGTTACCCCCTTTCCTCCCCTTTCCCCATAGGTATAGGGAGAGTTACCCCACTTTCCCCATAGGTATAGGCAGAGTTACCCCTCCTCTTCCCCATTGGTATAGGCAGAGTTACCCCCCTCTTTCCCATAGGTATAAGCAGGGACACGCCCCCTTTTTCCCATAGGTATATGCAGAGTTACACCTCCCCCCCCCCCTCTTTCCCTCTTTCCGCCCCTTACTCCCCCCCTTCCCCCTTTCCTAACTCTTCAAACAATAAGATCCTCTAGTCTGATGAAAGTTCTTGGTCTCAATTTTGTCTGTGGAAACCAGTCAGTGCTTATCACTGCCCAATACTATCCCTACAGTGAAGCATGGTGGTTATGGTAGAGGGAAAGCTAAATGGAGCAAAGTACAAAGAGTGCTCTGGACCTCAGACTTGGCTGAAGGTTCTCCGTCCAACAAGACAATAACCTTACGCACATAGGGAAGAGAGCATAGTAAAGTAAATGGCTTAGGTACAACTTTGTGAATGTCCTTGAGTGGCCCAGCCAGAGCTCTCACTTGAAACCAATTGCCTGAAATCAGAAAATTGCCTCCAGCGACAGCCCCCATTCAACCTGACAGCTTGGGAGGATCGGCCGCAAAGAATTACAAAGTCCCCAAATCCAGGTGTGAAAACCTAATAAAAGATTGAACCTTATCAAACCATTTTTTTTAAATCTCTAACGACCTGTTAAGATCTCAACTAGAAGGCGTTGGAGAGACGGATGAAGATGGCCATCATTTCATCTATTTGCTGTAGATGGGGGGGGGGTTGTAATTAATGCAAGAGGGGGAGATTTTTTCTCTAAAATTGACCTAAGCTTTTTCGAAATGTACATATCATGTACATCGAATGTCAATTAGAAATTCTTGAACATTTTAATACTTAAATTTAAATTAAATCATTGATGAAAATATTGGAGGGGGGGTGTTAAAAAAAATTATATCTTTGTGTTATAAAATTAAAATTAATTAATACATTTCTGGAAGGATATCAGGTGGTTTCTAGTCTTATGAACTTAAATACCTATGATCATTAATAAAAGCACTTTGTGTAGTGGGTTTAATTAAAATCCCTAACACACCAGTAATTTATTAAGGGGCTGTAGTCTGCCTAAAAATCCTCCTGCAAAAGAGACAATTAACATTCTCCTGCACAATATGATTATTTAAGGATAGGGGATAAGATGTCTGATCTCGGCGGTCTCACCGCTGGGGACCCCCGCAATCTGTCATTCAGCACCCACCTTTGCAAGCTCTCCACAGCGCTGGGGGCTCCGAGTGTGCAGTGTGATGCCAACGGGGTCGGAGTATCGTCACAACTCCGCTCCTGTGTGATGTCGCGACCCGCCCCCTCAATGCAAGTCTATAGGAGGGGGCGTGATGGCAGCGGGACTCCCGTGATCAGACATCTTATCTCCTATCCTTTGGATAGGGGATAAGATGTATTAGGGCAGGAGTATCCCTTTGATATTAATTAAATCAGGACATAAAACCAGCACAACAAAATAACACACCTAAAAGATGTCAAAGAGTGCGCAGGTCCCGCGTGATGACATTACAGGAATTTCCTGCGGCCATTTTGGACAAAGTTTCTAGCGGGGGTATAACAACCTTGTTAATAACAAATATGACTTGTCACATGGAAAACCAGTCATTAAATGGCAACAGTAACGAGGGAGATAAATGGGCATGCTTAGCAATCAACACTATGCAAAACAAATCTAATAAACAAGCAAGGTGGCAGTGTAGAACATCCCCACCTGCTGGCCACAAGCACCAGTACACTGTTAATAATATTATTTATAATAAAAATAATTATTATTATAATAATAATTGATGGGGTACTCCACTGGAAAACTTTTTTTTTTTTTTTTTAAATCAACTGGTGCCTAAACAGATTTGTTAATTACTTCTATTAAAAGATCTTAATCCTTCCTGTACTTATCAGCTGCTGTATGATGCACAGGAAGTTCTTTTTTTTTTGTTTGAACTTCCTTCCTGTCTGTACCCAGTGCTCTCTGCTGACACCTCTGTCCATGTCAGGAACTGTCCAGAGAAGGATAGGTTTTCTACGGGGATTTGCTCTTACTCTGGACAGTTCCTAAAATGGACAGAGGTGTCAGCAGAGAGCACTGTGGTCAGACAGAGGAAATTAAAATAGATAAGAACTTCCTGTACTGGAAGGATTAATACTTAATAGAAGTAATTTACAAATCTGTTTTACTTTCTGGCACCAGTTGATTTGGAGAAAAAAAATGTTTTCCAGTGGAGTATCCCTTTAATATTATTAGTGTAAGTAGTTGTAGTTTACTATTACCCATAAAAGATTTTATAATGGTAAATACGCACTAAACTACTTATTTTTCACACAGAAATTTGCATGACAAATCTGTGGCAGATTACCGTACCAGCAAAATAGAGTGAATTTTTAAATGTTTCTGACAAATCTTAGCTGGCAGTGCTGAGATTTTAAACGAGATGTCCGGTGCTCACTTTTCTTATTGTATCCGTTCCGGGCTGCAAAAAAAAAGAAAATAAGCTTTCTCTTGCCTGCCTACGCTCCCCCGGTGCTCCGGTACAGGCGTTCGGTCCCCGGGCTGTATTCTCCTTACTTCCTGTTAGCCCGGCACGTCACACGGAGCTTCAGCCTATCACCGGCCGAGGCGGGACATCGCTGTGGCCGGTGATAGGTTGAAGCTCCGTGTGACGTGCCGGGCTAACAGGAAGTAAGAAGAATACAGCCCGGGGACCGAACGCCTGTACCGGAGCACCGGGGGAGCGTAGGCAGGTAAGAGAAAATTTGTTTCCTTTTATTTTTCAGCCCGGAAAGGATAAAATAAGAAAAGTGAACACCGGACATCTCCTTTAATATCTTCAGGAAGTCGATTTATATTGCCTGTTTGTGGGGAATTTCCCCTTCGAAATCAATAGGGAAGATAACATTTCTAGCATTTTGCACCGAATGTGAAACCAAAATTCGTGTGGAGTTCTGTGTGGATTTGCTGCAAATTATCTGTCTAGACTGTATTTACCCTGTCAGCTGAACCCACCAGGACCGATGGCAGGACCGACCTCCCATTTATCCTCCAATGGCAGCTGTCAGGGAAGATAGGACTCAGGTAATTCGATTTCAACATGCTTTAAGGGGTACTCCTCTGCTAGACATCTTATCTCCTATCCAAAGGATGGGGGATAAGATGTCTGATCGCGGGGGTCCCACTGCTTGGTCCCCCCACAATGGCGTGGGGGCACCTGGCGTTCAAAACAAACTGGCGTTCCTGTGGTCGTAATGTCATGCCACACCCCCTCCATTCATGTCTATGGGAGCAGGCGTGTCGGCCGACACGCCCCCTCCCATAAACATGAATGGAGGGGGCTTGGTGTGACATCATGATCACGGCCTCCTGCTCTGAGCATTCTGAACAAAATGTTCAGAACGCTGGAGCACCGGAGTACCTCTTTAATGCTTTTGTTCTTAGGGAGATAAAGGGCAGTGGTCTTCTCCTCGCTGCCCATTGAGAACATATGTGTGACCGGGAGAGACTGCTGATGGCCATGCAGATGACCAGTTTAAGAAGCATTGGGAAATAATATAATAGCTGTCCAGGACCACAAAAAGATTTATTGTCACATCAGTGCCGTAGCCTGTGTCTGGTATTAGAGATAAGCCCTATTGATTTGAATGTGCAAAAGCTACAATAACAGGCAGAGACAAGGAACAAGAATGGCGCTGTTTCAAGAAAGAAAAAAAGAACATTTTTCTAATCTCACTCCATCCCTTTAAAGCTGCAAGGATTGGGGAGACCAGGAATAAAGAAGGTTGTAACACCCCATCTCACCAGATTATCTCCTTGAAAACAAAAGGATTGGGTGATTAAAATCCAACATATCAGGAGGCCTCCCTAAACATTAGACAGTCATTTGGTCCTGATGTAAATAGTGACCCTAGACTCTACTACTAGACACTACTAGAGTAAAGCAGCCCCCCTATTATGGTTCCAAGGAAAGATAGGGCTTCAAATAGGACGCCGGCTCCACGAGGCGCAGGATAAACTCAGCAGAAGACCAGGTAAAAGGAAAATGGTTTAATCCCAAGATGCAACGCGTTTCACTGCAATCATGCAGCTTCATCAGGCATGAGGCAAGGATGCCTGATGAAGCAGCATGATTGCAGTGAAACATGTTGCATTTTGGGATTAAAAAAATGTTCCTTTTACCTTTTCTCCTGCTGAGTTTATCCTGCGCCTCGTGGAGCCGGCGTCCTCTTTGAAGTGAAATCTTTCCTAAGAACTATACCAGCCGGAGGGCAGCGGATCACTCACTTTCTTCACGTGCCTACCATTGTTGTGTATGTTGTTACCCAACAATTTGGGCTGAGCGGCTTTCATGCCTAGCCTTTTCATTTACATATATCACTTTTAAAGGGATACTCCACCCCTAGACATCTTATCCTGTATCCAAAGGATAGGGGATAAGATGTCTGATCCCGCCACTGGGGACCCCCACAATATAGCATGCAGCACCCACCTGTATCTGCTTTGGCAGCACTGGAGGTTCTGGCTCCCGACCACGGGAATGGAAGATTGTGACGTCACGACTCCGCCTCCTTGTGATGTCACGCCCCACCCCCTCAATGCAAGTCTATGGGAGGGGGCGTGACAGCTGCTTGCATTGAGGGGGCGGAGCGTGACGGCACACGGGGGCGGAGCCGTGATATCACAATGCTCCGGCCCTGTGATCGACAGTAATCAGACCCGGAGCGAACACGCTCCGGGGACTGATTTTAACGGGGTGCGGCATGCAGGATCACGGGGGTCCCCAGTGATCAGGCATCTTATCCCCTATCCTTTGGATAGGGGATAAGATGTCTAAGTGCCGGAGTACCCCTTTAATGCACCATGGAGCGCTCTCTCATATTGCTTTAGCCCCTATTATGGTGTCTGACTTTGCCCCCCCAGGTCTGGTATTTATTTTAGTTTGATTTCCATGACCCATTGGTCAATTCCCCCGCCATTAATTTGTTGACAATACAGATTACTTTGGAGAGGAGTTCTGTACAGTTTTCTACCAATAGAAAAAGGAACAGGATTAACCACGATGGGACCCCCTCTCTCCAAGGGCCCCATAGCAGCCATATGGTACGTACGCCCTTGCTTGAGTATATACTCCAGATCATATCCAGTGTGACGTGCTCTCATATATAGCGTAGAGTCAGTAGCTTCAGCATGGAGACCCGAGAGCTTTAACTCTATCATTGTCTATTATTACTGCTCCTTTAAATATAATGTGCAGTGCCCCCGTCGGCTGCCTGATAACTCCAGACATGTTTAATAAAAGCTTCTTCTGCAGTTTATTATAAACACACAGGCTTGTTAAATGAAGCCCATTCTGCAGTGTATAATGTACACTCCGTTCAATCGTAAGGTAATGATGTGGAACAGCTGCTGTACACCGAACACCTCTAAAATACATTAATTCATGGTCCATACATCACAGTCAAGCTGCTAGACTATAGATAATGCACAAAAATATACATTTGTACACCTATACCGGTATGCAACATTAAATTCACTAAGTGTAATTTAAAAGCGACTCTTGGCAACAAGGTATTAAGAATCAGCGGGCAGTCACAGGGAATATGGGAAGAAAAGGAATTCTCTGTAATAATGGTTCCAAATCAAACTCTCTGAAACAGCAATAGAAGAACTACCGTATTTAGCCTCCTCTTTTACTCACCATTAGGTGGATCAGCTGCATCTTAAAATGGAGCCATAGAGTTAAATGAGTAAATACAGTCTGCAGCTACCTCTAATGGTTACCATACATGTTGGTCAAGAGTCACTGTTTTCAGCGGGACCGAATGACCATCTAATGTGTAAGGAGGCCTCCCGACATGTTGGATTTCAATCGCCCAATCCTGTTGTTTTGAAGGAGATAAGCTACTTCCAGAGCTGCCTGGCAATGACTTACCTCCCTTCTTCCTTTTCAGGGGTATTCCAGGAAAATTACTTCTATTAAAAAAACTTAATCCTTTCAATAATTATCAGCTGAAATTGAGTTGTTATTCTCTGTCTGGCAACAGTGCTCTCTGCTGACATCTCTGCTTGTTTCGGGAACTGCACAGAGTAGAAGAGGTTTGCTATGGGGATTTGCTTCTGAACTGGGCGGTTCCCAAGACACGTGTCATCAGAAAGCACTTAGACAGAAAAGAACAACTCAACTTCATCAGCTCATAAGTACTGAAAGGATTAAGATTTTTTTAAATAGAAGTCATTTACAAATCTGTTTAACTTTCTGGAGCCAGTTGATATATATATATATATATATATATATATATATATATATATATATATATAAAAAAAAGTTTTTTCCTGGATAACCCCTTTAACCCCTTAACGACGCAGGACGTATATTTACGTCCTGCGCCGGCTCCTGCGATATGAAGCGGGATCGCGCCGCGATCCTGCATCATATCGCTTCGGTCCCGGCGCTCATCAACGGCCGGGACCCGCGGCTAATACCACACATCGCCAATCGCGGCGATGTGCGGTATTAACCCTTTAGAAGCAGCGGTCAAAGCTGACCGCCGCTTCTAAAGTGAAACTGAAAGTATCCCAGCTGATCGGACACCGGGAGGGCCCTTGCCTGCCTCCTCGGTGTCCGATCGACGAATGACTGCTCCGTGCCTGAGATCCAGGCAGGAGCAGTCAAGCGCCGATAATGCTGATCACAGGCGTGTTAATACACGCCAGTGATCAGCATAGGAGATCAGTGTGTGCAGTGTTATAGGTCCCTATGGGACCTATAACACTGCAAAAAAAATGTAAAAAAAAAGTGTTAATAAAGGTCATTTAACCCCTTCCCTAATAAAAGTTTGAATCACCCCCCTTTTCCCATAAAAAAAAAATAAAACAGTGTAAAAAAAAAAAATAAACATATGTGGTATCACCACGTGCGTAAATGTCCGAACTATAAAAATATATAATTAATTAAACCGCACGGTCAATGGCGTACGCGCAAAAAAATTCCAAAGTCCAAAAAAGCGTATTTTGGTCACTTTTTATACCATTAAAAAAATGAATAAAAAGTGATCAAAAAGTCCGATCAAAACAAAAATCATACCGATAAAAACTTCAGATCACGGCGCAAAAATTAGTCCTCATACCGCCCTGTACGTGGAAAAATAAAAAAGTTATAGGGGTCAGAAATGACATTTTTAAACTTATAAATTTTCCTGCATGTAGTTATGATTTTTTCCAGAAGTGCGACAAAATCAAACCTATATAAGTAGGGTATCATTTTAACCGTATGGACCTACAGAATAATGATAAGGTGTAATTTTTACCGAAATATGCACTGCGTAGAAACGGAAGCCCCCAAAAGTTACAAAATGGCATTTTTTTTTTATTTTGTCGCACAATGATTTTTTTTTCCGTTTTGCCGTGCATTTTTGGGTAAAATGACTAATGTCACTGCAAAGTAGAATTGGCGACGCAAAAAATAAGCCATAATATGGATTTTTAGGTGGAAAATTGAAAGGGTTATGATTTTTAAAAGGTAAGGAGGAAAAAACGAAAGTGCAAAAACGGAAAAACCCTGAGTCCTTAAGGGGTTAAAGGGGTACTCTGGTAGAAAGCTATTTTTTTTTTCATATCAACTGGTGCCAGAAAGTTATACAGGTTTATACATTACTTCTATTTAAAAATCTAAATCCTCACAGTACTTATCAGCTGCTGTATACTCCAAAAGAAGTTGTATAGTTCTTTTATGTCTAACCACAGTGTTCTCTGCTGACACCTCTGTCCATGTCAGGAACTGTCCAGAGCAGGAGAGGTTTTCTAAGGGGATTTGCTTCTACTCTGGACAATTCCTGACATGGACAGAGGTGTCAGCAGAGGGCACTGTGGTCAGACTGAAATTGACTATACAACTTCCTGTGGAGCATACAGCAGCTGATAAATACTGTAAGGATTAAGATTTTTTTTAAATAAGTAATTTACAAATCTGTTTAACTTTTTGGCACCAAATAGTTTTTTTTGTTTTTGGAACCTGAGCCTTCCAAAGAATCCTTTGCTAGGCCTAAAAGAGAGCATTGGGAGTAATGTTGGTTATTTGAACACAGTATGTGGACTCATCCTCTGCTTGACCTAAAGGGCCCTGTTTTGGCTAGGCCCCATTACCTTGTTAGAATATGTTCTTACTATATCTTACCTCTCCCACTTTCACTCACAGGTCCCGCTGACGGTCATTGCACTAGACTCATCGCACCCTGCTCCAGTGATGTCTTCTCATCCTGAACACAGAACAGCAACTAAAATCTCACCACATCACTTTCAATTAAATGGGCACTGTCATTAAAACTAATCTTTGCTATTTAAAAAAAAAGCTGTCACTAGGTGTCTCCTTATGCAGTCTGGTGTACTGAGGGGTGTGTGTGCAGCCTTAGCCAATCATAGCTCATCTCACACACTCAACTGCTCTGGTCCATGTGTAGCAGAGTGAGGGAGGAAGTTGTCCCCTGTATGGCTTCAGATGATGTCAGGCCTGCTGGGAAACGCCCCTGTCCAGTCTGTGAATCTGACTGAGCAGAAAATACAGAGCAATATCAAGGTAGAAAACTAACAAATAATACTAATAAAGGCGGGGGGTGGTTTATCATGATGGGGGCAGTGAACTGGGAGGATTATAAAATTTAACAAGATCATGACAGGTACTCTTCAAGGAACATACCTTCTTTGACTTGGATGCTGACCTTAGCTTATCTTACCCACTACCTGGTACCCATTGTCCTAATCCTGGTTCTGACTCCTGGCTCATCCTTTCACTACATCTTCATCATCATCTCATTCTTTGAATTCTTTTATCCTGACCAATTTTCTGGTGGGTCAGTCCACTCCTAAATGAGAGCAGAACATGAGAAGTTTTGTTAGTCACAGGAAATGTATGGTAGTACATGTAAATTATTGGAACAATAGCAGGTGTCTCTTCCATTGAGCAGTCCACAAGGGACATGTGATCAAGTGCATGGATGATCCCTCAAATGAACATCTAGCTGATGGTTTCCCAACATCTCCACGTATTTCCTAAATGGCACAACCATCATTAGCTTTCACGACACTGTGTTCGAGTTTCATGGATGCTTTGATACTATCAATGGCCAGTGATCGGGAGAGTCCAGTTATATCTGGGAGGCAAAGAGTAGAGCGTTACAGGTACCAAGAGCTCCCTCCAAGACTTCAAATTGAGGTGTGAAGAGGAACAATTGGATTGCTATTTCAGCAGAATGGTCTTAGAATTGTGATTTAATAGCATGTGGAGAATTTCACCATGCCCAGGAAAACCATTCACTTTCTTTACAACCTTTTTCTTTCTACTTGTACACTTCGCAACATGGACACAACAACTAATGACTTGCTGTTGGTCACGCTGTTTATCTTGATTGTTGAGCTTTATGTGTTATGACGGGCATAGAGATCCTATTGGGCTGAGATGTTCTAATTACAATTGTTTATTTCTGAATTCATGAGACCAAAACATACAGGTTCATATACCAAAACATTAAGGCTAGCCACACAATGCTGGTTGAGGGATTAGAAGACATAGGCCCAGATTTATCAAAGAATGTCTATGTGTCTATGGTAGAGCTATTTTCTGGGTGGTGGGTTTGACTAGCGTGGATCTTATTTATCAAGAAGGTGCAGCAGGATGATGAATTTTGCGCAGCTCTGCTATGGTGGGAAAAGCTAGACGCTTTTTCTAGACGCTTGTGAGGGAGAGAAGTAGACACTTTCCCGGGTCCTGAACTTGGCAGGTTAGGTGTTTTTTGTTTATTTTCACAGAGCTGTCTGGACATTTTTACTTGCATTTTAGACAATACAATCAAATTTGATTGCGATGTCTAAGGGGTTAAAGCATGGCATCACCATGATCGGTGATGTCTGGCATTAGAGATGGGTCCTGGTGGCAGATATCCGCCAGGACCACCCAGCTATGACTTGTGCTCAGCTCCTCAGCACGTTTCATAGAAGGGGAGTGGGACGCTGTCATCCACAAGAGGTTAAAGGCTGAATTGCAGAAGGTAGAAGTGATTCTCACGCCTACTGGTAGGTGGTGTAGGTTTGCACCTAAAAAAGTACCTTTGCACACAAAATAACGACTTTTGACAAAAGACGCAAATGATACTTACGTGACCACTGCATGGTCAAAAAGAAAAAGTTCTACGGGTAGGCAAAAAGAGTAAAAAAGTTAAAAAAAAAAAGTATATGCTGCTTGCGCTTGAACTGCGCCAAAACATAGACAAAAAAAAATGCTCTAAAAGCAATGATAAATCTCCCCCATAATCCTCTGGATTCCAACTCCAATCTTGACATTACGTACACATCAAGCAAGGAGTCAAGATGACCACTGATGATTCACTTTAGGCTCGGGCAACATTGGCTGTGACACAGGACGTGTCGCCAAAGACTGCAGTGACATTGCTGCATTACAGCTAAAAAATGTGAATGTGGTCGGAGTAACTTGTAGGTTGCAACACGAGCACATTCACTTTTGCAACATACAATGCAGACAGAGTGTCAATGCAGTCTTTGAACACACCACCTGTGCAGGCTGCCAAAGTTGACTTGTAACAAGTCTTTTTGTCCACTATTAAGAAATTCCCTAATTTACATAGCACTTTATATAAGAAAAATCCTAAAATTAAGATATATGGCTGTTCTTATCACTATTAATATTATTCTTTAAAAAGATCTCAATAAGTAAAGCTTTTAAAGGGGTACTCCGATGCTTAGACATCTTATCTCCTATCCAAAGGATGCCTGATCGCGGGAGTCCTGCCGTTGGGGACCCCCGTGATCTTGCATGTGGCACCCCAGTTAAAATCAGTCCCCGAAGCATGTGGGATAGCTGTCACGCCCCCTCCCATAGACTTGCATTGAGGGACGAAGCGTGACATCACACGGGGGCAGAAGCGTGATGTCACACGCCGTCGGCCCTGTGGTCGCCGGTAATCAGACCCGGAGTGAATACGCTCCGGGGAATGATTTTAACTGGGGTGCCATGTGCAAGATCACGGGGGTCGCCAGCGGTGGGACTCCCGCGATCAGGCATCTTATCCCCTATCCTTTGGATAGGGGATAAGATGTCTAAGCACCGGAGTACCCCTTGAAGGCTATGTTTAAATTTTCAACCAATTATTGTTGCTCCAATGCATCTAAAATACAAATTAAAAAACTAATTATCCTGAATACAAATATTTAACAATTTATTTTGTCCACATCTCTTATGCAGATCTATGTTTCTCCATGGTTACAGACTACAGACAAACCTAATGTCTGATCCTGCAGTCATACCCTCATCCTTTTATTTGAGAAACACAAGAAAAAATGCAAAAGGTTTGGCAGCTTTCACTTAGGTTCTACAGGCAGATCTATATGTCTCCATGGTTACAGACTACAAACAAACCTTATGTAGTCTGATCCTGCAGTCATACACTTTTCCTTCTATCTCTTCCTTTTATTTTAGATACACAATAAAGTGGACAGAGGACAAAGTGGACAGAGGATCCCTTCTTCTTTTGTTTTACTATGTTAGCCGAGTTGAGGAAAGCATAGGAACTGTGGGGGAGATTTCTCATTATTTGTCTATTGTAGACACAGTTCTACCCCTTTACACGTCTTGTCTAATTTACTCTTGCTCAGAATTTACTAAGGCTGTACACTCCTTTGATAAATCTTGTGCAAATATAGAAACGCCCCCCCCCCCCCCTTGCTCTACCGTACACTCCTTCTCTACCTCACAGGAAAAGTGGACGTAGGGATTTTGTTCTATTGCTTTGAGGCCAGGATTCCATTGAGGTTTTTGTCCATCAGCAAAAACGCCAGAAAAACTGTCCCAGCTTTTTCCTGCGTTTTGTCAGTTTTCCTTGCATTCTTTTGTGTGTGCGTGGAAACAAAAAAATGAACTAAACGTGAATGCGGAGGACTATGTCAGATTTGGTGGATTGCGACGATGAACAGCATTTTTTTTTAAATGTCAATAAAAGGGTTAACGAGGGCTGTGAGTGTTTTTTTTTTATAAAAATGTTTTTTCAATGTGTTGTGTTTTTTATAATTGAATTTTCATGGTTAGTAGTGGAAGGCGTCCTGTAGACAGAATATATTACTAGGCCGGGGCTTAGTGTTAGCCCCCAAATGAGCTAGCGCTAACCCCCAATTATTACCCTGGTACCCACCGCCACAGGGGTTCTGGGAAGAGCCGGTACCAACATGGCGCTCCTGGGTCTAGGCTGTAACAGGCTGGTGTTATTTAGGCTGTGGAGGGCCAGTAACAATGGTACTAGCCCACCCTGGTAACGTCAGGCTGTTGCTGCTTGGTTGGTATCTGCTATGATTTGTAGTAGTAGACAGAAAAAAAAAAAGGATAGGGTTCCCCCTATTTTCAATATCAGCCAGATACCAACCAAGCAGCAACAGCCTGACCTAATCAGGGTTAGTAGAGGACCATTGTTACTGGCCCTCCCAGCCTATAGAAGCTGACGGGCAGCGCAGTGGAGACGCATGTACCGCCGGTTTGTATAGTTAATAATAAATGCGGATCCCAGCAGATCTCCAGAGAATGATCTGCAGGTATCCCCATATAAATTAAAAAGCGGGCGGTACATGCTTCTAAACTACACTGCCTGCCGGCTTCTATATACAGCTGTCATGATTCATAATCCCCGCCGCCAGAACACGGGAGCTCTGATTGGTGATTAGCTATTGACCAATAAGAGCTCCCCTTTCCTGGCGGCGGGGATTATGAATTATGACAGCTGTATATAGAAGCCGGCGGGGTGCGCAGTGTAGATGCATGTACGCCTGCTTTTACAGTTAATAAATGCGGATCGCAGCGGGTCTCTGCAGAATGACCTGGTGGAATCTGCACCTCAGCCCCTGGACTACAACTCCCATCATGGGTAGAGTCTGTCCATGATGGGAGAAGCAGTCCTTACTGTGCCAAAATAGACACTTTGGTACGTGTCCTCCGAGGTGGTGTATATTTGCTCAAGAAAATGCTGTTTGCGCATTTTTTTGGCGCAAAAACAAAACTAACTGCGCCAGATTGAGGGGAGCTCTGTTGCAGAATGGGCTGTGAATGCTGGGCTCAGGGGGTGTGGTAGGAGCTTCATAAACCCTCCCCCAACACGATTCACTTAACTGAAGTAAGATGTACCAGATTTATTAACCCCTAGAGGACGTGCAACGTATATATGTATGTCACTGTGCCCTGGTGTGAAAACGCAAAAATGTGTCCTTAACCCCTAAAGGACCAAGCCCATTTTAACCTTAAGGACCAGGCCAATTTTATTTTTGCATTTTCGTTTTTTCCTCCTCGCCTTCTGAAATCCATAACTTTTATATTTCCCTCTAGAGACCCATATAAGGGCTTGTTTTTTGCGTGACCAATTGTACTTTGTAATGAAACCTCTCATTTTACCATAAAATGTACGGCAAACCCCCCCCCAAAAAATTTTTAGGGAAGAAATTTAAATGAAAACCACAATTTTGCACATTTTGGAGAGTTTTGTTTTCACACTGTACACTTTACGGTAAAAATGACGTGTTATTTATTCTGTGGGTCAATATAATTAAAATGATAGCCATGGCTAGATACTTTTATATTTCTGTACCGCTTAAAAAAAATCTAAAACTTTTTGTACAAAATCAATAATCTAAAATTGCCCTATTTTGACCACCTATACCTTTGAATTTTTCCGTATATAGGTCTGTATGAGGGCTAATTTTTTGTGCCGTCATCTGTACTTTTTATTGATACCACATTTGCATATATAAAACTTTTAGATCATTTTTTATAATTTTTTTTCAAATAAAATGCTACAAAAAAGCTGCATTTTTGGCCTTTTTTAATTTCTTACATTTACGCCATTCACCGTCCGGGATCATTAACATTATATTTTGATAGGTCGGACATTTACGTACGCAGCGATACCAAATATGTTTATTAAAAAAATGTACGCTTTTTGGGGGTAAAATGGGAAAAACTGACAATTAAAATTTTTATTGGAGGATTTTTCACTTATTTTTTAAATTTTTCTACTTTTTTTTAAACACTAAGCGCTTGCAGCGCTTGAAACGCGTAACTTGTTCCTTCCTTGTCCTATGGATTAAACCCGATTTTACCTGCATTGAGCTGGATCCGATCTCTTTCATTTTTTTTAAACACTTTTTATGTCCCCATAGGGGACTATCTATAGCAATAATTTGATTGCTAATACTGTTCAGTGCTATGTATAGGACATAGCACCGATCAGTATTATCGGTGATCTTCGGCTCTGGTCTGCTCGATCTCAGACCAGAGCAGAAGACCCCGGGAGACGGCCATAGCCAGGTGAGGGAACCTCCGGCCGCCATGCTGGATGATCAGATTGCCGCGGCAGCGATGCGGGCGATCCAATCATCTATTTAAAATACCGTATTGCCGCAGACGCCATGATCTGTATTGATCACGGCATCTGAGGGGTTAATGACGGACATCCGCGCAATCGCGGATGTCGGCCATTACGGGCGGGTCCCCGGCTGCTAGTGTTCCGATGCTCACGGTCATACACAGGACGTAAATGTACGTCCTGGTGCGCGAAGTACCGCCAAACCAGGACGTACATTTACGTCTGTGGTCGTTAAGGGGTTAAAGCCATAATGAGCTGTGTCCTTAAGGGGTACATATATATACTGTATTTGAAATATGTTTGGATG
Source organism: Hyla sarda (assembly GCF_029499605.1). Taxonomy (NCBI): domain Eukaryota; kingdom Metazoa; phylum Chordata; class Amphibia; order Anura; family Hylidae; genus Hyla; species Hyla sarda. The sequence goes on from NC_079197.1 coordinate 30,049,747, forward strand.
TCTGTGTTTAGCTCTGTTGAGGTGTCCCTTAATTTTAATACAGTGTAGGTTCTCATATACTTTACTGCCCCCTATGTGCTTCTGTATATAAGACACAACAGCGGTGCAGCCTGACGGGAAACGTACTTCAGGTAGCTCTTGGCTGATAGGTTCAAGTGTAGGACATGTGGATCTAAAAACCCTGGATCCTTCAGCGTAAACCAGTTTTGCAGGACCCGCTGTAGTATTCTCCAAGATGTAATCTTTATTGCATGAAGCAAAGCATCTGACGAAGAGAACGCTTAGTCTCGAAATGTGCTATGTACTTGGTTTGTATGCAATAAAGATCACGTCTTGGATAATACTACAGCTGGTCATGCACATGTAGTTTTCACTAAAGGATTCAGGGTTTTTAGTTATCTACATCTTCTACTCTTTAAAGGGGTACTCAGCCCCCAAACATCTTATCCCCTATCCAAAGGATAGAGGATAAGATGTCTGATCGCGGGGGGGACCCTCTGTGATTTCCGGGCCGGCACCTCGGATGTACTAAACACGAAAGCTTGGGGCTTCCTTGTTTGTGACGCCACGCCTCCTCCATTCATGTCTAAGGGAGGGGGCGTGACGGCTAGTACACAGCTGGAGTTAAGGAGACAATAGGGCCTCACAATCTCTAAGAATAAAAGATGAATTCTGAAATTTCCATTGAAGATGTATGGTACCTAGTGCTACAATAAACATGTATAGGTAATGTCCTAGGCCCAGCAGCATCACTAAACCATGTAGTTGCTAAATGACACAGACTGGAGCTGGCTGAAGCATCAGTAAACCCTATATTGGATGAATGGCATAGCCTGGAGGTGACTGAAGCATGAGGAGTCCATGTAGTGGCTGAATGACATAGCCTGGAGTTGGCTGAAGCATGAGAAGAGACCATATAGTGGCTGAATGAGACAGCCTGGAGGTGGCAGCAGCATCAGGAGTCCTGAAAGTGACCCAGTGACAGAGTGGTGCGGTGGGTGGCAATACCAGTACCCAGTGACGAAAGTGGGTGAAAAAAGGTCTGATGCGGAGGAATGTTTGTAACTGAGGAGCAGTGCCTTAAATCTGTTTGGCACTATCCATATTTGTGAAGTGTTGGTGTGGGACCATGGTCAATCTACTCTCATGCACCAGGCATTGGTGGTTGGAAATCCTGGCTGACCCATGCCTGATTCATCTTCACAAAGGTCAGTCTCTCCACATTTTTCGTGGACAGACGAGTTCTCCTTGGGGTGACTATGGCCCCCGCCACACTAAACACCCGCTTTGATGGCACACTACTGGTCGGGCAGGACAGCTTTTGCAGGGAAAACTCTGCGGCCACAAATCAAGTTTGGCTTGCCCAGAAGTCCAGCGGATCTTCAAGGTGTGTTGGCATGGGCATGTCAATGTATGCCACCACCTGCTGGTTCAGGTCCTACTCCAGGTCTACCTGCTGCTGATGAGTTTCTTCACTATGCAGGTGAAGAAAGCTACACATCAGCGACTGTCGACTCTGGCTACTTTTGATAGAATTGGTACTGCTCCTGCCACCCCTCCCCAGCAGCCATGGCAGTGGAAGGTGAGCACAGGGGCCCCCCCCGATTCAGACCTGACAGAGGATGGATGATGGCGGCCATCTGACTACATATGATGCCTCTGTAGTAGGTCATTTTGTCCTCCCTCTCAGTGGGTGTACAAAAAGCCCCTATTTTGTGGCGGTAGTGAGGGTCCAATAAGGTGGAGATACAGAAGTCATTCCGCTGCTGAACCCTCTAGCTCCTCTGGCTGCTCCTCCTCTCCTGTCAGATTACTAGAAAAAACGCCCATTAGGCGAAACCTAAACTGTGCCCCTCCCCCTCCTCCAGTTCAGCCCCCACAGGGCTCATGTGGCCTTGAGATGTAGGCACCACGTCTCCAGTGCCCTGACCCGCAATCGTTTCCAACACATGTTTTAAGAAATTAAGCAGTGGAATGACGTTGTTCATCCCGTAATCCTGGTGACTTACTAATAATGTGGCTTTCTCAAAGGGCCTGAGCAAACGGCAGGTGTCACGTATGAGATGCCACTGGTTCACCTTGAAGTTACACAGGGGAGTACCCCTATCCGCTTGGATCATCAAGAAATCGGTGATGGCTTTTCTCTGTTCATACAGTCTGTCCAACATATGTAGGTTGAAATTCCAATGTGTGGCAATGTCACAAATAAGACCATGTTGTGGGATACCGTTCTGATGCTGCAGCTCAAGGAGGGTGTGCCTTGCAGTGTACGAGTGGCTGAAGTGCATGCAAAGCTTCCTTCCCATTGTAAGGATGTCTTGCAAATGGGGAGAACACTTCAGGAACTGCTTCACAGCCAGATTGAACAAGTGTGCCATTCAGGGCGCATAGCTCAGCCTTCCCAGTCGCAGCGCATGCAAGATGTTCTTTCCATTGTCCGTCACCATGGTTCCCATTTCCAGTTTTCGTGGAGTAAGCCATGCTCCGATTTCTTTACGAATGACTTTTAGCAGTTCCTCCCCTGTGTGACTCTTTTTGCCAAGGCAAACCATGTGAAGAACAGCGTGACATCGATGTGCCCTGCACAAATGGTATGCTAAAGGGCCACTGAGACTTGTCTGGCCAGTGGAGGCTGAGGACATGGTGAAGGTTGAGGAGGCGGAGTCGCACACTGTCACAGGATCATAGGGCTGAGTGTGTGAAGGAGGAAGTGGCGTGACCTGTCCAAGTTGGGGTTGTGGCTGTGCAGGAACCACATTCACCCAATGAGCCGTAAAGGACATGCATTGTCCGTGACCTTAGTTACAGCTCCAGACGTCGGTGCTGCCGTGCACTTTTGTACACATCGACAGGCTCAAGGACTGGCCCACCTTCTCTTCCACTAAATTGTGCAGGGCTGGTACTACCTTCTTAGCAAAGAAATGACAGCTTGGCACTCTCCACCTCGGCTCGTCACAGGCCATCAGTTCTCTGAAAGTTGCAGAGTCCACCACTTGAAAAGGGAGGGACTGCAGCACCAACAACTTAGATAGGAGCACATTCTGCACCATTGGATGAGTGGGCGCATACTGTTGTCTCTTGTACATGGCTTCACCGATGGATTGTTGGCGGAATGGGTGACTAAAAGTAGGAGGAGCATCTGGAGTGACAGAAGGAGGGTATGACATACAGCTCAATTCGGCTGAGGTGGTGGAGCCTTGGCTGGCTGAAAGAGGGAGCGGCATGCCACTGGGTGATGCAGCAGGCTGGACCATTACATCGGAGCCACGGTTCTCCCAGGCTGCTTTATGGTGGTGAAGCATGTGTTGACGCAGAGCCGTGGTGCCAACATTGGGACCCTGGCCACGCTTCACCTTCTGCTGACATATCTTGCATGTGGCTATGTGAACCTCCTCCGGATACTTGATGATAAACTGCCGCACCGCCGAGTAGCTGATTTTCCCCACCAACAGTCCACACTAATTGACTGCTACTGCCGCTGTCTTCAGGAACCCCTGTTCCACTACCTCCGGGAAGGTAGGCTGCCGTGAAGCAGGTGGTCTCTCCCGGGCATATTTGGCTCCAGAATTTCCACTTCTGCATCCGCGCTGACTGCTAACCATGCTACCACCATGCTGGCTCAGCTGCTGCCTCACGGGCAACCTGCAACTCTCTTCTCCTGATGATGATAAAGCCCCTTCTGCACCCGGCTCCTAATTGCGATCAGTTTCATCATCATCATCATCCTCATCATCATCAACAAGTGTCTGCATGTCACTGATGTTCTCCTCAGGTTCCTCAACAGTCTCTGCTTCAGGACCCTGAACCCTGGCAACACCTCCTCCCACGTCACTCTCCTCATCACTACTTGCCCGCCTAGTGGAGGAAGCTGCGGATGTCTCCTCTTCTTGGCTGTGCAGTAGCTGCTGACTGTCCTCAGTGAATAGTGGAGCTGAACCCACAGCATAAGATACTTCTGTAGGGGAGGGAACAGCATAGGACATATGCAATGGGAGGACAGGGACTGCTCCCGGGCCATGCCAACTGAGAGTTGTGTCTGAGGAACCCACTGACTGTTGACTGGGGGTGTCAGATGTCACTTGTGATGAAGTGGATGACCGTGTTAACCAATCAACGATGGCAGATGGGTTGCTGGTTGACACACGACGGCTAGCTGATAACGGGAGCTCAGGCCTCTCACTGCGATTCCTGCTGACACTCGCCACTAGTCTGCCTGAAGGATTTAGGCCTCTGTCACTCCTCTGTGCACATACTGGTACTTCTCGGACTGACATACTTAGTGCGTATATGAGGGGAGTACAATACGCTTCACTACGCTTAAAACAGTATTTGTCTAGAACACCAGCCGGTGATTACTTTTGGCTATACTTTTACAGTATGTAGGCCCTTGACAGATTAACAGGTACAAAATAGTACACTACTTAGATGTAGGTATGCGCTATGCACTGATGAGGGCAGAAAAATGCTCTACAGTACACTTAAAAAAGGATCTGAGTACAACACGAGCCGGTGAGTACTTTTGCCTGGACTTCCACAGTATTACAGACAGATTAACAGGTAAAAAATAATACACTACTTAGATGTACGTATGCGGTATGTACCGTATTTATCAGGGTATACCACGCACCGGCCTATAACACGCACCCTCATTTTACCAAGGATATTTGGGTAAAAAAAGTTTTTTATCCAAATATCATTGGTAAAATGAGGGTGCGTGTGTGTGCATGAGTATACCCCGATACACCCCCAGGAAAGGCAGGGGGAGAGGGGCCGTCGCTGCCCGCTTCTCTCCCCCTGCCTTTCCTGGTGTCTAGAGCCCTGCTGCCGCCGCTTCTCTTCCGCTGGCTATCTGCGCCACTGCCCATTCTCTCCCCCTGACTATCGGTGCAGGCACCCCATTGCCGGCGCTGATAGCCAGGGGGAGAGAAGCGGCGCCGGCAATGGGGCAGCGGTGCCGATAGCCAGGGGGAGAGAGGGGGCAGCGGCACCCATTGCCGGCGCCGCTGCCCCGGGGTCAGGTCCGCGCTGCTTCAGGCCTCCGGTGTGCATCCCATGCGTCGTTGCTATGCACTGCGCAGTGCGGATCCGACCCCGGCAACAGGTAATTATACAACCAGGGATGGGGGAGGCAATGGGGCAGTGGCGCAGGCAATGGGTGCCACTGCCCCTTCTCTCCCCCTGTCTGTCGGCACCGCTTCTCTCCCCCTGGCTATCGGCGCCGGCAATGGGGCGCGGGCACCGATAGTCAGGGGGAGAGAACGGGCAGCGGCACCGATAGCCAGGGGGAGAGAAGGGCCGGCAGCAGGGCTCTAGACCCCAGGACAGGCAGGAAAGCCGGCAGCTGTGGCGGTCTCTGCACTTGCAAAGCGGCTTATCGGCGTATAACACGCAGGTAGACTTTAGGCTAAAAATTTTAGCCTATAAAGTGCGTGTTATACGCCGATAAATACAGTACTTAGAGGGCACAAAAATGCGCTACAGCACCCTTAAAAAAATTTTTTTTTTGTAAAACACCAGCAGTACACAACAGAGCTGCAGCCAAAAAAAGCTTTGTACTAAACACAGAAATGCACTCTGTCACAGACTATTAGGAATGGACTGCTGGGTATTATACCGTCTACAGACTAGTATAACCAGCAGATGATTTTTGGTGGAAAGACACTGAATTGCGCTGAAAAATTATTCCTGCCTCCTCTGCTAAGGTTTATGAAGTTGAAGAAGCTTGTTGAAATGTATGAGGCAACACACAGCTATGTGCCCCTCTCTGTAATACTATGCCGAAGAAATTGACTGGGAGGTTAATGTCTGCAGCTGCAGTAAAAATCCTTTTCAGTGAAGAAAACATTGCACTCTGTCCACGAAAAGGTTGATGTGACTAGGAGGATGTTAAACGCTGCTGGACTGCACTTTTCTCTGCTATAACACACACACAGGCTGTCCGTCCTATCTCTCTGCAGTGTAATGAATGAAGTGACTGGCCGCAATATGGCTGCTGATTATATAGGGCTGTGATATCACAGGGGTGATTGGCTGTTGATAGGCTGCATCCTGCATGTGATTCAGGGTCATCCCGCCTACTTCCCTTCCCACCTTTCCAGTGTTCCTTGCCCCATGTACTCACATGTGGATCCGCCATTTTAGATGTCCTAGAGCCTGCACCGCAGTAAATGGAGTTTAAAGGACATGTCCGGTGCTCACTTTTCTTATTGTATCCGTTCCGGGCTGCAAAAAAAAAGAAAACAAACTTTCTCTTACCTGCCTACGCTCCCACGGTGCTCCAGTACAGGTGTTCGGTCCCCAGGCTGTACTCTTCTTACTTCCTGTTAGCCCGGCACGTCACACGGAGCTTCAGCCTATAACCGGCCGCATCGATGTCCCACCCTAGCCAGTGATAGGCTGAAGCTCCGTGTGACGTGCCGGGATAACAGGAAGTAAGAAGAATACAGCCCGGGGACCGAACACTTGTACCGGAGCACCGGTGGAGCGTAGGCAGGCAAGAGAAAACTTATATACTTTTGTTTTTTTTCAGCCTGGAACGGACGCAATAAGAAAAGTGAGCACCGGACATGTCCTTTAATGAAGCGATATTCGCATTCGTTGTGAATTGAATATTTCCTGAAATTAGTAACGAATTCGGGTTCGTCAGATTCGATTTGCTCAACTCTAGCTGTAATGAACTGGTATTTCAATTTCGGACTCAGTTAAACAGTGACCTTACCCAGACATTCTGATGTAAATAACAATTGGATTCATTGCTTTAGAGTGTCGTAAAAAATCTTCTCAGTACCCCTGGCACTCAAATCTGAAGCAAGGGGTTAATAGAATGTATCCCAGGCATCAGCGCACAAACTTCTCAGAGTGTGAAGGGAATAATAACCCCCGAGGCGCTGGAGTTGTTTTCATGGGGTGAGTTCTGCTGTGACAGCAATCACTGCCGACTGAAGTCTTAATTAGTTGCAGAGAGAAGAGTTGCGCTCAGATAAGTCCTAAGTTTGCTAATTACCAGGTAGCTGTGTAATTTCCCATCTCCCCCCATGAGGGCTATGGGATTCAGGGCTTTGCATTTAGCTGAGTCTCAAGGATACTACAGAAATATGGTGCTGTCTGAAATGTGGGAATTCTGTTACTGACAAAAAACAAAACTCCCGGCCCTCCTGCTACCTACTGCTACAATCTGCAAGGTAAACCGGTCCTGTGTGAATTCGCACTATGAAGAGCCCCTCGCGGCGGTGCAAAATAATTACTGTTAAACTTAATATCCGCGCTCTGAAAACACCTTTTAACCTCATCTTTTAAAATAATTTCAAGATGGAAAAAAAAAATCAATTCTTGACTCCTTGACCCTACAGAGCCATTATTTTGTTAGCTTTGAAATGAAATTCACCAATGACCATGGCATTTTTGTCCTTGCCAACTCTGTAGGAAGCTAAAGCAGTAATGACCCCACAGAGCAGTCTCCTAAATTCTTGGACCCCTGTGGACTGAGGAGGATGAAATCTGAATTTTGAAGATTGAGTTGTGCTTTAAAGGGTTAAATCCCATCTTACACGTACATGACAACATATGTCATAAATGTCTGATACATATGGGTCTCTTTAGGACAGTGATCTCAAACTGTAGCCTTTCAGATGTTGCAAAACTTCAACTCCCAGCATGCTCGGACAGCCGTTGGCTGTCCGGGCATGCTGGGAGTTGAAGTTTTGCAACATCTGGAGGGCCACAATTTGATACCACTGCTCTAGGACATGCACTTATCTTCAGACCTTCAGTCCCTTGACCCCTTCTGGTGAGACAGACACTATAAAAATAAGTAAATATAAGACATGGAAACAGCAAAGAACAGTGAGCTATATCATTTCTTCAATCTCTGCTGCCTGTCAGTCAGTCCTTGTCTGGATGAGACACAGGTAATTTTTTGTGATAGTTGCGGGTCCCAGAGGTGGGGCCTAAATTTATCAGACATTTGTGGCATGGTCTGTCCAAAGAGACATTACTTCTGCAGCCATCCCTACCCTATAGAAAAAAAAACTAATTCAGACCCCACACCACTATATTAGGAATAATATCATCATTCTGTTACTGAACAAAACCCAGGGTGTCAAGGCCAGTGTTATTCTATATTTGTCACGTATGGACATGGAAAAAGTGAAGTCTTACACTCATCCCAAAACCTTGTTCCCTTCCTATTGCATATCTGCCCTAACTGACGGATCCACAACCACGAAGACGGTCCCTGCCTATCTAAGTGCTCGGACTTCAGAGTCAAAATAACAAACTACAAAAATACTCAGTCACAAGTCAGGGGATTGTCAGGAATACCAAAAGGGGAACACACATTTAACAATACAGAGGGAGACAAACAAACCAAGAGATAAATCAATGTCTGCAAGCCAAAGTCAGAACTGAGAGAACCAGAGAGATGCTGAATCGAAAAGCAAAGGGGTTAATCCAGAAAAACAGAGCCCAATTTAGATATCAGGAAGCAGAATACCATACAGAACGCTAGCTACAGAAATAATCTTTTACTGGCAAAGATGCATAGCCAATGAAGGCTTAAATAGCTAGCTAAACAGGTGTGGTCACACCAGGTATCTGATAGGTGGGTGAGACAGAACCACGATAGGTCAGGGTGTAACCACAGCAACCTGACAAAGAAAACAAACAGGAAATTTAAAGAGACATTGCTCTTACACACTAGTCTCACATACTGACTTAATAATATCACCATACTGTTACTGAAAAAAATGAAACAATATACAGTGGTAGATACCAGTTCTACACAGACACTTTGTAGACTATATAAGTGATTACAGTGCAGTTACATTCAGTGAAATCTAAAGGTTTTATATATGCAAATGTGGTATCAATAAAAAGTACAGATGACGGTGCAAAAAAGGAGCCCTCATACCACCCTATATACAGAAAAATGAAAAAGTTATAGGTGGTCAAAATAGGGCGATTTTATATTACTGATTTTATACAAAAAGTTTTAGATTTTTTTAAGTGGTACAAAAATAGAAAAGTATCTAGCCATGGCTATCATTTTAATTGTATTGACCCACAGAATAAAGAGCATGTCATTTTTACCGTACAGTGTGAAAACAAAACCATCCTAAGTGTGCAAAAATTGTGGTTTACATTTAAATTTCTTCCCTAAAAAAATAATTCTTTGAGTTTGCCATAAATTTTTTGGTAAAAATGAGAGGTTTCATTGCAAAGTACAATTGGTCACGCAAAAAACAAGCCCTTATATGGGTTTGTAGAAGGAAATTTAAAAGAGTTAAGGATTTTAGAAGGCGAGGAGGAAAAACGAAAACCCAAAATTAAAATTGGCCTGGTCCTTAAGGTCAAAATGGGCTTGGTCCTTAAGGGTTTAATGCTCTTTGTGCCCCCACATGGTCGTATTGTCCCCTGTGAACTCCCACACAGTAGTAGTATCCTCACTTTATGGCCACACACAGAAGTAATGCCCCCCCCATACATATCTCCCTTTCAGCTCCCTTATAGTAGAAATGCCCCCTTAGTGCCCCCCAAAGAGTAGTATTTGTCCACTTTTGTGCCCCCACACAGTAGTATCTTTCTTTGTGTCCTCACAAAATAGTTAGGAAATTCCCTGCCATCTCACCTGGCATTAGTGTAGCCTTTGTGTCAGGGTTTAAAAAAAATAAATAAATAAAAAAAGATGCTCGCCTAACCTTTTTTACATTATGATTGACACAGACCTCTTCCTGTCTATGCTTTTCAGTCTGGTGCATGAAGTGCAATGTAGGGACATACCTCCGCCACCTGCACCTGATATTTTCACTGTACTGCTAATCCCTTTTAGGCCACCGGCTTTAAGCATCCCGTGGCTGACAAAAGATGGTGGTGGGGCAGGGAGTCAATAGCTTTCTCCTCAGCTACAGTTAGTGTCCTGAGGATGCGGATATAGTGGACTCAAGTGATTCCCATGTTTGATTGCCACAGTGGTCTTATGGAAAAGAAGCCGTATGTTACAGAACAATCGCCGGCATTTATCATTGTAGGTGTAAGTGAAGCATTTTTCTACACCTTATTTTTTTGTGTGCTGGTAATGTGTAGGAGCACCAAATGTATTAAAGGGTCACAGAGCATTTGATAAATTTTGTGCAGGTAACAATTTCTGAAATTTATCTCTTCACATACACCAAAAAGCTAAGATAAATCTGGGCTGGAGAAGTTTTAGAGACTTTTCAGTGGCTTTGCACCTTTTTTTGCGCCTTTTCACAAAAAGACGCAGTTCATAAAACCCATCCATATCATGTGTATTGCCAAAATCTGTGGATTGCAACTCAAAATCAGCAGAAATGTGTAAACCACAAGGCGCAAAAAAAAAGGGAAATATAAACCCTGCTTGTGCCTTTTTTGCGCCTTTTCTAGACACAAAAAAAGTCTAAAGACAATGATAAATGTCGACCAATAAGTTTTGCCTTATATCACCTTTACGATAAAGATGTAGAAATCCATAGAAAGTCAACTTCTTTCACGTGGATAGGAACGGCACTCAAAATTCAGTTTCTAATGGATATCTAGTAAAGGGCCACAGAATATGCCAAATTGCCACAAAAGCCACCCAACGTGGGGCTCGAACCCACGACCCAGAGATTAAGAGTCTCATGCTCTACCAACTGTGCTAACTGGGCAACTGCCTGAGGCATGAGGCAGTTGCCTGGCTAGCTCAGTCGGTAGAGCATGAGACTCTTAATCTCTGAGTCGTGGGTTTGAGCCCCCACGTTGTGCGTTGCATGGTTCCTTAGGAAATTACCACAGGTCGGATTATTTTACAGCAAAGGGGTCTCATATACTATGATAACACTGACCCCATTCCATTACCATTACAATTTGTAATCTAAAGCAATAATGTAAGATAGAATGGATCCAATAATTCATAAGGTTTTAACCAAATCCTTATCCTATCGTGTGATTTGCATGGCATTGCAGCAAGATTCCTAAGACCGGGCAATGCTGTATGAGTCTTGAATTATCCAGATCTGCCAACCCATACCTAGTGAGGTCTCAGCCAAAGGATTGAGATCAAGTGTTGTGTTCTGCTGCCGAAGTCATCAACTACAAGTTTTCACGTGTGTGTTCAGTGATGCTTTTCTGAATAATATTGTTTAAACACATAGAAATGTATGAAAAATGACATCAAAAGCTTGTGATAAATTATGGTTCCCACTATATCTCCTGATCTATAGACAGCATGCAAAAAACCAACAGACACATGCACATTAGGCTGCGTGACATACAATGGTCACATTCTGTCTCCCTCAGCTGTATAATGGATGATCTGGCAGAACACCAGAAATACTGGTGACACTATTGGCACAGCTGGTACAACACCCAGTAAACATGGCATACTCGCTCACGTATGATAACCTTGCTTCTGCAGCTCTTGCTTTCTCTCCACACTGCAGTGGGCTGATTTACTATTAACCATTATAAATTATTTGTAAGGCCTACAAACAAATGCATTCACCCTACATGTTTAACAGCGGTTCATATGCCAGCCTAATGTACGTACTTATTTTTTGTAATTCTTGGCAAGCTAATGTATCTTTCCTATAGATTTCAGGTTGCCATTAAATGCTGTATAAATTACTGTTCAATATCTTATTTTATTAAGGTTACATCAAAAACGTAACCAGACACCAAATACCCAATTTTATACGTACATAGAAACAATTTTCCTATTAGCCCAGAAATACAGCTTACCATAATTCTATGTTTAAAATTGTCTTAATTTCCCTATTTTTCCCTAATTTCCTGATATTTACTATGGAATTGTTAACTATATCAAGGACATAACAACAAATCAACAGAAAAAGGGTCAGAACCTATAAGAACATACTATGACTTACAGACAAGACAAATGTATCATACAGACACACTGGGAAAGTAACCATGGGGGGAAGAAGTAATCCTTATGACTGTTACTATTCAAGTGTCCCAGATCCCAAATGCTGTATATATTAGGCATGGTGTTATAATATTGTCTACAGAGGGGTTAAAGGAACACATTTGTGACTTGAGGTAAAACTACCAGTGTAGTTGCCATTATGAAGAGCTTGGTCATAGTTTATGCAAAAAAAAAAAAATTTGTACCTTAATATATCTTAAACTTCAACTTCTAACCTAGAAGAACATTAAAGGGGTACTCCACTGCCCAAACGTTTAGAACCTTTTGTTCTGAATGCTGGGTGTGGGCAGCAAGGGGTCGTGACATCCCGCCACGGCCCCTCAATGCAAGTCTATGGGAGTGGGCGTGTCCTAAAAGAACGTTGGGTGCTCAACCGAGATCCACACAAATGAGTCCGTTTTGTAGCCACACCATAGTGGCCATATGATCACTTGCTAAAACTGCCTATCCAGCTGTGCCTCACCAACTAGTTGGCACCTTTCTTGTAATGCCCACCTTAACTGAAAAAGCAATGTCTTGGTAGGCGCTACTACAATGTAGATGAATATATTGGGTGGTAGCCCCTTCAAGGTGGGTGGGTGTTTTAGAAAGTCACTGGCTGTATTAGGAAACACTAGGAATGTTTGTGACAAGAGAAGTTACGGACACTTAATATTTTACGCCTAGTGCAGGGAAAACTGCATGACATAAAAAATCTGAAGCAGAAAGAGGAAATGCCAATGTTATGCTCCACCCCTGAGGACCCTGCACTGGGCATCAATCACTTTTGCCTGGATAAATCCTTTAACCATTAATTAGGAATCAGTCTTATACTTACAAATATCATAAACATAGCAATAAATAGTTATATGCTGGGAAATCAGGAAAAAGCTAATTTATTAAACAAATTCTTCTCCACTGTATTCACAGAGGAAAATTAAATGCCAGGTGAAATAGAGCGAGAGAAGGTAAACTCCCCAGTACAGGTCACCTGTCTAACCCAGGAAGAAGTACAGTGCCGCCTACAAAAAATCTAAATAGACAAATCACCAGACCCAGATGGCATTCACCCCCGTGTTCTAAAAGAATTAAGTAATGTAATACACAGACCCCTATTAATATTCAGGAACTCTATAGTAACAGGGACTGTTCCCCAGGACTGGTGCATAGCAAATGTGGTGCCAATATTTTAAAAGGGGTCAAAAGGTGACCTCGGGAATTATAGGCCTTTTAGTTTAACCTCCGTTGTATGTAAATTGTTTGAGGGTTTTCTAAGAGATGCTATTTTGGAATATCTTGATAAAAATAAATGTATGACCCCCATATCAGCATGGCTTTATGAGGGATCGGTCCTGTCAAACTAACCTGATCAACTTTTATGAGGAGGTGAGCTCCAGACGGGACCAGGGGGAATCATTGGATGTCGTATATCTGGATTTTTTTTTAAAGCATTTGATACGGTGCCACATAAATGGTTGGTGCATAAAATGAGAGGGATTGGGCTGGGGGAGAATGTGTGTAAGTGGGTAAGTCTGGCTCAGTGTTAGGAAACAGAGGGTGGTTATTAATGGTACTTATTCTGATTGGGTGACTGTTACTAGTGGAGACTACAGGGGTCATCTTGGGTCCTGTTCTATTTAATATATTAATGAATGACCTTGTAAAGGGGTTGAATAGTAAAGTAGCAATCTTTGCAGATGATACTAAACTCTGAAAAGTGGTAAACACAATAGAGGACAGTGCACTGTTACAAATGGATCTGGATAGGTTGGAGGTTTGGGCTGGGAAGTGGCAGATGAGGTTCTACACTGATAAATGTAAGGTAATGCACATGGTTAGGAAAAATCCGGGATGGGATTATGTATTAAATGGGAGAACACTTGGGACGACTGACGTGGAAAAGGACTTAGGAGTCTTAGTTAACAGTGAGTAGTGATCAGTGTCGGGCAACTGCTGCCAAGGCAAATAAAATCATGGAGTGCATAAATAGGGGCATAGATGCCCACGACAAGGAAATACTTCTACCGCTGTACAAATCATTAGTCAGACCACACATAGAATACTGTGTACAGTACTGGGAACCAGTGTACAAGAAAGATATAGTGGAGCTGGAGAGGGTTCAAATACGGGCAACCAGGGTAATACGGGGAATGGGAGGACTACAGTACCCAGAAAGATTAATCAGAATTAGGGTTATTTAGTTTAGAAAAAAGAAGGCTTAGGGGCGACCTAATAACTATGTATAAATATATCAGGGGACAGTACAGAGATCTCTCCCATGATCTATTTATACCCAGGACTGTATCTATAACAAGGGGGCATCCTCTACGTTTAGAGGAAAGAAGGTTTCTACACCAGCACTGACGGGGATTCTTTACTGTAAGAGCAGTGAGACTGTGGAATTCTTTGCCTGAGGAGGTGGACATGGTGAACTCTGTAAAATAATTTAAAAGGGGTCTGGATGCATTTTTGGAGTAATAACATTACAGGTTATGTATGCTAGATTTATAGGGACAGAACGTTGATCCTGGGATTTATTCTGATGCCATATTTGGAGTCGGGAAGGAATTTTTACCTCTAGTATGAGGGGTTTTTGCCTTCCTCTGGATCAACACAGTAGGGACTCATTAGGGATATGGGTTGAACTTGATGTACTCTGGTCTTTTTTCAACCTTATGAACTATGTTACTATCCTTCAACAATATCAAACAGAAATGTAGCATTTTAGCCAAATATTGATGATAAAAGTATTGCATGCCTTCACCTCATGGCAACCAGGCTCTCCTCCACATCCCAGTCCGAGGAGTACATGATGCACCCGCTGGGACTTGCAGCCAGCAGACCCCAATCTCCCAGAAATCTCATTAGTTTTCTGAGCAATCCTTTACCGTAATGAAAACAATAGCTTGCAGTAAGTACTAAATCAATCCTAATCCCATTCATTTTTTTTTGCATAACTCACATCTTTGGTTTTATTTCTATCCCGAATAAATTAACCCATTTATTTATAAAAGGGGCTATGCTTCAGTTAACCTCATTAATGCTGGTATCATCCTATACTTTATATAGACAGTAACAGTAAATGAGAAGACCACGTCGCAATGATTTTGTATCGTGTTGTAAAAAAATAAAAAATAAGACGTGTGCGTGAAACAGGTGTCTTCACAGACATGCATAACCTGGAAAACATTTCTTACATTGCGGTAACAGCAACTCCACAACCGCCCAATTTGTGCTCAACACCTGGGCCGTAAGTGCAGTAATTAAGATTAGTAGCACAGTGCGAAGGGCTCCCGATAGTCCACGACTGTCATAAATAATACACTCAGCATAGAGGTCCGGCCATGGAGCAGGTGTGTGACTGGTTACTGTGAAATGCCTCATAATATCTCCTTCTCCAAAGAACATAGCTCTTCTGTAAAAAGAGATTAACAGTCATGACAGAGAAAAGCTCCGTCCATACAAGTCCCATGTGTTTCATGTTGACTTTTATTACTGGTAACAAGAACACGCAGGAAACGGAGAAAAAATGATTTTACAAAATTGTAATGATTAGTTATGGGAAATATAGTAAAGCTTAACCCGGAAACTTAAACAAGCCAAAGATGTGTATCAGAAACTACATTTTATCACGTATATTTATGATATGTAGCAAATGGTCAGAGCCCCTGAACTGCTCCAACCTCCATCACTTTGTACCCCAGGAAAGTATTATACTTCTTCTCAAACACATTGATTCTTTGATGTGATATGAAAGGAAATAATATCTTTGCAGGGTTACAGACCATATCATGTATCAGGCACATGGGGGAGTAGAAACATAATACCAATGGGGCCAGTTTACACTTATGTAAAATAATGGGCACCATGTTGGGATCCAGGTTTGCCCATTACATAGAATCCTTTAATTTGATACTTTTAAACTTCACAGCTCTAATGTAGTGACTTGTGTGGATTTGTATGGGCTCCTGATATCAGTACTACCTGGATTGTTAAGCATTTCAGTTTAATTTTCTGATATGTAGTCTCTATGCCATAAATAGTCCTGGTGGTCTATGCAAGTTACTTCCATTCAGATTTTGACACATCCTTTAAGACCACCGACATGTAACTTTGATTGACTCTGTTTTTCTTGTTTTATGCAGCTCTCCCGCAGCATTCATAAGCATATTAATAAAAGGGGCATGCCTGGTGGAAAATATGAGGGAGGCAGGGGAGCTGGGTGAGATGGCTCCCCGCCTCCAATGAGCACTAGAGTGCAATGCAGCTAATGATTACAGTGCCAGAACTCTGCAGATACTGAACCCAGTATATGGGTTTAGTGCAGGCGAACAGGGTGGCAGATTTTCTTTAATGTAGAACGGGTGCTGTGGGGGAAGTGAGGGACTTAAAGGGGTACTCTGCCCCTAGACATCTTATCCCCTATCCAAAATGTCTGATCGAGGGATCCTGCTGCTGGGAACCCCCACAATCTCTCTTGCAGCACCCCTGTCATCTGGTGCACAGAGCAAGCTTTTCTGTGTGCCTGATGACTGGTGATGCAGGGGCCGGATGATATGGACATCACGATCCTCCGGCCCCTGCATCGCCGGTCATCAAGCATGGAGCGAAGCCCACTCCGTGCACCAGATGACAGGGGTGCTGCAGGAGAGAATGCAGGGGTTCCCAGCAGCAGGACCCCCGCGGTAAGACAGCTTATGTCCTATCCTTTGGCTTGGGGATAAGACGTCTAGTGGCTAAGCACAGTTTTTATTTTTTATTTTTTCTGTTATCAGAACTTTTATTTAAAAATTTTTTGACGAGGGGGGAAGGCACAACATTAATTTATCTGTTGGCTATGTAGATTACAGTGCTGCTTTATACAGCAACTTACAAGTGACTTCTTCTAAAATCAGCATTGTTCCCTTCATCGTCATCATAACGATAGAAGAGTGTACATGGGTGACGGGGTGTAGGGGGTGAAGGAGGGGTGGACAGGAATGACAAAGTGGTAACAGGGGTGGACAGGATTGACAAGGAGGTAACAGAAGGGTGGACAGGGGTGACAAAGGGTCAGAGGGGTAAATAGTGGGAGTTAGAAATTGTTGATGGGGGTAGACTGGGGGGTGGTGAACATGGGTGACAGGGGTGGACAAGGTGGACACAGATGACAGGAAAGTGGATAAGGGTGAAAGGGGGTAACAGAGGGGTGACAAAGGCAGGTGGACAGGGGTGACAGAGGGAAGAGGGTGCAGTACCTTTATTAAGCTGAGCTGTTTTTCAATTTCCTTCTGTAGGGGTCCGGGAGGATGGTTCTGGGGCCGGAAAGACGGTCCGGCGCACCATCCCCTATTGTATATATCCCCTTCCTGGCCTGTGTGCCTGTGACTAATTCACGGCGCCGCAGGGGGCAGAGGGACGATGTGTGCGCACGCAGGCTTCCTTCCTCCCCTTTTTACCTGAGGTCAGAGTACACCTTTAAAAACAATGCCCCTGTGTGTATACATTGCTGTTACATACTCAGTATGGCGCCCCCTGCTGTTTCTTTGTATTCCCTATCAGAATTCTCATCTCGTGTGTCCAATATTGTCATGCCACATTATGCAGGTCGGCTAATAGGAATTGGCGAACATAAGGTAGACATTGTGAGAGGGAATCACAAAACTGAAGGGGAAAGAGAACAACTTAGATCAGTGGTCTCAAATTGTGGCCCTCCAGATGTTGCAAAACTTCAACTCCCAGCTAAGAGTTGAAGTTTTGCAACATCTGAAGGGCCACAGTTTGAGACCACTGACTTAGATCTAACAGTAATATCTAGTCAATGGAGCATTTTTTTTTTATGATTCCAGTTTTGTTATGTTTCATATGATTAAGAAATTTATTACAGAAACTGTGTTATGATGATGTGTGACTGCCCTTTGTATCAATCATTGTGACAAACATTCAATATCAGGGACTTTTATTTATTTATTTATTTTAATCACTATAGTCTGCTGAATGGATAATAAAGCGCTGGCATAAACTTTAGTTCACTTTTGCCGTAAGTGGCTCCAAGTACAGGATAATCTCTTCTTAATAGCTGTGTAGGTTTCTATTACGCTGCTACAGTCCTTCCCACACTCCACTACAGAAAACCATTAAACCAATCAGCGGTTCTGTGAAGGATACACCACACATGTAGCTCAGTGCTAGCGGTCTACAGGACACATTGGCATAGTCTACATTCTGTCCTGGCATCCAGAGGGAGGTAATGGTATTAACAGGTGCTCGGTAGTTGGACCCATCAGCACATGATATAGCGCCTTACTTTATAAAAGAATGATGGAAATAATAGTGGTGAAGTGGTAATTCCTAAAGAAATAAAGTAAAAACATACATCATCTCCACATTTTAAAGGAGAAGTATCATGTACAAAAATCCTGCGGATAGGGGATAAGTTTTAGATCCCGGGGCCTGTACAGGAGATCGCAGGGGTTCCCAGCAGTCGGACCCCCCCTCCCCCTTAAACTTATATACGTTTTTGTACAAGTATTAGAAGAAAGAAGGTTGTCCAGCACTTGGTTAGTCTACGATTAAGCACCTAGGTGCGAAACGCGTCAGCCATTATCTCTGTTTTGATCCCTGTCCGATGATTATCAATAAAGCAAGCATTGATTTTTACCTGCATATCCCAAGTGCTGGACACCTCTGAGTGAGTAAAATTATTTTTTTTACATATATAAGTGATCACCTCGTGTTAAAAATGTTGCAACCAGTTTGATTCTGCAATCTTCATTTACAGTGGGGCAAAAAAGTATTTAGTCAGCCACCAATTGTGCACGTTTTCCCACTGAAAAAGATGAGAGAGGCCTGTAATTCTCATCATAGGTATACCTCAACTATGAGAGACATAATGAGAAAAAAATCCATAAAATCACATTGTCTGATTTTTAAATAATTTATTTGCAAATTATGGTGGAAACTAAGTATTTGGTCAATAACAAAAGTTAATCTCAATACTTTGTTACATACCCTTTGTTGGCAATAACAGAGGTCAAACGTTTTCTGTAAGTCTTCACAAGGTTTTCACACACTGTTGCTGGTATTTTGGCCCATTCCTCCATGCAGATCTCCTCTAGAGCAGTGATGTTTTGGGGCTGTCGCTGGGCAACACAGACTTTCAACTCCCTCCAAAGGTTTTCTATGGGGTTGAGATCTGGAGACTGGCTAGGCCACTCCAAGACCTTGAAATGCTTCTCACGAAGCCACTCCTTCGTTGTCCGGCCAGTGTGTTTGGAATCATTGTCATGCTGAAAGACCCAGCCACATTTCATCTTCAATGCCCTTGCTGATGGAAGGATGTTTTCACTCAAAATCTTACAAAACATGGCCCCATTCATTCTTTCCTTTACACGGATCAGCCATCCTGGTCCCTTTGCAGAAAAAACTGCCCCAAAGCATGATGTTTCCACCCCCATGCTTCACAGTAGGTATGCTTTTCTTTGGATGCAACTCAGCATTCTTTCTCTTACAAACACGATGAGTTGGGGTTTTACGAAAAAATTCTACTTCGGTTTCATCTGACAATATGAAATTCTCCCAATAGTCTTCTGGATCCTCTCCTGAAGCCTCTCTCATCTTTTTAACCTGTTCAGGACCAATGACGTAACGTTACGTCCTGAGTCCGCTACCGATCTATAATGCGGGGCCACGATGTAGCCCCGAGTCATAGCGAGTCGGGCCCAGCCTCTAACAATGGCCGGGATCCGTGGCTAATAGCGCGCGCCATTGATCGCGGTGCCGCACGCTATTAACCCTTTAGACGTGGCGTTCAAAGTTGAACGCCGCGTCTAAAGTGAAAGCATGCTGGTTAGTTCAGGGAGCTGTTCGGGATAGCCGCAGCGAAATCGCGGCATCCGGAACAGCTTACAAGACAGCTGGAGGATCCCTACTTGCCTTCTCGCTGTCCGATCGCCGAATGACTGCTCAGTGCCTGAGATCCAGGCATGTGCAGTCAAGCGGCAGAATCATCGATCACTGGTTTCCTATGAGAAACCAGTGATCAATGTAAAAGATCAGTGTGTGCAGTGTTAGGCTGGGTTCACACCTCGTTTTGTACTTACGGTTCCCGTATACGGCTGGGAGGAGGGGGGGGGGCTTAATTGCGGCGCCCCCACTCAGCCGTATAGGGGAACCGTATTTAATGCATGTCTATGAGCCGACCGGAGTGAACCGCAGCCTCCGGTCGGCTGCGTTTTCGGCCGTATGCGGTTTCCCGCGGTCAACCACGTTTTTGCCTGCGGTCGGGAAACCGCATATGGTCGAAAACGCAGCCGACCGGAGGCTGCGGTTCACTCCGGTCAGCTCATAGACATGAATTAAATACGGTTCCCCTATACGGTTGAGTGCTGGCGCCGTGATTAAGCCCCTCCTCCCAGCCGTATACGGGAACCGTAAGTACAAAACGAGGTCTGAACCCAGCCTTATAGGTCCCTATGGGAGCTATAACACTGCAAAAAAAAAAGTGAAAAAAAAAGTGAATAAAGATCATTCCCTATGAAAAGTTTGAATCACCCCCCTTTTCCCATAAAAAAAAATAACAGTGTAAATAAAAATAAACATATATGGTATCCCCGCGTGCGGAAATGTCCGCATTATAAAAATATATCGTTAATTAAACCGCACAGTCAATAGCGTACGCGCAAAAAAATTCCAAAGTCCAAAATAGTGCATTTTTGGTCACTTTTGATATCATGAAAAAATGAATAAAAAGCGATCAAAAATTTGAAAATGGCGGCTTTTTTTTCCAATTTTGTCTCACAATTTTTTTTTCTCTTTCGCCGTAGATTTTTGGGCAAAATGACTGACATCATTACAAAGTAGAATTGGTGGTGCCAAAAATAAGCCATCATATGGATTTTTAGGTGCAAAATTGAAAGAGTTCTGATTTTTTAAAGGCAAGGAGGAAAAAACGAAAATGCAAAAACGGAAAACCCCCCGGTCCTTAAGGGGTTAAGTGGGGAAACTTGCACAATTGGTGGCTGACTAAATACTTTTTTGCCCCACTGTACTTCCAGACCCCTATACTCAGTTTGCTGCTATGTTCAGACTTTTCCCATGGGGGTGTGTATCTTGCAGAAATACATGCTGTTTGTAAGGTTGTGTTCAGGAGTCCACAGCTTGCTGTGTTAGCTCTGCTTCCTCTAGACACTTGTACACAGCCCATATGATTCTTCCTTGCAGACAGCCTTGTGCTTTCCTCACTATCTACAGCCTGAGTGAGCTGCCCACCACGTATACTCTCCTAACTCTTCACACTCTAAGCTGCTGTGTATAATCCTGCTGCCATCTTAAACACAGAGAGAAGGGAGCTGAAAGCCATTAAAAACAGATACATAAGAATACTTACTTCTGTGGACACCTATTATCCCCAAACTCGCACATATTCACTCACTGGCAAAAAAAAAAAATAGTGCACCAAGGAGGAGTTGTTGGACTCAAATATAATTTTATATGTGTGAATGTAAAGATTATATACCCTCAACATTGAAAGACAAGTATAAAAGGACAAGCATTAGTGATATGCGAGAGGAAGTAGCAGAGGTCGCCAAGATCTGCAAATTATCAGATTTTCAAGCACCAACTCCAAACTGTGTCATGTGGGAGGGGCTTCAGTGGTGTAAAGGCCAGATGGAAAGCCAACTTTCTCAGTCGCGTGAAACCTAAAAAATTGGAACAAGTCAGTACAGAATGTTTGTGCAATGCTTCCTGTTTGTTGACCTGCCAGTCAGTCACAAACTGAGATTGACAGAATCCTTGAACTGAGACCTTAGTTTATCACTTTAGCAGATGGGCACGCATGCAGGCCCAGATGTCAGCACTGTTTAACGTTATGTGTACCAGTGGTTTAGAGAACAATGAATTGGAATGACAGCAAGAGGTGCACAGAGGCCGATCTCTGCATTGACCGATCGTCAGATTAGAAGAATAGGGTAGTGAAACATTCTGTACTGCAAATTAAATTGGAAGTTGCATACCGAGCCAAGGGTGTTGAGCAGTTTCTACATAGACCATCAGGAGGTGCTTGCAAGCCATTGGGCTACGAGTCAGATTTCCTGCTATAGGCATCCCATTGAAATCAAGCCACTGCTCTCAAAGGCTATCATGGTGTAAAGCAAGATGGCAATGGAGACTGAATGGCGGTCTTCAGCGATGAGTCCCACTTTTTTTTTTCTTTGGTCTGGAGTTTAAGTGGGAAATGCCATGAAGAGGCCTTTATGGGGGAAAATCACACCAGTTCTTTTCCCAGAATTATGGTGTGGGTGGCATAACAGTAGTTGGAACTAGTCTTAATTTTAGGTACAATAACAGTACCTGTTACACAGATTTGGTTGTTATACCATTGGTTGAGCCAATTCTATGCAGTGTCCTTGGAGCTCTTTTTCAACCAGGACAAAGTCAGATCACATGGTACTCCTGCTTCTGTAATCAGCTTGAGTGGCCTTAAAGGGATATTCCAGGATTTGTTTTATTTGACCACGCTAAAGGGGCTGTAACGTTAGTGTAGTTCATAATATTGTGTCTCTACCTGTATTTGATGGATGGTCTTGCAATTCTTATGCCCCAATGTTTATTTTTAACAACATACAAAACGAGTGTCGTCTCAGGTTTTCCCAGGTTTCAGTGGGGCCCTAGACATTACATCACTAGTCAGGTTTTCAAAGAAGACTGTCTGCTTTAATGAGTGAGGCGACCGATGGGTGGGAGATCATTCTGCAAGAATTGTAGTTTTGCAACAAATGGAGGCACCCTGGTAAGAAAACACTGGTCTGTTGTTCACAGTAAGCATGGAAAGTAGCTCACCTGGGCTTTATTGGTGGGTGGCTGAGGTGTGGGATGTAGAAAAGTGACCTCACAACAAACAAGGAATCCAGGGACTTGTAGTTGGAGGGAGGGAACTCAAACAGGAAATAGCCATTTCACAAACAGATATCATCAGCATTATAGTAAATTAAGAACACAGCCAATTAGCCCCAAGAAAAGCATGGATCCTTCCTAAACATGTCCATTACTGTCTGGTAGGTAAGTACTAAAATCACCTTATGGTGGAAAACCCCTTTAACATTCTACCATGACCTGCAGCATCTCCAGACTTGTCTCTCATCGAGCACATCTGGGACTTCATTTGTCATCCTTTTACAGACAACTATTAAAGGGGTATACCAGTGTTTTATTTTAAAAAATTAATATGCCGCTCCAGCAGGGGAAAAATAGGAAAACAGCCACACTTGCCTAGCCCTGTAGCTCCAGTTCAGTGCAGGGCCTGCTGGTTCATCCATTCACTGGCCACAAGGATATGTTTATTGGGGAAAACTGTACAAGTTAAAGGAGGCTTTAGCGGCTGTAGGGCCGATTTCAGGCTGGATACAAGAGGGGACACAGTTGGCCATGTAGGCACACAGGTTCCATATGGCATTCTGTGGCACATCTGTGGCACAGATGCTGAAGCTGGGCCAGTAGATCCTGCACACTTCAAGGCTACAGAAACTGGTGTTAGTCTCAAAAATGCTTGATTTGCAATAAATCTGATAATAGGGAAAGCCAAGGAAGTGTTGCAATCTGGTAAATATATTCCCAGGAAACCCTTGCTTTTTGCGAGTGAGAATTATCCTACTGAAAAATGCCAGTGGGAATCCCTGGCATGAGAGGCAATACATGTGGTCACAGGATGTAATGCACATAACACTGAGCTGTTAGTGTCCCTCATATAACAATGGCTCCCCAGATCATCACACGAGCAGTTGGTGCAGTGTGTCCACCAATATTTAGACATACCTGTATTCCTTTACATAACTGCAATCGGACATTTCTATCTGGGTGAATTATTTTTGTCAATGATCGTACATGCTGATCTAACAGAGAGAGAAGGAAACAAGCTGCTTAAAGAGATCTATTGAAATGCAATGCTTATTCAGTTTTTTACACCCAAAAATATGTTTTAGGTGGGGCACTTATCAAAATATTTTTACGTCTAGTAGTGACCCTTGGCTCAATAATATTCTACAGTACAATACTTTTCTGTACAGTCTACATATTCTACAGTACAATACAGTTCTGTGCACAGACCAATACGCTCTAACCTTCTTTATTTTAAAAAGCTGATCCAAGATAAGAAAATTTACACAGCCCTGTTCTCTTACACTGGATAAAAGGGATTACGCAAATGTATCCTTCAAAGGAATTAAACAAATTCCAGCATATTCCCCTCTTCTACTACATAAGAAGCGCATTTAACTTACGGGATGGCCTGAACATAGTCAATATTTCAGTACGTAAAACAAGGCTACATAGTTGTAAAAGTTAACAAAGTTGCAATAAGTGGAGTCTGTTCACACAGACATAAAGGCCGTAAAAGGAGGGAATGTCTGCAGGTTGGACAAGATAATTCTCCCTCTATATATATTAATGATAACAGATTGTGATAGATCCTCATAGCCACCATTCATCAGTGTCTCTACAATGAGGATGCAGGAGGCTCTCTGGCCGGCCAGCACTGAGGTTCCATGTGTCCACCTAGTCTTTTCTCCTCATGTTTTCTGACTTCCCATCTAGCCCGGTTTCTTCTCCTTCTGAAAGCTGAAGCTGGTTCTCCTGGTCAGTTTTTTCTGTTTCTGGGCAAAGTAATCTGCTCGAACTGTACTGGCCCTAGACTCCAGAATGTAATTAACCTAAGGAAAATGAAGAGAGCAAGTTATATGTATAATGTGAATAAAGTAATAAAAAGACCTTTATGAGGTACTCCGCCCCTAGACATCTTATCCTCTATCAAAGGATTTGATTTGGGGGGGCCTGCCACTGGGACCCCCGCGATCTCTGTGCAGCACTTAGCGTTGGTTTAGAGGATGGTTGCTTCGCCGGGGGCTCGTAACATCATGACCAGCACCCCGTGACATCATACCACGCCCCTCAATGCAAGTCTATGGGAGGGGGCATTGAGAGGTCTTGGGATAGGGGATAAGATGTCTAGGTGCTGAGTACCCCTTTGAGAAAACTGACAACTAAACTAAATAGGGAACATGTCCTGAGCAGTAGCCACCAAGTCCCTTCCCCCACACAATAGGAGATTCTGAATGTGATTTTTTTCCCTAAATTAATAGATGAGGTTAAATATAGGAATGACCTTCAGGGTGTGTAACTGAGGAACAAGTAAAAGGGGCACAAGCAATGTTTCATGCAAAAATACAGAGTATCAAAAACATCTGAACACAATCCTACTCTTTGTGGCCAAACCTGTGCATCTGCACAAAATACAGCTACATTTTCTTGTTTAATTTCTTGTTTTGTGTTATTTAGGAAACATGCATTGTTATTTAGGCATCATTGTGTTTCTTGGACACTATATGGCATACCATAATAGGCGGCATCAAAAGAATGCACGACACAGGTCACCACCCAAATTAAGGCTAAGGTTTACTAAACATAGATTATGGTCACCCAAACTTAATAATTTTAACTGAACAGACTGGGTCTACACCATCATTCATCTTACCATTGCTCCAATTGTTCATAGGAGTAGAACAAAAAAATAGTTAGTAGATCCCCTGTATGATGGACAATGGGGGCTCCCAGCGGTTTTCATTGACTTTAAGGGGGTACTTCTGGGAACTAAACCCATAGTTCATCCTTTACTTTTTATCAACCTTTTTAATTGTCTATATCAATAGTATCATTCATTAGTTATCTAGATCAGTTTCCCCTCTTTGGTTGTCACATGTATGAAGTGAAGGAATGACATCATCCACCCATCCACTCTGTCCATTTTCCTCACTGAAAGCAGCCCCCACCCTTCAGAGCAGTGTTTCCGAACCAGGGTGCCTCCAGGTGTTGCAAAACTACAACTACATCCAAAGGCTGTCCAGGCATGCTGGGAGTTGTAGTTTTTTGACATCCGGAGGCACCCTGGTTTGTAAACACTGCCCCAGAGACACACAGACCATGTGATTTCTGCCCTGCACTGATGAGGCATACTTTAGTGCTGAGAACTGGGAGGTGTGTATGGTCTCAGAGCAAAAGGGTGGGGGCTGCTCTCCCCTGGCTGGCAGAGGAGAGCTGCAAAGACTGCTGTGAGATGTAGGCAAGGGGAGGGAATGATGGCAAACAATTTCAAGCAGCTAGAGAAGTCAACAGGGGCTACAGGAGCCATGAATATCAGGAAGGATGGTTTACAGTGAACATATCTAGGGAGTGTGTTGGTTTTGGAGCAGTATGTAGATGCAGTGCTATTTTGTCTGGAATCTCTATCAAAACCTCTGATGCATATGTGAACAAGGCCTAACTAGCATGATGGTCTTCACATTACGTCACTGGTCCCATACTCATCTCTCAACTTTACTATGTTTTTGCTATCTACCTAGTATTCAATACTGGCTACAGTCTACTAGTGACATTTTAGCACATACCAAATAAAGGAGCCCAAAAAAAAAATTAAGAAAAAAAAAAAAATTTAAGGCTGTATACAGCATTTCAATGCAATCATTTAAGTTTCTTGGTAAGAAATGTATTCTAGAGACCCAAAATGTTTACTGTCGCAATGCAACGCATTTCAGGGTGTGATTAATAAAATTGCTGTAAACAGAGCTGTAACACTATCACACATAATATCGTCTGTACTCGGGGCACTAAGCACTAATTACGCATGTGCTTACAAATTATTACAATAGTTTTCCTAATCGATGTGTTGTGTCTATAGTGGACTGAAACATATTGCTCGGTATCCACATTGCACATGGGAAGTGGTTAAATTAACAAGGTATACTCATTATCGCTATATTCAGATTGGAATGGCAGCACTTAACTACACAGATAATGAAGTCTGCTTTATGCTGGCTATTAATATCTGTTCAGTGCATCTAAAAGCTGCAATTAACCATTCGATTAGATCCATTGCTAATTATGTAGAATTCAGTGTATACACATCATGCGCTTGGCTCACATTACCAACTACCAGCCCCGACACATTGCGGATCACAGTCCTGCTGGCTCTCTACAATATGATACAATGTGTTTGATACAAACATGGGGTCAGTGTGACGGGTAAATCACAGACCTATGCCACTGACCATGTCTTTCTACTTTACCAGTGGTTTCTGGTATCCGTGGCTTAAGGGCGTGCGCAGGTTTCAGGAGCGAACACTGTATAACAAAACGTACTGCACTTTACTGATATATTTTGTGTACCAATTCTTAACAGTTTTCAAGATCTCTGTATACAGTTACTTAATCTTCACTGCTTTCTTCCAGAAGATTAGGTGCCCGTACATATTGAGGCTATGTTGCAGTAACAGCACTTGAATTAATAGCTGCAAATACAGATGCAACAGGGTAGCGTACGGTTCTTGCAGCTTAGTTGTAACATGTATTAGCGCCGTTAGACCCAAGTCATGTGATGATCATACAGGTGTAGGTTCAGTGCATAAGTGAAGCTGTGGTACACACTGTGTACCAGAATAAGCACCGCATGGCCAGTATATAAATGATTAAAAGTTTAATGATAACAAGCACAAATCTTGTAAAAGATAATTTGATATGGAAAGAATATTTAGTAATTTACTATAGCTAGATGATATGCCGTTTCATATTAAAAGGGGTATTCTGCCCATAGACATCTTATCCCCTATCCAAAGGATAGGGGATAAGAGGTCTGATTGCGTGGGTCCTGCCGCTGTGACCCCCATGATATCCATGCGGCAACTGGCATTCTAAACAGATATGTTAAGAACACTGGGTTCCCGTGGCGGCTTTGAATAGGGGCTAAGATGTCTAGGGACGGAGTACCCCTTTAACATGTAGTAATGTTATAGACATTTTAGCCCATAATGAAGATATACCGGTGTTGGAACCATGGCCATCTAGTAACATTTGGGTAATTGTGCATAGGTGGCATATGTATATTTGCACACACAACTGGATTCATTCACAGTATGGGGAAATATTTACTGTACCACGAAAGAATAAAAACAACGAGAGGCCACTTACCGCTTTTTGTGCTTCAATTATTTCTCTTCGTGCATTATAAACTCCAGCATGGCAGGACATAACGCCAGGACGGTGCTGCCATGCAGTGCCATCCAGGCGTTGTGTCCTGCCATGCTGGCGTTTATAATGCACAAAGATAAATAAATGAAGCACAAGAAGAGGTGAGTGGCATCTTGTTATTTTTATTCTTGTATGTTATGGATTTACCTGTGGTACGTGGCCACAAAGGTTATTGTGGGCGGTAGTGCCGACTTCTGTATCAATTTGCCTGAAATATTTACTGTGGTGGTCTTCATTTGTTTTCTCTGGCCATTAGTCATGGACACTTCTGTTGGCTGGATGCTAGTGTCCTAGTACCCTCTGAATGGCTATGTGGGTACTATGGCCCAGAAAGCTACTATCAAACAAAAAGAAATTCTAGCACAGTCACCAAAATGACTGTTGCTTCCTGTAGATTAGAAGAATCCCTTGGATCTGATTTAAACAAGAATACAGAATGGCTTCCAGCTTTAAGATTCTTAACATTTTCTAAATGTACTGAACATCTTGTAAAAACATGCCTCTGGTAGAGCCAGCGCGTTTTAGGCAAGCAACAATTCTAAATAGTGGATGGGTATAAGCAAGGTACTACTTCCACAAACAGTCATGGTTGTAAATGTTGGCACCCCTAAAAATTTTCAAGAAAATGAAGTATATCTCACAGAAAAGGATTGCAGTAACACGTTTTGCTATACACATGTTTATTCCCTTTGTGTGTATTGGAACAAAACCAAAAATGGGAGGGAAAAAAGCAAATTGGACGACATTATCATGTCACACCAAACTCCAAAAATGGGCTGGACAAAATTATTGGCACCCTTTCTATAACCATCAATAAGCTTCTTGCACCTCTCAGCCGGAATGTTGGACCACTCTTCCTTTGCAAACTGCTCCTGGTCTCTCTTATTGGAAGGCGCCTTTTCCCAACAGCAATTTTAAGATCTCTCCACAGGTGTTCAATGGGATTTAGATCTGGACTCACTGCTGGCCACTTCAGAATTCTCCAGTGCTTTGTTGCCATCCATTTCTGGGTGCTTTTTGAAGTATGTTTGGGGTCATTGTCCTGCTGGAAGACCAAAGATCTCGGACACAAACCCAGCTTTCTGACACTGGGCTGTACAGTGCGGCCCAAAATACATTGGTAATCCTTAGATTTTATGATGCATTGCACAGATTCAAGGCACCCAGTGCCAGAGGCAGCAGAACAACCCCAAAACATCATTGAACCTCCACCATATTTCACTGTAGGTACTGTGTTCTTTTCTTGGTAGGCCTCATTCTGTTTTCGGTAGACAGTACAATGAGGCGCCTTACCAAAAAGCTTTATCTTGGTCTCATCTGTCCACAAGATGTTTTCCCAGAAGGATTTTGGCTTACTCAAGTTCATTTTGGCAAAATGTAGTCTTGCATTTTTATGTCTCTGTGTCAGCAGTAGGGTCCTCATGCCACAGCGTTTCATTTCATTTAAATGTCGACGGATAGTTCGCACTAACACTGATGCTCCATGAGCCTGCAGGACAGCTTGAATATCTTTGGAACTTGTTTGGGGTTGCTTATCCACCATCCGGACTATCCCGTGTTGACACCTTTCATCAATTTTTCTCTTCCGTCCACGCCCAGGGAGATTAGCTACAGTGCCGGGGGTTGCAAACTTGATAATGTTGCGCACTGTGTACAAAGGTAAATCTAGATCACTGGTAACTAGAGATGAGCGAACTTACAGTAAATTCGATTCGCCACGAACTTCTCGGCTCGGCAGTTGATGGCTTTTCCTGCATAAATGAGTTCAGCTTTCAGGTGCTCCCGTGGGCTGTAAAAGGTGGATACAGTCCTAGGAGACTCTTTCCTAGGACTGTATCCACCTTTTCCAGCCCACCGGAGCACCGGAAAGCTGAACTAATTTATGCAGGAAAAGTCAGCAACCGCCGAGCTGAGAAGTTCGTGACGAATCGAATTTACTGTAAGTTCGCTCATCTCTACTTGTAACCTTGAGATTGTTGATATTTTTCCACAATTTTGGTTCTCAAGTCCTCAGGCAGTTCTCTTATCCTCTTTCTGTTGTCCATGCTTAGTGTGGCACACACAGACACACAAGGCAAAGACTAATTGAACTTCTCTCAGTTTTATCTGCTTTCAGGTGTGATTTTTATATTGCCCACACCTGTTACTTATCCCATGTGAGTTTAAAGGAGCATCACATGCTTGAAACAATCTTATTTTTCCACAATTCTGAAAGGGTGCAAATAATTTTGTCCAGCCCATTTTTGGAGTTTGGTGTGACATTATGTCCAATTTGTTGTTTTTCCTCCCTTTTTTTGGTTTAGATCCAATACACACAAAGGGAATAAACATGTGTATAGCAAAACATGTGGTACTGCAATCCTTTTCTGTGAGAAATACTTCATTTTCTTGAAAAATTTCAGGGGTGCCAATATTTATGGCCATGACTGTGTCTGTGGCCATATGAATGTCGGAACTCTTACGGCCACAGTTGTGGCAGGAGGATTTTCCCTGCTTTGGCACATTCAGCTGCATAAACCGGATGTTATGGATGCTCTTATATTTGGATGTCCACAGTATTTTTCCCTTTTAGGGAACATCTTTCCAACAAAGATAAAGGACAGTTAAAGAAAAACTGCAAAAATGTACCAATTTACAGGATAGGGGATAAGTAGCTGATCGCAGGGGGTTTGAGCGCTGAGACACCACATGATCACTGGAGGCTCCATTAATTTCTATGGGAGTGCTGAAAAGACCAGAGTAAGGCGCAGAGTAAGGCGCTTCGAAATTAATGGAACGCCTGCTGTCTACTTGTAGACAACAAACGCTCCTCACTGAGAGAGACGGGGTCCTGTCCCGGAGATCAGGCGGGGTCCCAGCAGTTGGACCCCCGCGATCAACTACTTATCCCCTATACTGCGGATATGGGATAAGTTAATTTTTGCTGGAGTTCTCCTTTAACTGTCTAAAACACATCGGGGGAGATTTATCAAACTGTGTGAGAGATTTTCCCACAGCAACCAATCACAGCTCAGATTTTACTTTACCAGAGCTCGTTAACTGAGCTGTGATTGGTTGCTTTGGGAAAATTACTAAATATTTTCTCTCACACAGTTTGATAAATCTCCCCCATTGGCTGTAAGTGAAGTGTTTTTACAATATGTTCAATAAAGTTTAAAAAAAGTTACGAATCTTGAAGCTGGAAGTATAGAAGCTAAGTACTATGTTTTAGGTAATACTGACTTGTTACAACACTATGTAAATTTTGGCATGGAGTCTAACTGGATGGCAGTAATGCAGAGGTCAGAAGGAGGTGCAAAATAGCGCAAGGAGTATGCTCATGAATGGTGGGTCATTTTACTGGGTTCCTAAAAGCAACTGCAGGTACTGTTGATATTAGTACAGTGTTATAGAATAACATTAAAATATTCAACAATTCAGAGCCAGAACGTGGCCAAAAACATTGGCACTTTAGAGTTCCCTGTGCCAGCACAAAACTTTTGTGCAAGCTCCATTTTTGGCCTAAATTATTGCACAAAGCTTGAGTTTGCTAAATAAAAAATATTTCTAACTTTGCCACTCTGCTGGTGCAGAGAATGATAAATTCCCCCAACATAGAATGATCAATAGGCGAGTCTGTACATTAGCACAAGATGAAGACACCAACCTTTAAGACAATCTCATTAACAGTAGCTGCGTCCGATTCAAAGTACAGGTGTTTGTAGTCGTGGTTGTTGAGGTAGGTCAGCTTGAACATTGCATGGCCTGCAGAGATAAAAAGTAATTTACAATCTGTGAACATTTACAGTTACTGCATACAGGACTAGTATAAATCTTTATATATATATAAAACTAACGTTAGGTTCGCAATTGCTGAAAATGATGAATTATTAAAAAGTATCCCAGCTCTTCGTTGCTTAATTTTCATATTTCCTTTGAACCTACAGTGGGGCAAAAAAGTATTTAGTCAGCCACCAAATGTGCAAGTTCTCCCACTTAGAAAGAGTCCTGTAATTTTCATCATAGGTTATAACCTCAACTATGAGAGACATAATGAGAAAAAAATCCATAAAATCATATTGTCTGATTTTTAAAGAATGTATTTGCAAATTATGGGGGAAAATAAGTATTTGGTCAATAACAAAAGTTCATCTCAATACTTTGTTATATACCTTTTGTTGGCAATGACAGAGGTCAAACATTTTCTGTAAGTCTTCACAAGGTTTTTACACACTGTTGTTGGTATTTTGGCCCATTCCTCGATGCAGAACTCCTCTAGAGCAGTGATGTTTTGGGGCTGTCGCTGGGCAACACAGACTTTCAACTCCCTCCAAAGGTTTTCTATGAGGTTGAGATCTGGAGACTGGCTAGGCCAATGCAGGACCTTGAAATGCTTCTTACGAAGCCACTCCTTCATTGCCCGGGCAGTGTGTTTGGGATCATTGTCATGCTGAAACACCCAGCCACGTTTCATCTTCAATGCCCTTGCTATTGGAAGGAGGTTTTCACTCAAAATCTCACCATACATGGCCCCATTTATTATTTCCTTTACATGTATCAGTCGTCCTGGTCCCTTAGCAGAAAAACAGCCCCAAAGCATGATGTTTCCACCCACATGCTTCACAGTAGGTATGGTGTTCTTTGGATGCAACTCAGCATTCTTTCTACTCCAAAGAAGACGAGTTGAGTTTTTACCAAAAAGTTCTACTTTGGTGATCATTTTGACACTTGCATGGAGCCCCAGATCGAGGGAGATTATCAGTGGTCTTGTATGTTTTCCATTTTCTAACAATTCCTCCCACAGTTGATTTCTTCACACCAGGCTGCTTGCCTATTGTAGATTTAGTCTTTTCAGCCTGGTTCAGGTCCACAATTTTGTTTCTGGTGTCCTTTGACAGCTCTTTGGGCTTGGCCATAGTGGAGTTTGGACTGTGACTGTTTGAGGTTGTGGACAGGTGTCAAGCGGGTTCCATTAATACAGGTAACCAATGGAGGACAGAGGAGACTCTTAAAAGAAGTTACAGGTCTGTGAGAGCCAGAAATCTTGCTTGTTTGTAGGTGACCAAATACATATTTTCCACCATAATTTGCAAATAAATTCTTTAAAAATCAGACAATGTGATTTTATGGATTTTTTTTCTCATTACGTCTCTCATAGTTGAGGTATACATATTATGAAAATTACAGGCCTCTCTCATCTTTTTAAGTTGGAGAACTTGCACGATTGGTGGCTGACTAAATACTTTTTTGCCCCACTGTATTTTGTCTCCTATTACAACTAAAACTAGAAAATAGTTACTTAAAAATATTTTCCCCGTCTGTCCCAGGAGATCAATCATGTTCACACTCCACCTCCTTATTGTCTTGGGTAAGGCTGTAAGACAACTGGCTGAAGCAGGAGCCTCTCCCCTCTGCCACATCAGCAGTAGGATTTTGGCAAGACTGTTTGTGTCAGGACCAAAATCTTACCCGGCATTGCCCGATCTTCCTACCTAAACCTTGTTGGAGAGGAAAAACAACAATGAAGCCCTTGTCCTCATACTACTAACTATTCTCTGTACCTGTCTGTCGGACAGTCGGCAGGATGTGTAAATGAGAACTATCGTTTAGGAACACTTATCCCCTATCCAAAGTATAGGGAATAACTGTCTAATCGTGGGACCCTGGCTCTTCCCGGGAACGGGGCATGTCGAACCCCTCATGAAGCGATGACAGACATGCCCCCTCCATGTATTTCTTTGGGAGAGCAGGTGTCTGAAAAGGATCTTGCAATCCCTGTCAACAGTATCATCTGGTTGCTGTTTTAAATGGACAAATGCATAGATACATACATACAATCATCCTATGCAATAATGATTCAAATGTATAAGTCAGAGATATAGCAATAGACATGACACCTAACCCTGGCCGAAAGTTGTCTCTGTCTCATAAGACAATTGTACTATGAATACTAATAAATAGTGGGGGCTCCTAGTACGGATTTTGTCTTGGAGCTTCCTCTTACTCCTCTGGTAGAAACATACGCCTGCCTGTAAAACCAGATAAGAAATAACCACTGAATGTAATGGTAGTTGGTCTCCACTGCACATGTAAGCAAGAGGGATTGAGGGAAAGTTTGGGCTGTGTTGCCTGGCAACAGCAGGGTCACAGCTCAGAGAGGTGATTAGATCCATAGGGAGAAGAACAGCACAGGGATGTAAGTTACTTTACTTTTAAACAGCACATTTCTCCTCCTTTACATATATGTATGTGGTCACACCTGGTTTTACCAACTTTGCATCATGGGACAACCCCCGAGGGTCTGGTTGGGAGAAACAGATAAAACATCCACAGTAATAGCGAAGCTGACTGATAAAGTTCACTTGGATTTCCATCGATCAGAGAGGGGCGCCATTTGGATAAACCCCATAGAAAAATCCCTCAGGTAACAGTTATATTAGATTTCAGCCAATCAGAGAGTAGCACCGCCCACATGGAACTCCCAGCAGGTAATAGTGTCATATTGGTAATGTCATAATCCTTTTCCACCAGAAGGCAGCACTGAGTATACATGGCTGTGCACGGCTGCTCCTTCTTCATCACAGAGGGAGGACAGAGCCACAGCCAGGTGCAGCATCCAAGGGGGACCTGCATCTTTTTTGTAGTTTCCTGTAAAGCAGTATTTCCCAACCAGTGTGCCTCCAGCTGTTGCAAAACTACAACTCCCAGCATGCCAGGATGGCATTAGGTTGTCTGGACATGTTGGGAGTTGTAGTTTTGCAACAGCCAGAGGCGCACTGGTTAGGAAACATTGCTATAAAGGGTAAGTACATGTAGAGTAAGATAGAGGAAGGACCATTGCTACACAGGCTCAACGTAGGAACCTGGAGAAGCAGATTCATTCACATTACTGGTAAATGTAGCATTCACATAGGTCTTTGTTGCAGTTCCCTGTGCTTGATAACTCCATGTACAGTACTATAATAAATATGTTAATATTCTTTATTTTGTTTTCATAACTAGATGTACTGTCACCAGAATGTGGAATTAAGGTGCTGGACCTACAAAGAAGATGGATGAAGACACACACACAAACATGCCAGCCACATTCACACACACAAACACACACCATTATTTATAGAGATAACCTTCTTTAGTATGCCCAGAGGAAGGGCAATACAGCAGCCATGGTTTCCCTACAGGTTTCCTCTACTGGGTTTTTTTTCTTGTCCTGAGTGTTACTGTATGCTCTTGGTGAGTGACAGGAGGTTAATACACATATACACATTATTATAATAAACTTTACATTTTTTACTTTTCTTTGACTTGTCCAAGTAATTTTCTTTTATTTCTGTATGTGAAAAATAGTGTTAGCAAAATTTGGATGACATTAGATTT
This sequence comes from Hyla sarda, assembly GCF_029499605.1. Taxonomy (NCBI): domain Eukaryota; kingdom Metazoa; phylum Chordata; class Amphibia; order Anura; family Hylidae; genus Hyla; species Hyla sarda. The sequence continues at coordinate 30,085,073 of NC_079197.1, forward strand.
GTTAGAGTGTCGAAAGCTGCTCTCCCACCCAATCTGCACAGTCCAGTTCCGAGAGACATAGCTGATGCTGGGTGGTACAGTTGTCAAGGCAACTATATGACACCCAGCGAGTTCCGTGCACAAGCTGATTTCTGATGAACAGGATTCATCTAGGGAACTTTCTGGCGGTTGTACAATTGCAGAGGATCAGGTAGAGATGGAGTCAGGAACATAGTATATTGCACCTTAACAGTAACACCTTCACTATGGGACTCCATTGAACCTATTGCTAAGGTAAAGGTAGAGTGGATGTGGCTGCTTTAAAATAATGTAGCACAGAGATGTTTGGCGTCTGCTTTTGGGTACGTACGTACACTAGACCTTGATCATAAGAATAAATAAGAATATCCATGACTAAAGCCAAGCAATGGTACTGACGTAATGATGAAGCTTTTACAATTTACATTTGGAAGCTCAATAAAAAAAAAGTAATAGACCTGTTTCAAATATACAATCATTTCTGAAAATGTCCTGTGTGAGGGATAGAAGGTCACTGATTCCCCATGTGCTGCATTGTTATGCTAATTGTTTCCCCTGGTTACGACCCCCTGAGATAGGTCACACATGCTCAGTTCAACTGCAGTGCCCTGAAGGTAATGGCAGTTGGTCTCCTCTGTACATGCAAGCAAGGGGGATTGTGGAAAAGTATGTGCTCTGTTGCCTGGCAGATGAATGGGGTAGAATAACAATACAGGATTTCAAGAAAATTAAGTATTTCTCACAGAAATTCATTGCAGTAATACGTTTTGTTATACACATGTTTATTCCCTTTGTGTGTATTGGAACTAAACCAAAAGAGGAAGGGAAAAAAGCAAATTGGACATAATATCACCAAACTCTAAAAATGGACTGGACAAAATTATTGGCACCCTTAACTTAATATTTGGTTGCACACCCTTTGGAAAAAATTACTGAAATCAGCTTCTTATACCTCTCAGCCGGAATGTTGGACCACTCTTCCTTTGCAAACTGCTCCAGGTCTCTCTTATTGGAAGGCACCTTTTCCCAACATGAATTTTAAGATCTGTGTCCAATGGGATTTAGATCTGGACTCATTGCTGGCCACTTCAGAACTCTCCAGCTTTTTTCTCTCTGGTTGCTTTTTGACGTATGTCTGGGGTCATTGTCCTGCTGGAAGACCCAAGATCTCGGACGCAAACCCAGCTTTCTGACACTGGGCTGTACTGTACGACCCAAAATCTGTTGCTAATCCTTAGATTTCATGATGCCTTGGACACATTCAAGGCACCCAGTGCCAGAGGCAGCAAAACAACCCCAAAACATCATTGAACCTCCACCATATTTCACTGTACGTACTGTGTTCTTTTCTTTGTAGGCCTCATTCCATTTTCGGTAAACAAAATGATGTGCTTTACCAAAAAGCTCTATCTTGGTCTCATCTGTCCACAAAACGTTTTCCCAGAAGGATATTGGCTTACTCAAGTTCATTTCAGCAAAATGTAGTCTTGCTTTTTTATGTCTCTGTGTCAGCAGTGGGGTCCTCCTGGGTGTCCTGCCATAGCGTTTCATTTCATTTAAATGTCGACGGATAGTTCGCACTGACACTGATACTCCCTGAGCCTGCAGGACAGCTTGAATATCTTTGTAACTTGTTTGGGGATGCTTATCCACCATCCAGACTATCCTGCGTTGACACCTTTCATCAATTTTTCTCTTCCGTCCACGACCAGGGAGATTAGTTACAGTGCCAGGGGTTGCAAACTTCTTGGACAAAGGCAAATCTAGATCTCTGGAGATGGACTTGTAACCTTGAGATTATTTATATTTTTCCACAATTTTGGTTTTCAAGTCCTCAGACCGTTCTCTTTTTGTTGTCCATGATTAGTGTGGCACACACACAGACACGCAATGCAAAGACTAAGTGAACTTCTCTCCTTTTTATCTGCTTTCAGGTAGGGAGCACATGGTAAGTGTTCACACTGATGTGGTTCTCTGTGGTGGCCATTGTTTCTGTGATGTTTTGTCTGTGGGGTGGTGCAGCCCAAAGCCAGGGGCTTGGTCGGGCAGCAGTGGGGCTGCCTGGCCACTGGGTCGTTCCCCCTGTGGGCATGGTGTCTCAGAGGCAGTGGTCGCCACCCGGCGCTACGCCAGTGTAAGGTTAGGGACCCACTCTTGACTAGGTGGCCTTGATGTGGCGAGTGGGCTTGTACTTTTTGATCAAAATGTATATTAACAACCTGTTAGTTTTTTAAATTATACTGAGAAGCAAGTAGATCAAAATACAAATGGTGGATGGGCGGCTATGTTTCTCTATTTGTGTTGTGATTTTTATATTGCCCACACCTGTTACTTGCCCCAAGTGCTTTTAAAGGAGCATCACATGCTTGAAACAATCTTATTTTTCCACAAGGGTGCCAATAATTTTGGAGTTTGGTGTGACATTATGTCCAATTTGCTTTTTTCCCTCCCTTTTTTAGTTTAGTTCCAATACACACAAAGGGAATAAACATGTGTATAGCAAAACATGTGTTACTGCAATCCTTTTCTGTGAGAAATACTTCACTTTCTTGAAAAATTTCAGGGGTGCCAACATTTACATCCTTGACTGTATGTGGTCACACCTGATTTCACCAACGTTGCTTTGTGGGACAATCCCTTTAACCCCTTCCCACTACAGGATGTATACATTTGTCCCTGCAGCTGACATGTTTCTGCAACTGGACAATGTTCTGGCGTTTTCAGAAAAAACGCTGCATGTATTAAATATTTACCACAATATATCACTGAAAAAAAACAATCTCAGAATCACTTCACTCAGTAAAAAGGCATTCCAAACTTATTACCACTTAATGAGACACATGTCCAGGATTAGAAAAATGCTCCTTTCCCTTTGCAAAAACAGCACCACCCTTATCCACGGGTCAGGTGTAGTACTGCAGCTCAGTCCTATTCACTTTAATTGAGCCGAGCTGCAATACCAGACACAACCTGTAGACAGAAGTAGTACTGATTTTTGCAAAAAAGTATCAGCATTTTTCTAATCCTGGAAACCCCTCAAAGGTAAAAACGGGGAGCATTCTTAATGGGTTAAGGAGGCACATCGCAAACTGCTAAAGTCAACAGCCTTCCTTGAGCTTGGCCGCACTGCTCTTAAAGAGGCCACCGCAGGCTGTGGTCTGTGGCTCCTAGGTGTTCACAGCAGATGTACAGCCCGGGTCACCGGGCATTTGCCCAGTGTGCTCTATGGCCAGTCCAGCCCTGGTGTACATACTGTAAGTCCTAAGCAGTGAAAAAATTCAAGATGACCAACATTGTATAAATAAAGATTTTGTAGGGTTTTTTCACATATGATGCACAGATCAAAAGGTAGAATTTTTCCGAAGGTCATTTTTATTACACCTAGCAGTCTCTGTACGTGGTGGGGTTTTATCATCGCACTGTATAATTAAATATAATTACAAAGCATTCATCTTTCCCCGCTTGCTGCCTAATGATTTAAAGAGGGGCACAAATATATAACTTCCTTAAATCATTTCACAAATTAAACTTTGCTTCATATATTCTTAGCTGCCTCCAGCAGAATCATTTGTTTCTGTAATTAGGAGGATGAAAGAGTTTAGAAAAGAACAGAAATGCTGAATACCACACTAACAAATATGGAGATTGTTCACAGTGCAACCACCAGAAATGTAAAAGGATCATGGGTACAAAGGAAAAACTGGGGATCAGCAGTAAACAGAGCTTAAGAAACATCCCCTAAGAATCTTACTGTGGGGACCCAGGGGGTTGTCTGCTGCGACTAGTAGTTCTCCCAATATGTCAATGGTGCTACAAGTGGTGTAGCAGTCCCCAGTATAAACCCGGCCCTAGGTGAGCACAGCTTTTTCAAGAGACTGTACATGCTGGTGGTAATTCCTCGGGGCCTATCCCTGTATACTGTATATTGTATTCGTGTACACTGTGTACTTAGAACACAGTGACTTGTCACAATCCCAGCACTACTAAAGCTTGAATTGGTTACAGTACTAACGGGTGTCCCGAATGTATGAGCAGCTGTAGGGATCTTCACAGGGGTGAGCTGTGGTAAATGAATGCAGGTTCTCTCCACTTATGGTTGATGATGGACCTGGCTGAGATGCGTTACAGCTGGCGCATCCAGAAGTTGTTCATTTGTACAGAGTGGCACTGTACCAGGACCTTAGGCAAGGTGTTTCCTAGTATACTTTACAAAGAAGTCCTTGAGTCCTTTTTCCTCTTCTGTGACCCCTTTTTATGGTGAGCTGATTCCCTACAGCGTGCTAGCAGGATTTTGGGTAGCACTGGAAGGAAAATGGTTACTGAACTGAGCCCCATCATGTGCTCCTCTCTGACCGAGGTCAGGGTCACACTACACTACTCTACAGCAGATCTTTCGTATCACATCCACGAGTCTACCTTAGTATAGCCTGCAGTGGGCCACCACAATACTACATCATTAATATGATAGTCTGGCTCTGCACATAGACATCTCCTGTTATCCTCTACAATTCAAGCTGTTAAGGCATGTTGGACATGATAGTTTTATTTTGAGAGCCACCTGTAGAAATCTGCAGCTTTATTCTATAGCTTACCACAAATAACACTGCTTCTTGTCCAACAGTTACCAATTCATAGGTTTTTTTTCAGTAGACTAACTTTTTTTCCGTGCAAGTCATCCATTGTGGCCTTCAACAATACAAGTGGGACTGGCTACTGTCATCTCGGCCGATCAACTGATATCAACAGGAGACTAGACATATTTCTTCCTTATTGGCTGCTGGAAGTGAAATGTAACATTAAAATGAATGGACGACAGGTAATATGCAGAGTCCAATAAAATGGAGGCCGCTGTTTCTCATAACTCTATTCTCTGGCTAATACGAGAGTGTTCAAAGTTTAGTATCTAAATCTATGAAAAAAAGTCCAGTTTGGAAAACCTTTCTATACATCGGTTGTCGGCAAAATATCCTGGACCTCATTTTGGGCACAATGGATGTGGTACTGCCATCATTTTCATAATTCTGCTCCTAGAACGGATTGAAGAGAATCTCGGTCGACACGTTATTCTTCACGATTCTCCCATACAAATGCATGCTTGACTCTTCTGTGCATAGAAGTGTTTACAAAGAGTAGAGGGTAGTAGGCTACTGCCAGATACTTATGTTGGCAGCTTATGTACCTTAATAACAAAAAGGATCAGGCAAAATATCAGACAAGTTGAAATCTATCTGGTCGATCGAGCTCTCCCCTGACATCATGTGTTGGGAGGTTTCCATACACACTAGATTGTTGGATGATTCTGTCAAATTCAATGAATTTGGCAACAATACTCTAATGTGTGTGACCAGTCCCGTTCCATAACTACATCAAATAATGGCTTAACTGAAGTTTATGATGTCATCACAGACATTTTCTCATCAACCTCACTAGATTTTCACATTTTACCTGGAGTGCTTTGTTTTTCTTCCTATCCCAATAAGCATTGCCAGTCAATAGAAACAGTAACTGATGCACACTACTACTCCAGGGTCCTGCAGAGATTAGTCCATCAAATTAAATGGTAGTTATAAAATCACTGCCTATTTTATCAGCAATTGTGACAGAGTGACAGTGGGAGTCACAATACCGGGTATCTTGTGTGTCAGGACTCAAGCCAGCTAACACATCCCATTATTCTAATAGGGACGAGTCGTGTCTTTTCTTGCAGACAATCTCGAAAGTTTACTGCTAACAGAGATGATGATGAATAGGTGCAGAATGTATGAGCAGGTGGGAGAACAAGGGAGTAAGATGGAGGAGGCAGAGAGCAAGGAAAATGAGCGCAAGACTGCTAGTGTGTATGTGCTAAAATAGATACGTAAACAAGTAAAAAAAAAACTGAACAAAAAATATTTAAAAAAAATCTAAGACTGTTTAAAGAAAACTTTATTAGTTCTACTAGAGAAGATGGGGAGAGACATGAGGAGAAGAGTGCAGGATGAGATTTTTCCAAAAATAGGTCAATATAAGCATCATGTCCATATCAGTCTCTGTCTAATGTCACATCTCCTCCCGGCTGTCCCAGGCATGCTGTCACTGTTGTCTGTGCCTGTCGCCAGCTGCACCCAAACATAATCATAAAGGCGCATCATTAACCTTCCTATAGATAGCCAGGTGTAACATGCCACTCCAATTCTATTATATCTCCTAGCTACATATTACATGCTGACAAGACGTAATTAAACTGGATAAATTATTATTATTATATAGTGCGCTATGGTTCTCCAATGTTGATAAGACTGGATAGAGTGATAGGGACAGCGCAGCCAGCTCTGTAATTGGGGAATGGATCGCCTTCACAAAGTCCGCTGCATCCTTGTTTACATGCATGAAAAGTCTACGGAGTTTGACTACTAAATGTCAAAATTTAGATTCTTTCTGGAAATGACTATGTCCCCAAATATATCATTACTCATTTCCAATGTTGTCAATATTGCGGGTTTCTAGGTCCTGGTTTATTAGCTATATTTGACTTATGTGGCATAAAAATAACACGGATGTCTTCCATATGTAACTCATGGCTTCCATATTGTCTTCTCAAGGATCTTCGTTACAGACCTGGATATTGGTGCAATCTTCCTCATGGAATCAAATATGAAGGACCATTTAGAATACTTAATCTCCAATAACATGTTTTAAAGCTATAATACCTTTTCTTCAGATACAAGTGGCTGGGAAAGTTAAAGGGGTCAAACCAAAATGTAAAAAGAGATAGCTAGCTGACTGGTGGGGGTTCGACCACTGGGACCCCTACTGATCAGAAGAACGGAGGTCAATTGTCCCTCAAGTGAGTGGAGTGTCAGCATACATGCTGAACCAATCCTGAAGTCCTGAAGTCTACAGCATCCGCTTTAATCCTACTTGTGTAACTTTACATGAACCATTTAAGGGCATAGAAGATTGAGCGAATAAAAAGCTTGAGCAGCACCTTATGACTATAAGGCTAAACAAATATAGGTCATTAGGTCCTCTAAAGACAATATAAGATATTCTGCATTTTTTTTTTTTAAACCTGGTTCTGATTAGCAGTTTCAAGAAAATAGGTAAGGTGCCATAAAACTTAACTTTTACTAGTTTGTCAGAATAAAATTACACCTCAAATTAAACCGTGCCTAATCACTATCACCAAAAACATATAATTAGAAATGCATCCCACTAAAAGTAGGTACTCCTGTATTCAAAAATGCTCAACATTGATCTGTATCAAAGAAAACCATGTGTACAATTATCCCCGGTGCACATCACCCAATGCGTTTCTGTTACGGATGGGTTATTTTAAAATGGCTGAACGTCTTAAGGTGTATAACTGGCACAAGGATAATATAAAAAGCGCACTCCAAGAGCATATAAAAATAACCAAATTAATGGCAGCCTTAGGTTAGAGAAAGGAGTAAATCCCATAGTACACCAAGCTAATGGTTAAGGCAATGATAGCCAATGCTGGAGTGAATACATATAGATAATTGACGCTAATCCTCAATCCTCGATTCCAAATAGCAGGATCACACCACAAGAGCCAATCTGAGGCGCACGGCAATGCTGTGGTGATCGACTGATCAAGATCTGGCTGCTTAGGCTGCTGTAAAAAAATGATAGCATACAGAAATCCTGCAGTGGCAGCAAACCCGTCTGATCACGGGAGACGCCTTGATGTGCACAGGGGATAATTGTACATATGGTTTTCCTTGATAGAGATTAATGTTGAGCATTTTTGAATACAGGAGTACCTACTTTTAGTGAAATGCATTGCTAATTATTATATGTTTTTGCTGATAGTGATTTGGCACAGTTTAATTTGAGGTCTAATTTTATTCTGACAAACTAGTAAAGGTTACGTTTTATTGCACCTTACCTATTTTCTTGATATTGCTCATGATCCGTAAGGTATTAGCTATTGGTTTACGTATAACCATACCCTTTCACGTTTTGTTTCTGATTAGGAGTGCCTGGTTTCTTCCAGACATGTTGCTTAGAACAGAGGCCAAAAACTTTTATTTTGGTTTCATCTGACTCGAGAATTGTGTTTCACAGTCTAAGGCTGAGTTCACACAATTGAATTTCTGGCCAAACAAAATACGTTCGAAGCTTCTGAGTGTGGCCAGCTCTGACTGAATCAGTTGGTGCTAGGACTGCATGGGCACTGCAGTCGCCAAAATGGCAATGACTGTGGAGTGTACTCTGCTTTACTAATGGACAAGACAATTCTTGGGTGGCCAACTCTGGGAAAAGTCCTGATTGATTTAAACTTATCCCATTTGAGAACAGGGAGATACCATTGAGACCACTGTGCTCTTGGGAACTTTCAGTGTATCAGAAATATTTTGTACTCTTCTCTTGATCTGTGCCTCGATGCAATTCTGTCTCTGAGCTCTCCCAGCAGTTCTTTCCATCTCATAGCTTAGTTTTTGCTCTGATATACATTGTCAGCTGTGAGACCGTTTATAGACAGGGCAGTGTCTTTCTAAATCCTGTCCAATCACCTGAATTGACCACAGGTGACTCCAACCAAGGTGCAGAAACATCCACAAGGTGATCAAGAGAAATGGGGGGCAACCAGCTAAATTTCAAGAATCATAAGAAACTAAAATGTTGTGTTCACTTCAGTATTACAAAAGTATTGAGTGCAGATTGATGGGGAATTTTTTTTTTCCATAAGGTTTCAACATAACAAAAGGTTCAAAAAATGAAAGGGTCTGTAGACTTTCAAAATACATTAAAGGCGTACGCCACCCCTAGACATCTTATCCCCTATCCAAAGGATAGGGGATAAGATGTCTTCTGATCGTGGGGTTCCCGCCGCTGGGGACCCCCGCAATATCAGCTGCGGCACCCCAGACATCCGATGCCGGATGACTGCCGATGTGGGGCGGAGACTTGTGACGTCACGGTAATGCCCCGCTCCTGATGTCACAGCCATGCCCCCTCAATGCAAGTCTAAGGGAGGGGCGTGACTTGGATATTGAGGGCGTGACCGTGACTTCACGAGCGGGGCGCGGCTGTGATGCCACAAGCCTCCAGCGCTGCACTCGACGCTCCAAACCAATGCCGGGTGCAGCAGGGAGATCCTGGGGGTTCCCATCGGTGTGACCCTCGCAATCAGACATCTTATTCCCTATTCTTTAGAAAGGGGATAAGATGTCTTGGGGAGGAGTACTCCTTTAAGGTTAAGAAATATTACCCATTGTGTCACTACTGAATTTTGTTTAATAGTAATCTTGGTGAGGAAATGGCAGCGGTTTTGCAGTTTTAACCCTACATTTTCACTCCTGAGGGTATGGATTTTGCTAAGGAAAAACACTATTTCGCATATCTACAGTAGTCTCCAATTCCTACATGGGCTGGACAAAATTATTGGCACCCTTAACTTAATCTTTGGTTGCACACCCTTTGGAAAAAATAACTGAAATCAGTCGCTTCCTATAACCATCAATAAGTTTCTTACACCTCTCAGCCGGAATGTTGGACCACTCTTCCTTTGCAAACTGCTGCAGGTCTCTCTTATTTGAAGGGCGCCTTTTCCCAATAGCAATTTTAAGATCTCTCCACAGGTGTTCAATGGGATTTAGATCTGGACTCATTGATGGCCACTTCAGAACTCTCCAGCGCTTTGTTGCCATCCATTTTTGTGGCATTTTTGGCGTATATGTTTGGGGTCATTGCCCTGCTGGAAGACCCAAGATCTCGGACACAAACCCAGCTTTCTGACCCTGGGCTGTACAGTGCGACCCAAAATCCGTTGGTATTCCTCAGATTTCATGATGCCTTGCACACATTCAAGGCACCCAGTGCAAGAGGCAGCAAAACAACCCAAAAGCATAATGGAACCTCCACCATATATCACTGTAGGTACTGTGTTCTTTTCTTTGTAGGCCTCATTCCGTATTCGGCAAACAGTAGAATGATGTGTTTTGCCAAAAAGCTTTATCTTGGTCTCATCTGTCCACAAAATGTTTTCCCAGAAGGATTTTGGCTAACTCATTTCGGCAAAATGTAGTCTTGCTTTTTTATGTCTGTGTGTCATCAGTGGGGTCCTCCTGGGTCTCCTGCCATAGCGTTTCAATTCATTTAAATGTCGACGGATAGTTCGCAATGACACTGATGCTCCCTGAGCCTGTAGAACAGCTTGAATATCTTTGGAACTTGTTTGGGACTGCTTATCCACCCCATCCGGACTATCCTGCGTTGACACCTTTCTTCAGTTTTTCTCTTCCGTCCACGCCCAGGGAGATTAGCTACAGTGCCATGAGTAGCAAATTTCTTGATAATGTTGCGCACTGTGGACAAAGGCAAATCTAGATCTCTGGAGATGGACTTGTAACCTTGAGATTGTTGATATTTTTCCACAATGTTGGTTCTTAAGTCCTCAGACAGTTCTCTTCTCTTTCTGTTGTCCATGTTTAGTGTGGCACAAACAGACATACAATGCAAAAACTAAGTGAACTTCTCTCCTTTTTATCTGCTTTCAAGTCTGCTTTTTATATTGCCCACACCTGTAACTTGCTCCAGGTGAGTTTAAAGGAGCATCACATGCTTGAAACAATCTTATTTTTCCACAATTTAGAAAGGGTGCCACTAATTGTGTCCAGCCCTTTTTTGGAGTTTGGTGTGACATTATGCCCAATTTGCCTTTTTTCCTACCTTTTTTGGTTTAGTTCCTATACACACAAAGGGAATAAACATGTGTATAGCAAAACATGTGTTACTGCAATCCTTTTCTGTGAGAAATACTTCCTCTTCATGAAAAATTTCGGGGTGCCAACATTTATGGCCATGACTATATATATATATTTTTTTTTTAAGGTCCCTCTGGCAATACAGATGCAGCCATTCCAAGAACACACGCTATATTTATTATTGCAATATATTTCCAGGCAGTGAATATAACAGCTGTTCTGTTTGATGCAACATGAAAGGATTCCGTTTGCAAAAGGGCACCTCTTATATTTACACGACAGCAATGTGTGAGAAACATCTCAGTGTTCAGAGCATGGGATAGAGTGGAAATGGGTCTGATAGCAGGTACCATAGTGTCACGTTAGTGACAGGGACATGCTGGGAAATCTAGTGACCTTTTACATACAGCTAATTAAAAAGAAATTACAGAGTGTTCTCTGTTCACTGGTGAGACGCCAGAACAGCGGCTTTTACACATGAATAGCTTGACTCCTTCTAAAGCAGGTTCTCCCCTTATCATTTTAACTCCATAGATGCCAGAACGCAAGAGCGTGTACTGCTGTCCCTCATTCTTCTTACAGTTAATGCCAAGGCAGAACTAAGCGAGAGGTGGAAGGAAGAGATAATGGAAAGGTACAACAGTGCTGTGAGATGCGATAAGCAAGAGGGCACCAGAGACAAAGAAAGTGAATTTAGAGAAGAAGATACTGTGGCATCTATGTGACGAGAAGAATGAATGACTGAAAGGTGATCTTGAGAAAGTGTTATGTAAATATAAATAAGGATATGTTATAAACTACACAACGCACAGACTAATCATCAGCCTCAAAGAAGGTGGGCCATAAAGGCACCTTTACTTGTAAAAATGGGTCTACGCCTTCATTTGTAAGCCATTTTTCTAGGGTCTTGAAACTGCGCAAATATCTAAAGCCATCTAAAAGGTAGGACCTATTGTTGAATTCATCCATAACTGTAAGGACACATTGGACCCCACCTTTAAATCACTAAAGTCAGGTGTTTTATTCATTCCCAAAGCCTCAGATGTATCTAGTCTAGTCCCTAACAATGCAGTCACCTTTACAGACATTTGTGAAAGATTGGGCCATTTTAAAGAGCTCACCAAGTTCTAGTGTGGTGCTGTAATTCGGGCCACGGCTGCAAAAAGTCAGTTTGAAGTGTTTTACCTCCTAAATTTTCCTCCATAGCTGTGAGTGGTATTATCGTAAAGTGGAAGTGTTTAGGATTCATGAAACCATACTTTTGCTGATTCAATAACTGAAGAGACCAAACCTCATCTGGCATTACAATAAGCACAAAACTTCAGCCCATCAGCCCACCAGAAGCTTTATGGTATGGGTTTCCAACCTAACAGTTGCATGCAAGCCTTACATCACAAAGTACAATGCCAGCGTCAGATAAAAAGGTTTAGAGGATGCCACCACTTGACTCTGGAGAAGAAAATGTGTTCTGTGGACTGACACATGTCAAAAGATTTAATGTGTTAGGGTCTCGTTGCTCCAGATCTCTAGATACAACTGGGAAAAGCATGTGACTGTGCTCACAACTCTATCCCACTCATTGAAGGTGATAGGCTCCAAAGACTTACAATGGGGTCCGTCTGCTGCAAAGAGTTGGATAGAACAGTGAGCTGAAGAGTGAGGTGCACAGCCACACACTTCTACTAGCTATATTTAGAGATCGGTGGAGGTCTCAACACTAAGGCTTCTACCCATCAAAGCTTTAGACGTGCCAAAAGTTTTTTAAATTACCGTAATGCTTTAAATGTCTGACTGCATTGTGCCATCTACAAAGACAAAGTTAGATGACTTTGGCGTGAAAGAACTTGAGTAAACAGCACAAAGCCCAGACCTCAGCCCCATTAAACTAGAATGGACCCCTCATCTGACCTAAAGTCCCTAAAGTGACACACTCTAAAATCTTGTAGAAACCAGAAGAGTGGAAACTGTTATATCTGCAAAGAGAACACCAAGTCCTATTAATGCCTTTGTCCTAAAAGCTCCTGTAGGTGTAATTCCAAAGTGTCTACTTTTATCCACAAAGTGTATGTATATATTCCTCTTGCAGCCATGAAGCTCAGCTCTATTAGAGCAGAGCTGTGATCTTTGACTACAGTTTTAACATAATGTCTGGGGTTGTCTAAAATGCACCTCCGGTCACATCACTGTTTCCGGACATTGTTCTCTTTCTGTCCTCTGCAGCTTGTACACTTTAGATTGGCTTCCGTGTAGAAACACAAGCTCACCAGGAAGTCAGTGCATGGAGGGCTGGAGGAAAATCAAACTTTGTACTGGAAAGCCAGACAAAAAATGCTAAAGAATATTCAATCTACCCTTGATAACATGTAAAATAAACACCACTTGTGAAGCACACACAGACCTTGTGTACATGGAGTACTTTGTGATGATTAATGATGAATATGGAGTTTGATGAGGGTCCGACTCATGACAAAAGCCCACCCTTTCTCCCAGCTGTTTTAAGAGGCTGCAGCGCTACAACCTCTATAATAATGACTCTAAGACTGATCATGCTTGCAAATGCTGTACTAATTGTAATTGCAGTGCAATGTACTGCATTGTCCCGTCTAGTAAGAGTAAAAGACTATGCCTAAATGTACACATTTGTACTTTATTGTTTTAATGCCATTTAAATTAAAATGAAACATCTTTGTGATATTCCTACAGTTTTGTTTTTGTGTGCCTCTATGGCAACAGACAACAAACAAACCCTATGTAGTCTGATTCTGCATTTATAATCCCTTCGATAAGTCTTTTACTTCTTGCAAACCTACCAAGCATAAAGCTAGCATAAATTCAGAGCGTAAAAGAAAGGTAATCTGATTGCAGATTAAGCAGGTAATACAAATAAGAAACTAATATAGCTCTCGTGCTATGTTTCATGCCCCCCCCCCCCCCCAGGGACTTGTATGTTTGGCTAAGTACAGGTGGCACACTTCTCAATAGTGGGAGAGAAAAATAATTATGTGCCAAATTGTCATAAGTGGCTCTTCTTCCTTAGAACTGAGGGTCAGGCATCTTAAAACCCAACTGCCCAAAGCTTCTATATATACGATGAAGAGGTTCCGCCAAAATGTATTTACTGTGTAAAACCACCTTTACGCCATACAAGACTTGCTGTTCTCTGTAGCCATGAAACCATATAGCATTAATAGGAACTTTAGAAATAAAATATTAGCGTATTTTTCGCCCTATAGTACGCACCGGCATATCAGACGCACCCTATTTTAAAGGTCCAAAATCTAGAAAAAAAAGATTCTGAACCCAACAGTGATCTTCAACCTGCGGACCTCCAGATGTTGCAAACTACAACTCCCAGCATGCCCGGACAGTCGTTGGCTGTCCAGGCATGTTGGGAATTGTAGTTTTGCAACATCTGGAGGTCCGCAGGTTGAAGACCACTGGTATAGGAGGTAATACTCACGTGTCCCCGCCGCTCCGGACCCTGGATGTCGCTCCATCGCTGTATCCCTGTGGTGTCCCTGACGCTCCGGACGTCTTCTTCCCCGGGATCCACGCTCTCCGTCATCACGTCGCTACGCACGCCGCTCCTATTGGATGACAGGACGGCGTGCGCGACGACGTGATGGCGTCGAAGGAGAGCGCCGGCCATGCAGGGGATCCCGGCACGGAGCAGACACCGAGGAGGCAGGTAAGGTCCCTCCCGGTGTCCTGTAAGCTGTTCGGGGCACCGCGATTTCACCGCGGCGGTCCTGAACAGCCCGACTGAACAGCCGGGTTAGTGTTATTTTCGCTTCAGACGCGGCGGTCAGTTTTGATCGCCGTGTCTGAAGGGTTAATACAGGGCATCACCGCGATCGATGATGTCCTGTATTAGCGGCGGGTCCCGGCCGTTGATGGCCGCAGGTATTCGCTGTATAAGACGCACCAACTTTTCCCCCCCAGTTTTGGGGAAGAAAAAGTGCGTCTTATACGGCGAAAAATACGGTATTAATTAAAACCTACTGCACAGTGAATTTTAAGGTGGTTGCTAAGGTGGATATAGCCTTTCAATAAAGCCAAAATCTATTTTTCAATTTTACTTCTAGCTGTTATTTAAGGTGGGATGGTAACAATTGTGTTGAAGCTGATGGAACAGATAAGACCTGGATTTTACTGAAGAAGTGGAGCTCTGCTAGTCTAAATTTTGCAATTTGGAATCCTTGTCTTGGATTTCACAACACATTTTCTTTCTTCTCAGTCATTATTTATTTGGACATTCTCCAAGCATGCATGGTTACTCTAACATCGCTGTCATATTGTCACCAACTTGGCCACCCCCAGTGTATTAACTGCTTGAACAGTCGCATCCTGAAAACTGATTAGCAAACACGGGGTTAATAACACTGATGGTACAAAGACAATACAGTGCAACCACTCACCCGCTTTCAATCTGCTGTTCTATTATTGCTTCCGTAGTTTTGTCAGAGAAGCTATTTTCTGTCTGTGTATGATACACATCTGGGTAACCATACATCGCCTTGGTCTTACAGCGTGTTGAAATGTGTACATATATGAGTGTGTGCGTGTGCATTGACTGGCACAGAGACACTTCGGAGGCAAGAGACATCAATCAACCAGTGACAGCTACCAACAGAAGGCCCAGGTTAGAGGTTAAAGAACAGAAGAAGAAATGAAAGGGTCCCTATAGAAAAAAAGCTACCAAGCCCCCACCTTTGTGGCACAGACAGAGGCAGGAGCCCCAGAATCCACCATCTTCATCAATCTTCTTGCTTCCTCCTTCAGATTAGCCGTGCGGAAATGTAGAGTAGTAACTTAACGGGATAGACCAGGCAGGCTTCAGTTACCGTCTGTATACTACACAATGCTTGGTGCTTATCAGTAACACACTTCATTTTTATTCACCATATCACGAAAGAGAAGGAACTATCCTTGTCAGGTGGAGTAGACTGTTTTACACAGCATTCTACACCAATGCTAAACAAAACAAAAAAGTGGATATACAATGCATTTGTAAAGTCTTCAGACCCTTTCACTTTTCTTCCACAGTGTTATGTTGAGGTTATGTTATGAAATCAAGTTTCCCCACCATCAATCTGCACTCAATGCCCCATAATAAGAATGTAGAAACAAAATTGTATTATTTTTTTGCTAATTTATCAAAAAGGAAGAACTAAAATGTTGTCTCTTTCTACACTTTGATTTGGAAAGACAAGTATATCAGAGCAAAAACAAAGCCATGAGTGGGAAAGGACTGCACGTAGAGCTCAGAATAGGATTGTGTGGAGGCACAGATCTGGAAAAAAAAGTTTCTGCTTCACTAAAAGTTCCCAAGAGCTCATCATTTTTAATTGGAAGCAGTTTAGAACAACCAGGACGGAATGCCCCACCAAAACAAGTAATTGGGGAGCTCTGAAGATCCTATGTTCAGATGGGAGAAACTTCCAGAAGATCAATTACTGCAGCCACCACCAATCTGAGCTTTATGGTAGTGGCCAGAAAGAAGCCTCTTCCCAGTTAAAAAGCATGAAAGCTGCCTTGAGTTTGCAAAAAAAAAAAGTAAAGAATATAAAGCACTTAAAGGACACTCAGACTTTGAGAAACAAGATTCTCTGGTCTGATAAAAACAGGATTGAAGTGTTTGGCCTCAATTGTAAGGATAATTTCTCGAGGAAATCACCACAACATATCATCTACCCAATACCGTCCCTACAGTGAAGCATGGTGGGGACAGCATCATGCTTGGACAGGTAGACTGTCAGGGTTAAGAGAAAGCTAAACAGAGCAAAGTACAGATATATTTTTACTGAAAACCTGATCAAGAGTTCTCTAAACTTCAGACTGACTAAAGGTTCCCCTTCCAACAAGACAATGACCTTAAAGGAATACTGCAGCCATAGACACTCATCCCCTATCCGAAGGGATAGGGGATAAGTGTCTGATTGCAGGGGGGGGGGGGGCAATCGCTGCTACCGCTGCTTATGCGCCTGTAGTCCCCCCCCCATACAGCTCTCTCAGAGATACTAGAGATACTCTCTAGAGATACATGGAGGGGACGTGTCGGCCACTGCGTCATGCTGCAACCAACACATCTCCTGGACGGGAGAGACACGGCAGAGCCAGGGCCCCATACAGGAGATAGCGGGGGTCCCAGTTTTTAAGTGGTTACCAGGATAACAAAAAAAACACACAGCAGATTTCTTCCAAAAACAGTGCTACTGCTGTCCGTAGGTTGTATGTGGTAGTACAAATGGGCTCCATTCAACAAACATGTTTTTATAATCCTGGATAGCCCCTATTAATCTCTCTCAGGAAGAGGAATGCTACAACCCTAAATTTGGGATGATGGTGATAAACGTGCTTTCTTATTCACAAACATCCAGTTCTTTTACAAACTCCGTACTCGCGAGCAGTGTTAGGACAAACATTTACTGGATAACAATTACGTCTGGTTGTGTAGGTGTTAAAAATGCAAATGGTCCTACATGCTGTAAGTCTGGTAATGGAACATGTTTTATTTTAAAATATATTAATGCTTATTCCTCTGTGATGAATAAACGGGCCTTGCTTAGTATTTTTCTGATCATCAAAAGATAATGTAGTCTGTAAAAGGAGGACTGTTATGGTAGCTGGTTCCATATCGAGGTGTCAGACCATAATATTCCATAACTGCTGATGGAAAAAGGCTGTTTTTTTGTATACTAATGCCTAGTAAATTAAGTACCCTCATAGTGGGCTAATCCAGTAAGGAGGAGTACAAATCTTTCGACCTATCCATAAAAAAGATCCACTTGAATTATGACTAACGTTGGAATCCAATCTGTTTGGGTTTGTGAACATCTTCTGCCCATGTTTCAGGGAGCAGACAAATAACTCACTACCACATGGACTCACTAGTTATTGCAGTTTTCTTTCTGTTCCTTTTTATGCACTTTAAATTAAGGCTTTTATTCCCTTATTTTGTAAATCCCCAAATGAATTGAATTGGCTGGTGGTTCAGCATGCACACTGCTGCATTATTCAAATTCTATGGGGCTGCTTAAAATAGCAGTGCTGCACTTCTGTGGATAGATATGTTGCCATGTTGGTAAAACCCCTTTCCAATTAAAATGTTACCATTACATATTAAAGCCTAAAATTGTAATAGTTTTACCCTGTTGTCAAAAAAAACAAACAAACTCAAGTATCTCAACAAAGATAGCTTATCGATGTAACTTGTTGAGGGCAGTAGGTACCAGAAATACATTGCCTGTGGTGTTTAGACTTATTATCCATTAGTGGAGGCAGAATTGGCGTTCTTGTGTGCGTGACTGTTTAGGATATCTGTTGTACGCAATTTGTAGACTGAGTGAAGGGCAGGTGTGAGATTAATTGATGATGTAGTGCTTATCCCCTATGGTTGCACCCACATAATGGTAAAGTGGAGGGACCTTCTGTGAGAAATATTATCATATCAGAACGTGTGCTTATTAGCGCTAAATAATAATTTAGAATGCTAATACCGTACTTAGTAATATCTAGTAAAGTAGCAGATTCTGGCTGCCAAAGTTCCTCCATACACTCAGCTTTTTTCCTGCATCTTTACCTGTCTCTGGCCTGGTGACAGTATAAATAGATTTAGGCCAAGATAAAAGCTTTGTCTGATCTGCCACAGAATATATATGGTTCACTTTCAGTCAGGTTTGAAGCCGCATTATATATCTGCATGGCCGATGCTGCGGTGACGTAATTGAAAGGTCTCGGTAGCCAGGCTGTTAGATAAAACCTTTAACGCTAGGCCATCTTTTTTGGGAAATAAAGTCATTATGTAGCACTTTCAATTCCACTCTATTTCCAAGGCAGATAGCCCTGCCTGTCAGCTTCACAGAGGGAATCACTGAAAATGCTGATTGATTTACTCAGGAGAGAGAAACTCGTAGGGCACATAATAGTGTGAGTTTAGAAGGCTAATGTTTCAACACCAGTCATTCTGGGGTCGGTAGACTGATACAATCACATTATCGCCATATACTCTCAATGACTCCTATCCTCATACTGTCTCTCTTGACTATGACGAGATACAAGCTTTTTGATATTAAGGATGAGTAAATGCGGCAGAAACACGAATATATGCACAACTCCTATTGTATGTGTATATGTATGTGTTCAAACCGCCAGGGTGCCATTCTATAGAGCTTGGTTTGCTATGCTATACAGCATCATTTTTCAAGGTTACAGAAAAATAATATGGTTCAAACACATAATAAGAATGGCGAAGTATGAAGTGCTGATGACCTTGGGAGGGAAGGTTAGACAGATACGGCCGCCACATGAGCAGAATAGAGTAGAGTCTGGTCTCAGAACCAAACAGCCATTTCTTTGAGGGCTGACATCTTCATACTGACAACTATACACTTGACCCTGCTCTACCTGCGTGCATAAGTACAATTTATAAAATCTTCCTGCAGTAGATAGGCTGAGCTTGTGTTACCAGAGATAAAACACAGAAAAGAGGATATATTGCACAAGTCTTGCCTCTTATCTATTCGCAAACCTCTACTTCTTCCTCATAATTCATTCAAGAAAGACCCCAGGAATCATTTTTTTGATGTAAGCCATGCAGGGAGACATTTATCACTGACTGATAAGAATCACGCTCAAAACTTGTGGAGACAATGTCCCTTTCCTTGGTAAGAGGAAACAGGGAGAGAGCAAAACAGGGAACAAAGATTATGGGGTTTTTCTGTATGGTAATAGTAAATTGATCTACTGATCCCAAAGAAGTAGCTGTTCAAACGACCATGCCATTGTAATTTAACTATTTAATAACCCAGACATGCAAATGTATGAAGCTATCCAGAGTAAGGGTCTATTCACAAGGCAGAATTTCCACTTGAGGAATTACGCCTCAAATTAAAGCCCATAGACTTCTATGGGATTCCGCTAGCGGAAATTCTGAAGTGTGAACGGGATTGCGGAATCCCATAGAAGTCTATGGGCTTTAATTTGAGGGAGAATTCCGCAAGCGGAAATTCTGCTTTGTGAGCATACCCTAATGCAGTAACAGAAGACAGGAGGAGGGAGATGCAGCTGCAGCTTCTCTCTCTCTAGAATGGGGAGCAGAAATAGAAGCACTCAGCACAGCAGAATCTTTACTACACTTGAGAATAACATGTAATCTTAAATTATCACAGGTGGAATCACTGGTAGATGTAATTTATAATTCAGTACGTTCTGTATCAGGGCATTTTTAGATCTGTTTTTCTGTGCTTCATACTTACTTGGACTTTTCTCTTCTGCGAGGTCACATGCACAAAGTAAGTCGGAATCAATAGAAATGGGCTTCTGCTTAATCCAAAATTTTGTGCTAGCCTTCTGATTTGTCACTGGGTCAATCTCAACCTTCTCGCCGGAGATCCCTGCAGAGAAAAAGTAAATGCATTTCATTTAATACCACAGCCGGAGGAATGCGATCTGAAGCTGTGAGTTGACCAGGCCCGGGAGGTTACATAGAAACTGAAATGTTACTTCTTGCTGGCTTCACATATAAACCTCCTACCATTTTCTATCAATACATTCAATTATGTCAAATGTCCTTATACTCAACATGACATTCAACAGAAAATTACTAAAGGTCAAAAAGTTCACAAGAGATCTTTTTTGGGGTTGACATATTTTTTTTCTGGTTACAGTGCTCCAAAGTCCACTACTCCATTTAGCACTGGTATGTAATGAAATCACAGAATCATGGCTGCCTGGAGCAATAACTCAATACATTTGGAGGAAATCATGAACATATTTATATCAGTTTTCAGCATATTGACAATGTAAAGTCCCAAGTAGCATCTGTATAAACATTTTAAAGGGGTACTCCACTGCTCAGCGTTTGGAACAAACTGTTCCAAATGCTGGAGCCTATGCCGGGAGCTCGTGATGTCATAGCCCCACCCCCTCAATGCAAGTCATTGGGAGAGGGCGTGATGGCTGTCACGCCCCCTCCCATAGACTTGCATTGAGGGGGCGGGGCATGACATCATGAGGGGATGGGGCTATGAACACAATTGTTCCAAATGCTGAGCAGTGGAGTACCCCTTTAAGCCTTTTTTGGGGTGGAATGGTCCCTGCAGAACCACAGATTTACCAAAATTTGTGCTAGAAATTAGCATAGATGATGGTGCAAATTTGAAGGCGTAGATTTGCTTCTTTGGTGCACTGGCAATAAAGAGATGAGCCATCACTCTGTTGTTTATGGAACTTCTATAGATTCCCAATTTTAGTGGTCGCCCATGTTTGGACGACACATAAAGAATGAAAGGAGCAGTGGCAGAGTATGGAGCAGAGGCCTGCATTGTGATCAGTGGGAGTCCCAGCAGTCTGACCCCCACCCATAAGCTGCTTTTTCACAGGAAAAAATCTAACTTCCAGTCTTGAAATAAACCCTTTAAGGAGGTGTATTATTAGTAATTCCCTTACATAACGTTGGCAGAAGCATTTCTCCATTAATGGAACATTAGAAGGCAAAACAAATTTTTTATCTTCCTCCCCTCTGGGCTCCACTGTAAGGATACAAACTTATTCTGCAAATGGAGTCATCACAACGTGCACAAAAGCAGTGTGACATTGCCCAAAAAATGCCAAAGACAGTAGGCAGCCATAACCTACCTGCCATGTATAGTAAAAATGGAGCAGTAACAACTGCATTTCCTTGTTTGCTCTATTTTCTGGAATAGTTCCCTATAATGTTTCCAGTCTGGGGGTTTCCTTTCAAATGGAGTAATAAAGTTCACCGTTAACGATTGACAACACAATAGCATTTGTACACAAATCATCAAGCATCTTAAAAATAAAAGATGCTCAATGAAAAGTGCTTAAATGTTAACTTGTTTCATTCTCCAATAACCATCCATAATTCCCTCTTATACACCGTATCATCAGTGGTTCATCAGTTCAGCATCACTAGCTCATGAGTTGCCAGGAGCCGGTAATGCAATGTTGACCTCTCTGGCAGTGAAGCTGTTAAGTCGTGTTCATTTGATGGTCGCAGTCAGGTTCCTCCACGGGTAAGAAAATAAGGCAAGATACCAAATTCTTCCAGATGTACAGATGATGCCGGAGGATTGAACCTAGAGTGATTTTTTTCGACAGTAGCCGAATATAAACCAGCAGTGACACCTAAAGTGGCCGCTGATTTATAGCCATAGTGAGTTTGGGCCTGCGTCCCCATGAATATTAGCACTACAAATCTGGGCCCATTTAGCAGAGAGAGCCTGGTACATACATCACCGGCTCCTGCTCCTAGCCAAGGTCACCCTCAAAGCCATCAATCTTTCCAGCAAGGGGCAAGTGGGCCAGGCATGGAGTTGTGCATTGGGAGAAAGCAGCCGCTCCAGTCACTCTCATCTGCCTTTTTATCATGTAAAGAGCGTGCAAACCTCTATTATATTTATCTGCCGGACGGTCCCTGCATCGCCCATCCATTACTGCCTGTATCTCCATGAGAAAAGATTCACAGTATAATGTGCTAGTAAAGAGTTTTTTGTCTATTGCACAAAATACACATATAGTACATCACATACTAACACATTTACTAGGATTAAGACTCTAATGGAAAATTCACTTATACCCATGGGCGAAGACATACCCAACTGCAGCTACTACAATAAGTACTGCTAGTGCAGTAATAAGGTATATGAGGATAACCTACCCCTCCTTAAGATATGATAAAGTCATTAACAAATGCAATTCCTGCTGTTGTCCCCTTTCAGTCAGTTCCACTGATGTCCTAGCTATAAATGTTTCAGGAGAAAGATGAGTGACAACCATATTTACTATTACAGCTACTTATGGTATGATGCATCACAGACTATTGGGAAGAGTAAGGCAGCTTGGTGTGAACCCCAACTAAAAAGTAAAATGGTGGCCATGGTTGTCACCCAGCTTTCTATAAAAAAAAAATAGAACTAGTAATATGGCTGTAGCTGTGGGTGGTACTGCCGTTCACCGCAGCTCAGTCCCATTCAGGGGATTGGTGAAGGTATGACTTTTAAAGATAGTCATCTTAAAGACGAAGCCACAGCAATCATCCCTTCATTGTTTGTCCTGGCACAGCAGCTTGTCCATATGTTGCTAATACTGTGCCTTTGTAGGATGATTGGGGCTTCTGTCTGAACTCCAGGATAAAACAGTAATGATCTATCCTTGGGATAGGCCATTAAAGTGGTTTAACCCATGAAAGACACTTATCCCCCATTCACAGGATTGGTGGGGGCCCAACAGCTGGGACCCCGTTACTGATCATGAGAACAGAAGTCCCGTCGTCTCCTTACCGAATGGAGTAACGCGTGGACATAAGTGCTGCCATGCTATTCAATTCTACAGGATGGTATTTCCAGCCAATAATTTAAGATAGCTCTACTTGGAATAGTTTTGCACTTAAAATGTATCTGTCACGATGCCGGCTGGCAGGTAGTGGATCCTCTGTGCCAGAGAGGGATTGGCGTGGACCGTGCTAGAGGATCGGTTCTAAGTCACTACTGGTTTTCACCAGAGCCCGCCGCAAAGCGGGATGGTCTTGCTGCGGCGGTAGTGACCAGGTCGTATCCCCTAGCAACGGCTCAACCTCTCTGGCTGCTGAAGATAGGCGCGGTACAAGGGAGTAGACAGAAGCAAGGTCGGACGTAGCAGAAGGTCGGGGCAGGCAGCAAGGATCGTAGTCAGGGGCAACGGCAGGAGGTCTGGAACACAGGCTAGGAACACACAAGGAAACGCTTTCACTGGCACTAAGGCAACAAGATCCGGCGAGGGAGTGAAGGGGAAGTGAGGTGATATAGGGAAGTGCACAGGTGTAAACACTAATTGGAACCACTGCGCCAATCAGCGGCGCAGTGGCCCTTTAAATCGCAAAGACCCGGCGCGCGCGCGCCCTAGGGAGCGGGGCCGCGCGCGCCGGGACAGAACTGACGGAGAGCGAGTCAGGTACGGGAGCCGGGGTGCGCATCGCGAGCGGGCGCTACCCGCATCGCGAATCGCATCCCGGCCAGAGGCGGTATCGCAGCGCCCCGGGTCCGTGGAACCGACCG
This sequence comes from Hyla sarda, assembly GCF_029499605.1. Classification (NCBI taxonomy): domain Eukaryota; kingdom Metazoa; phylum Chordata; class Amphibia; order Anura; family Hylidae; genus Hyla; species Hyla sarda. The sequence continues at coordinate 30,108,858 of NC_079197.1, forward strand.
GAGCGCTGCAGTGAGAGGAGTGTAGCGAGCGCTCCGGGGAGGAGCGGGGACCCGGAGCGCTCGGCGTAACAGTACCCCCCCCTTGGGTCTCCCCCTCTTCTTGGAGCCTGAGAACCTGAGGACCAGACTTTTGTCCAGGATATTGTCCTCAGGTTCCCAGGACCTCTCTTCAGGACCACAACCCTCCCAATCCACTAAAAAGAAGGTTTTCCCTCTGACCTTTTTGGATGCTAAAATCTCTTTGACGGAGAAGATGTCCGAGGAGCCGGAGACAGGAGTGGGGGGAACAGATTTGGGAGAGAAACGGTTAATGATAAGTGGTTTAAGAAGAGAAACATGAAAGGCATTAGGAATACGAAGAGAAGGAGGAAGAAGAAGTTTGTAAGAGACAGGATTAATCTGGCGCAAAATCTTGAAAGGACCAAGATAGCGTGGTCCCAACTTATAGCTAGGGACACGGAAGCGGACATATTTGGCGGAGAGCCATACCTTGTCTCCAGGGGAAAAGATGGGAGGAGCTCTTCTTTTCTTATCCGCGAATCTCTTCATGCGTGAAGAAGCCTGTAAGAGAGAATTTTGGGTCTCTCTCCATATGATGGAAAGATCACGAGAAATTTCATCCACAGCGGGCAGACCAGAGGGCAAGGGGGTAGGGAGGGGGGGAAGAGGGTGACGGCCGTACACCACGAAAAACGGGGATTTGGAGGAAGATTCAGAGATTCTGAAATTATACGAGAATTCGGCCCAAGGTAGAAGATCTGCCCAGTCATCCTGGCGGGAGGAAACAAAATGTCGTAAATAGTCACCCAAGATCTGGTTAATTCTTTCTACTTGTCCATTGGATTGAGGATGGTATGCAGAAGAAAAATTTAATTTAATCTTGAGTTGTTTACAGAGAGCCCTCCAGAATTTAGACACAAATTGGACGCCTCTATCCGAGACGATCTGCGTAGGCAACCCGTGAAGACGAAAAATGTGTACAAAAAATTGTTTAGCCAACTGAGGCGCTGAAGGAAGACCAGGAAGAGGGATGAAATGTGCCATTTTGGAGAATCGATCAACGACCACCCAAATAACAGTGTTGCCATGGGATGGGGGTAAGTCAGTAATAAAATCCATACCAATCAGAGACCAAGGTTGTTCGGGAACAGGCAGAGGAAGAAGAAAACCAGCGGGCTTCTGGCGAGGAGTCTTATCCCGGGCACAGATAGTGCAGGCTCGCACAAAGTCCACCACATCAGTCTCTAGAGTCGGCCACCAATAGAAGCGAGAGATGAGTTGCACAGATTTCTTGATGCCCGCATGACCTGCGAGATGGGAGGAGTGACCCCATTTGAGGATTCCGAGGCGTTGGCGTGGAGAAACAAAGGTCTTTCCTGGAGGAGTTTGCCTGATGGAGGCTGGAGAAGTGGAAATCAGGCAGTCAGGAGGAATGATGTGTTGAGGAGAGAGTTCAATTTCAGAAGCATCTGAGGAACGAGAGAGAGCATCGGCCCTAATGTTCTTATCAGCAGGCCGAAAGTGAATTTCAAAATTAAATCGGGCAAAGAACAGAGACCACCTGGCCTGACGAGGATTCAGCCGTTGGGCAGACTCGAGGTATGAGAGGTTCTTGTGATCGGTGTAAATAATAACTGGAAATCTTGATCCCTCCAGCAGATGCCTCCATTCCTCAAGTGCTAATTTAATGGCTAGAAGCTCTCGATCCCCGATGGAGTAGTTCCTCTCCGCCGGAGAGAAGGTCCTAGAAAAAAAACCACAAGTAACAGCATGCCCGGAAGAGTTTTTTTGTAGAAGGACAGCTCCAGCTCCCACTGAGGAGGCATCAACCTCCAATAGGAAGGGTTTAGATGGGTCAGGTCTGGAGAGCACGGGAGCCGAAGAGAAGGCAGACTTGAGTCGTTTAAAGGCGTCTTCCGCTTGAGGAGGCCAAGACTTGGGATCGGCATTTTTTTTGGTTAAAGCCACAATAGGAGCCACAATGGTAGAAAAATGTGGAATAAATTGCCTGTAATAATTGGCGAACCCCAAAAAGCGTTGGATGGCACGGAGTCCGGAGGGGCGTGGCCAATCTAAGACGGCAGAGAGTTTATCTGGATCCATTTGTAGTCCCTGGCCAGAGACCAAGTATCCTAGAAAAGGAAGAGATTGGCATTCAAACAGACATTTCTCAATTTTAGCATAGAGTTGATTGTCACGAAGTCTCTGAAGAACCATACGGACATGCTGGCGGTGTTCTTCTAGATTGGCCGAAAAAATTAGGATATCATCAAGATATACAACAACACAGGAGTATAACAGATCACGAAAAATTTCATTAACAAAGTCTTGGAAGACAGCAGGGGCGTTGCACAGGCCAAAGGGCATGACCAGATACTCAAAGTGTCCATCTCTGGTGTTAAATGCTGTTTTCCACTCATCCCCCTCTCTGATGCGGATGAGGTTATAGGCGCCTCTTAAGTCCAATTTAGTAAAGATGTGGGCACCTTGGAGGCGATCAAAGAGTTCAGAGATGAGGGGTAAGGGGTAGCGGTTCTTAACCGTGATTTTATTAAGTCCGCGATAGTCAATGCAAGGACGTAGAGAGCCATCTTTTTTGGACACAAAGAAAAATCCGGCTCCGGCAGGAGAGGAGGATTTACGGATAAAGCCCTTTTTTAGATTCTCCTGGACGTATTCAGACATGGCAAGAGTCTCTGGGGCAGAGAGAGGATAAATTCTGCCCCGGGGTGGAGTAGTGCCCGGGAGGAGGTCGATAGGACAATCATAAGGCCTGTGAGGAGGTAGAGTCTCCGCTTGTTTTTTGCAGAAAACATCCGCGAAGTCCATATAGGCCTTAGGGAGACCGGTTACTGGAGGAAGCACAGAGTTAGGGCAAGGGTTACTGGGAACCGGTTTTAGACAGTCCTTGGAACAAGAGGGCCCCCAACTCTTGATCTCCCCAGTGGACCAATCCAGGGTTGGGGAATGAAGTTGAAGCCAGGGAAGTCCAAGGAGAATCTCCGAGGTGCAATTGGGGAGGACCAAAAGTTCAATCCTCTCGTGATGAGATCCGATGCTCATTAAAAGGGGCTCCGTGCGGAAACGTATGGAACAGTCCAATCTTTCATTGTTTATACAATTGATGTAAAGGGGTCTGGTGAGACTGGTCACTGGGATGTTGAACCTGTTGACGAGAGAGGCCAAAATAAAATTTCCTGCAGATCCAGAGTCCAAGAAGGCCACAGAAGAGAAGGAGAAGGCAGAGGCAGACATCCGCACAGGCACAGTAAGACGTGGAGAAGCAGAGTGGACATCAAGAATTGTCTCACCTTTGTGCGGAGTCAGGGTACGTCTTTCCAGGCGGGGAGGGCGGATAGGACAATCCCTCAGGAAGTGTTCGGTACTAGCACAGTACAGGCAGAGGTTCTCCATGCGGCGTCGTGTCCTCTCTTGAGATGTCAGGCGAGACCGGTCGACCTGCATAGCCTCCACGGCGGGAGGCACAGGAACAGATTGCAGGGAACCAGAGGAGAGAGGAGCCGAGGAGAAGAAACGCCTCGTGCGAACAGAGTCCATATCTTGGCGGAGCTCCTGACGCCTTTCGGAAAAACGCATATCAATGCGAGTGGCTAGGTGAATAAGTTCATGAAGATTAGCAGGCATTTCTCGTGCGGCCAGAACATCTTTAATGTTGCTGGATAGGCCTTTTTTAAAGGTCGCGCAGAGGGCCTCATTGTTCCAGGATAATTCAGAAGCAAGAGTACGGAATTGTACGGCATACTCGCCAACGGAAGAATTACCCTGGACCAGGTTCAACAGGGCAGTCTCAGCAGAAGAGGCTCGGGCAGGTTCCTCAAAGACACTTCGAATTTCCGAGAAGAAGGAGTGTACAGAGGCAGTGACGGGGTCATTGCGGTCCCAGAGCGGTGTGGCCCAAGCCAGGGCTTTTCCAGACAGCAGGCTGACTACGAAAGCCACCTTAGACCTTTCAGTGGGGAACTGGTCCGACATCATCTCCAAGTGTAATGAACATTGGGAAAGGAAGCCACGGCAAAACTTAGAGTCCCCATCAAATTTATCCGGCAAGGATAGTCGTAGTCCAGAAGCGGCCACTCGCTGCGGAGGAGGTACAGGAGCTGGCGGAGGAGATGGTTGCTGGAGCTGTGGTAGTAACTGTTGTAGCATAACAGTCAGTTGAGACAGCTGTTGGCCTTGTTGCGCAATCTGTTGTGACTGCTGGGCGACCACCGTGGTGAGGTCAGCGACAACTGGCAGAGGAACTTCAGCGGGATCCATGGCCGGATCTACTGTCACGATGCCGGCTGGCAGGTAGTGGATCCTCTGTGCCAGAGAGGGATTGGCGTGGACCGTGCTAGAGGATCGGTTCTAAGTCACTACTGGTTTTCACCAGAGCCCGCCGCAAAGCGGGATGGTCTTGCTGCGGCGGTAGTGACCAGGTCGTATCCCCTAGCAACGGCTCAACCTCTCTGGCTGCTGAAGATAGGCGCGGTACAAGGGAGTAGACAGAAGCAAGGTCGGACGTAGCAGAAGGTCGGGGCAGGCAGCAAGGATCGTAGTCAGGGGCAACGGCAGGAGGTCTGGAACACAGGCTAGGAACACACAAGGAAACGCTTTCACTGGCACTAAGGCAACAAGATCCGGCGAGGGAGTGAAGGGGAAGTGAGGTGATATAGGGAAGTGCACAGGTGTAAACACTAATTGGAACCACTGCGCCAATCAGCGGCGCAGTGGCCCTTTAAATCGCAAAGACCCGGCGCGCGCGCGCCCTAGGGAGCGGGGCCGCGCGCGCCGGGACAGAACTGACGGAGAGCGAGTCAGGTACGGGAGCCGGGGTGCGCATCGCGAGCGGGCGCTACCCGCATCGCGAATCGCATCCCGGCCAGAGGCGGTATCGCAGCGCCCCGGGTCCGTGGAACCGACCGGAGCGCTGCAGTGAGAGGAGTGTAGCGAGCGCTCCGGGGAGGAGCGGGGACCCGGAGCGCTCGGCGTAACAGTATCTTTATTAATGTCACATATATAATGCTGGTTCAGGAAACAAAATGCTTTTTTCCTGGCTGGCCAATGGATCTGATCTATGCACAGAATAGGCATCGCTACTGTATAGGTCTACTAGACCTATACAGTCTACTAGACCAAAGTAATCACTGGAAAAAGCGCACAACCACCAACAATATATAATAAAAAATAAGTTATTAAGACATATATATCAAACATCATATATTTCGAGACATTTAAAAACAATTAAAAAAGCTCAAAACAGAGCATAGCACAACCCTGAGGAAGGGCCATGAACCCCCTCCCACAGGTAAGTAACCCTGTCCTATGATAAACAAACTGTAAGGGAATACCACACACTATCTATAAGATCACAGTATGTTACAGGCGTCTATTGTGCACCACAATAACAGATATTCTACAATGAGAAATAAATACTTAGGCAAAGGACAGAGAAGGTTTACAATATGACACACAATCATTAAAGAAGCACTCCAGTTTTTTTTTTTGTTTTTCTTTTGTTCATACCATGCACACTCACTAGTTCTACAGCGCCATTTCTTTTATCCCAGCACAGCTGCATCTATACATTTGATTACTGTAACTTGGTCTTGTGATCACCAGTCTGACTTTACAAACCTTCCAGTGCTTAATATGTCAGATACGGATGTGCGTTTTGGGACAGCTGACTTCCTGTGAACTACAGAATGACATCATCATTTACCAGACCCTTCGCCTCCCAGCTCAACATGCTATCTCTATAGAATCAGGATATACAGTAGTTCTACGCCTTCCCTGAGGCAGCGCTCACACATTGTATTTTTTGCAGCATTTAAAAAAATATTTTTGCAGTGGTTTTCCCAAAATTGCTGCTAGAAGTGTGCTATATTACTGTAATTGCGCAAATAATAGCAAATACAACCTAAATTCTGACAAAAACGTGTGAAGAATGCAGTGATGCATCGGTCAAATCACTTTCGCCTTATAAACTTTTAATAAGAAAACGCATCCAAACTGCAGTGTAAACTGGCCCTCAACCCACTTATAAGATTAAGCTGCTAGTGTGGCCTCCAACACTAGCAGCTTATGGGATGACAAGTGCAATGATCAAATGCCACACCCAATGTCTTAGAGGAGCCAGAGATTCATGGGAAATGTAGGAAGCAAAACATTTAGTGACCCATTTACATCCAACACTGAGTACAACTCCTGCCTGCTACATCAGCTAAAAGAGGTAAGGTAAGCACATACACAAGAACCTCTGCTTTATTCTCTAATAACAACTTATGCTGCACTATATTAGCCCACACACCACAGATATGGTGGTGGAAAAAATGTATGTGCAAAAAAATTCCCCAAAATTTGGCCTGAGCAGCTGCCCTTGCTATAGCAGAAGATCACAGGGATACAAGAAACTATTTGCTGGGGGACTGAAGCAAGATTTCTACCATATGAAGAAATTAGAAGACTTGAAGAAAGGAAATGGATGGATTAAGTCACTTAAAGCAATACTGTTGTTAGAAACACCTTTTTTTCCCTTTAACACTTCCTTAACAACTAAGCATTTTCCTAAAATACATCATTAAAAAATGTGATTGCTAAAGATGTGAAAAAATGGTTTAAAAAAAACGGCCACTAGGGGTCTCTGTCTCTTAAATTTTGAAAACGAACTCTGGTAACCAAGTCCAGCAACCAGATATTTTTGTCCATTTTTCCTAGGGGAGGGGGTGTGTGGTTATCTCTCTGTTGTGCCCCAGTGCAGTGTATAATCCAGCTTTCACCAGCATGAGCTGAACACCTGTGATATCCAGACAGATTGCAGTCTTTTCATAGGAGGGGCATTTCCATGCACACTGACAAGCAATACAAGCTGCTAAATTTTTATTCATATGCAAAAAGATTTCTCTTTGGTCATTCTAGAAAATGATTTTGTGTGTAATTGCACCATATAGGTTCTACATGGCTGCTTTAGGGTTTTAAAAAAAGAATGCACTTTGGGCACAAAGCTTTGCAAATGTAAAAATGTTTGTGCAGACCTCATGACAGAGAGAGGGGGGAGGAAAGGAGCTCATTGTGCACCTGGAGAAACTCCTCAGCCTCCAAGAGAAGTGCAAAGAGACTGAGCATAGTAAGGCTAAGTTCAGACTACGGAATTTCCGCCTGCAATTACACTTTGAAATTGCAGCCGGAAATTCCGCTTGCTAAAATGTATAGTGTAGTGAATGGGTTTCCGTTCACAAATTCACACTTCAGAATTTGTGAAGTGGAATTTGTGAAAGGAAAATCCGCTTGGAAATTTCCGCCTGAAGAATGGCGTTGCTTTATCTTCAGGCGGAAATACTCGCGGAACATATTGCAGTCTATTGGAGACTGCAGTGTCCACGCGGTCCTAGCGCCGACTGATTTAGTCGGCCGCACTCGGAATCTCCGGGCGGAAATTTTCTGTCCGGAGATTCTGTAGTCTGAACCTAGCCTAATACATAGCTGAAAAGGTATTTTACATATAAAAACATGCGAATTATTATGCATTCAGGTCTTCAGGCCCATTACTACAATGACTTAAGCATTTTTTTTTTTATCTTACTAATGACAGCAGCGCTTTAAGCTGTCCAGATAGTAAGAATCCTGATGACTCCTAGACAGGGCATTCTCAAGAAACACAGTTTAATGTCTCCAAGACACCAACCTGACTTGATGTGAGAAAAACAATAACAATGATCATTAGTAATAATGCTACTTTGCATAGTCTGACTACAAGATAAGTGACAGAGATGATATTTTGGGGTATCATATGATTTGCACAGTGTTGCAATCCACAGGTAAACCTTCTGCAGTGCAGTCCACGGGAGTCCGTTCATTCTATGTATTTTTCCCTTCACTCAACCTGTGCAGAAGTGTGATCAATAAAGCGGCTGGCTGAGAATCAATACCTCTTGGGTAGTAGATTTCCCAGATATTATTGTCTTTGCTGTGTGACAGACAGCCTATAGCAGCTGATACCTGAAGATATTTACAGCCTAAATACACTGCTTAGCTAGAAGTAGGTTTTCTACATTGTTGCAAATAGTAATGAAGTATAATGTCATCAATATCATGAGAACTACAGTAACCAGGTTGTTCAGATAAGGGGAGGATATTTCATTTTAGAGAACAATTTTTTCCCAACTTAACGCAAGAGAGGGTCGTCTAGCTGTTGAAAAAGTACAATACCGAACATGATTTTGTTTCTTAGGCTGTATTCACATGTTGCGGTATTGTTTTTGGTGGTGGTTTTGTGAAATTGTAGCTTATGTCTGCTGAGATCCTAAGGACTAAAAATAATATGGAAAAATACATGGCAAAAAAACACAGCAAAACTCTTAAAGTACAGAATGATTAAAGGGATTTTTCCATCTTGCAAAGATAACTATCTGATTATTGGAGGGAGGGGGGGGGGGGGGGGGGGAGATTTCGACCATTGCATAGTTAAATGGACAGGGCCTATCGGTTAGACAGCCACAGCAGATAAAACTAGTAAGTTTTAAATGTACCCACTAAACGGACGCGCCCCCCCCCCCCCAGTCTCCAGGTGAGACATAAAGCAATAAAAAGTATGAAAATTAAACTGAGGTATTAGTCTTCAAGTCACTGTCTAAGATAAGAACAAGACATTAGACACTAATTCAAAAATATGCAATATATAATATAGCCATATGTTTCTGTCTCGTTTAATGCAAATAAAGACATATGTGGCACCTATAACCCTGGATAGTAAGTGGAAATTAATCTATACGTACAAATAATAGAAGACAACTAGCACAAATGAGGAAAACAGCCACCCTAGCAATATGTCCTATAAAAACAACGACTATGAAAAATCAGACTGAGTACTAACATTCTTTGTCATTATACACATTACAACAACAAAGCAAAAACAAAAAAAATCATCCATTGTCCTATTAAACTCCCTTCTCCCTCCCACAAGCAAGGAGAAAACCTAAATTGTTTACAAATTCTGATGTCTTAGAGGATTACTCCGGAGCAAAATTTTTTGGGACCATTGCAAAACTAGCAAGAAGTTATACAACATTCTAATTTACCTCCATTAAGCTACATGCACACATCCCCGACTTTTCCGAATTCTGGAAGAATAGCCTGTGTTTCACATGATGAATTTCGTACTCCATGCATTCGGTGGGCCGCGGACATCTTGGTAACAATACTTCACCCTTCTCCAGATCCTCCCCGCTCTCTGCCGGCCACCCCTAACCTCCAGTGGGTCACTCCCACAGTTTACATATTCATAGCTTCTTCGTTTGCACAGCCACGATTTGCTGGGCTGTGCAAATGCCTAAGGATTCTCCTCGCCTATCAGCACGATCAGACCGCGCCTGCGCACTCACCACAGCACCGGGACTGGACAGGTGATATCTGCAGGCCAATGATATCCCTGCTAGTTACGCTGCTGTAACTAACAGGGATATTCTGAAAACCATTTAGTAAGTTTTACAGCGCAGGCTTAGTTGAAGCTGGAACAAGGCAGCACGGGGGAATGACGATTTTTCGTCATCCTCCGCACCACCATAACCCGAAAGTAGCGTGAACTTCACTGCGCTGCACCGGGAAAACGGATGGACTGATTGGAGACAGAAAGGTACAGCCGTGGGGAACATTTAGGGGTTAAAAAATAGTGCACCACAGTACTCCTTTAAATATTCTTATAAATGAGTTATTTTTTGGTTCACATATTTTTATTTTTTCATATTCTAATCTTCCAACATTCGCCCGATGGAGGATTTTGTAGAAGAGGATTGGGCAGTTAAATTTCATAGACATCTGGCAGTGGCCTTTGTGTCACATTGGCTTGGGGAATGAACTTTATTTGGAAATTCCTGGAAAGTCTGGATAGGGATGAACAGTTCCATACATTGTTAAAGGGAACGGTCATTAAATTTTACCATATATAACAAATGGCAACGTGTGTCACCTGAAATCAGAGACAGAGATTGTGTGGAGCCACAGATCAGGAGAAGAGTCCAAAAAAATATCTACTGCACTGAAAGTTCCCAAGAGCCCAGTGGAACTTTCCAAATGCATTGAATGTTAAATGGATACTGCAATATGAGTTATAGCAGAATCCATCTCCCGTTGACTTATATGCAAAAAAATAAATAAAATAAATACACACACACACACACAGCAAATGTATACATTTCTAAACACTGAGTACGCCACAAACCTGTATGTAGGTAGGATTATCTTTTAAAGGGGTACTCCACTGGCCAGTGTTCGGAAGTAAATGTTCCGAACGCTGTTTTCGCACTGCGAGGGTCGGCCACGCCCCTTGTGATGCCACGCACACGCAATGTAAGTCTATGGGAGTGGGCGTGACGGCAGTCACGCCCCCTCCCATACACTTGCATTGAGGGGGTGTGGCCGCTACTTCACGAGGGGCGTGGCCAGCCCCCGCAGCGCAAAAACAGCGTTCGGAACATTTACTTCTGAACGCTGGCCAGTGCAGTACCCCTTTAAGTGAAACTTTCACTTGCTAAAATGTTGTACAGGGAAATAAATGTGGTCTTACCTAGTTGGACATCCGTGGTGAACCTCAGCCTGTGGATCATGCTGACCTTGAAGGACTTGTAGTGATGACTGCTCAGCATATCCTGCACAGTGGCTATATCAATCTGCGTTTCTTCCTCTTGGGGCTCTTCTCCTCTTGAACCTATAAGAATACAAGGTATCATGTATTTATCATAATGAAACCGAAACCTACTTAAATGCTCATTGCCATTTCAAATAAATTCCCTTCTTCTGATACCCTATGTCATTTTCTACCATATTTGTAAACCACTTCACATAGTGCTGGTGGTCAAAGGGCTCATTTATCACATACTTTATAGTGGTAACATTTTGGGCTCTGAACTCCCCTTCGATCATAAAGCCATTTCTATGCTTAAAGGGGTACTCCAGTGGAAAAAAAAATTTCAAATCAACTGGTGCCAGAAAGTTAAAGAGATTGGTAAATTACTTCTATTAAAAAATCTTTACCCTACCAGTATTTTTTAGCAGCTGTATGCTACAGAGGAAATTCTTTCCTTTTGGAATTTCTTTTTTGTCTTGTCCACAGTGCTCTCTGCTGACACCTGATGCCCGTATCAGGAACTGTCCAGAGCAGGAGAAAATCCCCATTGCAAACCTATGCTACTCTGGACAGTTCCTGACACGGACATAGGTGTCAGCAGAGAGCACTGTGGATAAGACAAAAAAGAAATTCAAAAAGAAAAGAATTTCCTCTGTAGCATACAGCTGCTAAAAAGTACCGGAAGGGTAAAGATTTTTTAATATAAGTCATTTATAAATCTGTTCTGGCACCAGTTGATTTAAAAAAAAAAAATGGTTTCCACAGGAGTACCCCTTTAAGGCTTTTGCTTATGTGCAAGGAAAAGTCTCAGCGTATTTGCAGAATGTAGCCATAGCTACTACTGACTTGGTGATGGTCCCTAGGTGGTATGCACACACACACCTTTTCTTGCTGTATGGGCAAGTGCAATAGACTATGTCATACAAGACAGTGGGCAATAAAGATGTATGTTATAAGAGAAAAAAAAGACAGAAAAAGATTGCGCAGCAATGAGCAGAGTGCAACAACTTTGTGTGCCTATCACCCGTTTCCAGGGTAGTTAGCCGGGGTGCAGCCTGGAGCTCTCCTGTCCGGAGTGGATCTCTGGTCGGTCAGATAAGATGCATAGCGGTCCACCTCAGTGGATGAAAAAAGGTGCTCCAGTTGGCGCTTCTCCCGTATATCCAGTGGAGTCGCTTGGCAAGGAAAGTACTCGGATGATCAAGTACTGGACCTGACGAAGAGGGGGTCCCTCCCCTCGAAACACGTAGTCCTAGCGATTTTATGTCAAATTTTATTGTTTTTCTACTACTTGATCATCCGAGTACTTTCCTTGCCAAGCGACTCCACTGGATATACGGGAGAAGTGCCAACTGGAGCACCTTTTTTCATCCACTGAGGTCGACTGCTATGCACAATAAAGATGTATGTCACTGTTTGACTCTACAGGTATATGTTGGGGAATGCTCTGAATGTACGACTGATGTATACCCTAAAAAACTGTACTGTATACTACTATAAGGTTATGCAGCTCATGCTAAGGGAAGCATAACATAGAGACAGACGTACTGTTTTCTGTGGTCTTTCCCATAACCCAGGATGTAATGTGAGTAAGGAAACCTATGCCTGATAACAGGCAGTGCACATCCAGAAAGAGTCACTTCAACCAGAACAGAGTAACCACAGCCCCTGCCCACTTGCTGATGATTGACAGATTTCTCACCTTGTACAATAATAAGGAGAAATCTGTCAATTATCAGTAGGCAGGTGGAGGCAGCAGCAGTAGTTGATGTTCAATGGCCATGTCCTGCCTACTTTGCATGTAGGTTCTCCTAACCTATAGTACATCCCTGAGTAAGGGACAAACTGTTGAAAACAATGCGACTGCTGTGAGGGCAGCATAACATAGATGACAGGTTCCCTTTAAATATAATTTGATGGGTACAAAATGTTTTCTTGCACTGTAATTGGATCTATTCTTCAAACTATGCACAACTTTAATTTTTTTTATATCCTGAATGCAAAGGAAATAGTCTTCACGAAAAAATCTTTTTATTGTGCTAATGCTCAAAAAGAGACGAGACGTTAGTGAGAAGGGCTAGCAGCTTTTGCTTTGTTATGGATAGTAGCAGGGAGGGGGTTACACAGCAGAGAAGAGTGTGGACAGAGAGGAAAACATACAAGAAGGGCAGCTCACAAAGGCTGTAGGTATGAAAGAAAATAGATACAAGGTAGTTTCCAGGGGAGAACTGCATGTGCTGTGTACAAGTGTAAAAAAAAAAGCACAGCACCCACGACAAACAGTAGCACATAGACCTCACATGCAACATGTATTGCTGAGAGGACACACCCACATGAGAAGAATCTGAACCATGAAACCGAATATAAGGGGACTTGAAAATAAATAAAGATTGCAGACTTAGCGTAACATTCTAAATTGAAAGATGTTTTCCAGTGTAATTTTGTTTTAAATATTTTGATATTGGTGGTATAAACAAAAACAAAAATACTTACCTAGCCAGGTCCCCCACAGCTCCCGTTTGCTCACCTCTTTTCTCTGCTTCCATGATGAAATGTATTAGCTGGACCTGCCCATGCAGCCAATCACTGGCTGAAATAGGACACCATTGATTGGCTAGGCCGGCAGGTCCTGGTCTGATGCCTCGTCTCAGAAGCAGGGAGAAACGATGAGCAAAAGGGAAGCAGGATAGGTAAGTATGACTTGCTTTTTATTTTTATCATATATGTATGTTAAAGTTGTGTATGTCCATAGTCTTTAGCCTGTTTATGAGCCAAAAACTTCTAGAAACTATAATTGTCTGGATTTAAACAAATAACCTAGCAAATAAAGTTATTTATTCTATGTGTCCATAACATACTTTTTCTGTACTGGCTGGCAGTGGGTCCTCAGACTAATCTTCTCCCAAGGCACCCAGTCCACCACTGCATATGACCACCGATAAGCAGCTTCGGAGAAACCTCCCACTTAGCAAACAAAGAAAAGTAAACTAAATACCCTTCAGGCAAATACCCCTAAAAACACCTGTATCCAATATCACTAAAATGAAGCAAGGTCTTTCCTGGTCAGAAGGGGTTAATCTTGGTTTCCTCCACTCCTAAATGATTTAGGCACTGTGGGATTTTAACAACTTTCTCCCATAAAGCTGCCACTGGCCCCATTATCGACCTCATATATCCTTCTTTACCAACACCCTGTTTTTTCTTGAAGCTATTAGTTATAATGAAGGTAACCGTTCATTAAGCCAAAACGTCAATTACATTGAGAATACCACTACAAAACGCCAGACGTTCCTTGCCTTTTTATGATATTTTGGATCACAACCAATTTGAAAATGAAGGTTTCTGACGGATTTTGTTTAAATATAGCCCCCGTGATGCCAGCGTTGGGAGCCGGGAAATAATCAGTCAGATGCTTTTAAATAAAGTGCTGCATAAAATATGGCAGAAACATTGATTTAGCCTCTTTCGGAGACAGCGTGACACCCTGCCTGCTGCACTGGCTAATGCAGGACCTAAAAGCCAAAATCTCTGGATTTCCGATGCAGATTAAAGAAGACGTCATTGTTTTCTTTAAATGGAAGTGCTATGAGAGCAAATAAACTTGCCTTTATGTGTGGAATTAATATCATTTATTCAGAAAAATGCTATGATGCTGCACTGGTGCTTGACGGGAAAGTATTCATAATTCCCAGCATAAATGATTAAGTACAGAGGTAAAAGACAACAAATAATGCAAACGGCAATAATGCGCCGCAGTGTAATAACATGAAGATTCAATCTGCTCAGGCTCCACAGGTTACAAGCACAAGGGTAAGAGCTGCCTCTATACACTACTGGTTTAATTGTCAAAGGAAACAATGCAATTTGTCCTAGAATGCCATTAACTCAGCATTGCTGAATCCACAGACTATTTGGTCTGAACAAGAGAAATAATTCAATATCCTTTTGTTGTGGTGCCTAGATTTTTTTTCCTGATTTGAGACAGATACTAAAATATATATTTTTTAAATTAATTCGTTAAATAGTTTAGAAGGATGAAAAAAGACCACAGTCCGTCAAGTTCTATCTATATCCCTATTGTCTCCCTGCTGTGTTGACTTAGAGGAAGGCAAGAAACTCTTATGAGGCTGATGCCAATTGCCCCATACTAAGGGGAAAAATAATTTCTTGACTTCAATATGGGGCATCATAGAATCCCTGGATCAATGTTCTGTCTCTATAGATCTAGTATCTATAACCTGTAATGTTATTACTCTCCAGAAATGTATCCAAGTGCCTTCTAAACCCTTTTATTGAGCTCACCATAACCACTTCCTCTGCCAAAGAGTGCCATAGTCTCACTGCTCTTACGGTAAAGAATCCCCATCTGTGCTGGTATAGAAACCTTTTCAATAGACGTAGAGGATGCCCCCTTGTTATAGATACAGTCCTGATATATTTATACAGTGGTCCCTCGGCATACGATGGTAATTGGTTCCAGGCAGACCATTGTTTGTTAAAACCATCATATGTTGAGGGATTCGTACCATGGAACATACTCTCCATATGTCTTCGCCGCTCTGGCCCGTCAGTTCGTCGCTCCTCTGCTGCTGTATCACTAAGTCGCTGCTGCCCTGCATGGTCGCTCTCCGTCGCCACAGGACAACGGGGCAGCGCGATGACAGCGACTTAGAATGATAGCGCAGGGCAGCGGCAGCAGCAGAGGAGCAGCAAAATGATGGTCTGGAGCGGTGGGGACATGTAAGTATCATTCAGCGGGGCACATGGGGCACATTAAACCGCTATTCGGTGGCAGCTGAAGAAGTCAGCGCTGCCGGATAGCCGTTTTTGTGATGGCCCCGACACACACAGAAAAAACTGACTTCAGAGGCCATTGTATGTTGCAATGATCGTATGTCAGGGCCATCGTATGTCAGGGGATCACTGTACATAGTTATTAGGTCGCCCCTGAGCAGTCTTTTTCCTAAACTAAATAACCCTAATTCTGATAATCTTTCTGGTTACTGTTGTTCTCTCATTCCTCGTATTACTCTGGTTGCCCATCTTTGAACCTTCTTCAGTTCCACTATTTCTTTCTTGTACACTGGGGTCCTGTACTGTACACTATATTCCATCTGTGGAATAACCTTGTCTGCCACTTCCCAGCCCAAGCCTCTAACCTATCCAGATCCATGTGTGAACTGTCCTCTATTGTGATATCTACTATACACAGTGCACTGTTCTCTATTGTGTTATCTACTATACACAGTACACTTTCCTGTATTGTGTTAACCCTTTTACACAGTTTAGTATCATCTGTAAAGATTGCTACTTTACTATATAATCCCTCTATAAGGTCATATATATATATATATATATATATATATATATATATATACATATATATAGGAATAGGACCCAAAACTGACCTCTGTGGTCCCCCTAGTAACAGTGATCCAATTAGAGTATGCACCATTAATAAGCAGTCTCTGTTTCCTATCACCCAGGTACTTACCCACATTCTCCCCTAGCCCAAGCATTCTCACTTTATGCACCAACCTTTTATGTGGCAAAGTATCAAATGCCTTTTTGTTTTTATTTCACTTTTAGTACATTATTATGGAAGCAGCTATCTTGCCTGAGATGAATTTATCAGCATTTACAGACCTGATTTACAGCAAGGCCTATGGACACAGGCACAATAGTCTGAAGTGGACTTGTACGTAAATCTATGGACGAGTTTTCTAGTCTTCATGCTCTATGACCTCTGCAGACCTCTGACAATTTCTACTTTTTCACATCCACAGTTAGTAGCTGTGTCAGTCCCCAATACTCTGACCAAAATCTCTGATATGTATCTAGCTAAGGAGAGTGCAGCAGTTACCATTTCCTATGGTATAAAGACTACATTTTGAGAATTCAAATCATCAGATGAGGATCTGTGCAGACACTAAGCCAGCAAAGCATGCTGGGAGATTTCACTTCACCTTTCTACTTTCTTCCTATAATAACATTCTGCCTGTCTTCCATTCTCTGCAGTGTTCCAGGTAATCTACATTGGCTTCTGTTTGAGGCTTTTTTTCTTTGTGCCTCTGGTTTCGACTACTGATATACCGTATATATATATATATATAATACATGCTTCATGTCTGTAGATTTGACTACTGCCTTGTTTGACAACATTAAACCAGACTAAGGTCCTGAATAAGCCTGCTCTTCTGTTAGTATGCTGTAACTTTTCAGTTACTTCTCTAGCAACTACTACCTCATGCATTATCATATCAGCGTGTACCAACCATGACAAAGGGCATGTGAAATGCCAGAGAGGAGTCATTCCTTTTGGTTGGCTATTTGCCATATGAATTTAATGCAAAATTAAATAAAGTTGTGAAGTTTTATCTGCACAAACTGGATCCATTTGAACTTTGTAAAGCCTTGTTTACACAGGCAGATTTGATAGCATTTCCGGCTGCGAGTTTGAATGGAGGCAGGTTCTCCATGGCAGATTTTCCACTGCCGAAAATCTGTTGCAGACCCCACTGACTTCAATGGGCTCTGCGGTGGATTTTCTGCAGCAGAAACTCCACTGGTGAAAATCTGCCGCAGAGAGCCTGCCCCCATTCAAACTCGCAGAGGGAAATGCGCTGTGAGTTCGCAATCAAATCATCCCGTGTGAACAAGCCCTAAAGGATTGGCTGACTGTCCAGGATCAAGGATGCTGGATTCGTACTCAAGTGATGGTCGACTCTCCTAAGCAGTGAGTTGTTTACCTTTATCTGCTTTTATTATATCAGCCCATGCTTTTATTCCCATCCGTTGCTGACTTGTCCTTCATTCCAGTGGGGATCACTAACAGGTTCCACAACACAAATGGCAAAGAGTGAAGAACAGGTAGATCGCCGACTACAAAGGTTTTAGGAGGCACAATATCCGTTTTAGTCCAGAGAGTCCACATTATCTTTGTGCAGAATGCAAAGAATGATGATTTCAACTGAAAGTATACTGAGAGAAGCCACACAATCTTGACTGGTGGAATGGAGACTATTGTTATTGATCATGCCTTTGTAAAGAATGGCTAAAATCTAATACCTTAAAGGGATATGCCACTGCCACAGCATTCAGAATATTTAGTTCGGAACGCTGGGTGCGGGCAGTCATTGGAACACCCCTCTTGACATCACACCACGCCCCCTCAATGCACGCCCCCTCCCATAGACTTGCATTGAGGGGGCGTGGACTGATGCCACGAGGGGCATGACAATGACATCACGACCCCCGCAGCACGCATTTGGAACTAAAAATTCCGAACGCTGGGGCAGTGGAATACCCCTTTAAGAATCTGATCAGCACAAGTTCATGAACTACGATGGTGATAAATGACCTGGACATTACATGACCTTTCATACCTGCCCAAGCCCATATGAAATATACACTATTGCTACTGTATTACATGGATAATCTGGATTCTGGCGAGAACAGACGTTTAACAGTCCAAAAACATGATGCCTTATTATTTTAATGTACTAGTATTTTGCTTAATGAAAATTCTTAATTGTAATTCAATTAATTACATACACAGTCCCCAGTTAAAGCTTCCAATAAGACATTGGCTTTTCTAACAGGTCTAAAGGCACTTAACCAATTTTAATATATTAAGACCAATTTCCCTTGAATACTAATTAGTTCTTAATGATAAGATGAGGAGGGGAGCATCATAGAAAGCAAGCGGCAGGATATAAAATTCAATTATCCGTGGAAAGGACGCTCGTCTGCACAACTTGTATTTCAGAGGGTAGAAAGGGCTGGATTGTGAGCTTGTAAATCTCCAGCATATTTGGGGGAAGAGAACAGAACCAATATAAAGATGTGGAGGCGGACAATGCATTTCGCATAATACATAATCTGGTTTGTGTTTAACGATACGGATACACTCTTCTTGCATACATACTGCATTGCAAACACAGTGTTTCCACCTCTCCTTCCACTGTTGTACATGGCTTCAAACACAATTAAAGAGGTATAGCCATCTTAAAATGATATTTCATATACCCTGAATATGGACACAACATTAGATGGGAGCCTAACATGTGGGACTTGTCCCCACTATTCAATCTTGAATTCTCAAAGTGAATGAGAATATATGGCAGTGGATAAATGGAAGTATCGTAGTGCAAGGAAACATTGTGTAGGAGCTACAATTGCTGCGCCTATATTCTAAAAATGGTCACATGCAAGATACAGTCATGGCCGTAAATGTTGGCACCCCTGAAATTTTTCAAGAAAATGAAGTATTTCTCACAGAAAATAATTGTAGTAACACATGTTTTGCTATACACTTGTTTATTCCCTTTGTGTGTATTGGAACTAAACCAAAAAAGGGAGGAAAAAAAGCTAATTGGACATAATGTCACCCCAAACTCCAAAAATGGGCTGGACAAAATTATTGGCACCCTTAACTTAATATTTGGTTGCACACCCTTTGGAAAAAAATAACTGAAATCAGTCGCTACCATCAATAAGCTTCTTACACCTCTAAGCCGGAATGTTGGACCACTTTTCCTTTGCAAACTGCTCCAGGTCTCTGTTATTGGAAGGGCGTCTTTTCCCAACAGCAATTTTAAGATCTCTCCACAGGTGTTCAATGGGATTTAGATCTGGACTCTCCAGTGCTTTGTTGCCATCCATTTCTGGGTGCTTTTTGACATATGTTTGGGGTCATTGTCCTGCTGGAAGACCCAAGATCTCGGACACAAACCCAGCTTTCTAACACTGGGCTGTACAGTGCTACCCAAAATCCATTGGCAATCCTCAGATTTCATGATGCCTTGCACACATTCAAGGCACCCAGTGCCAGAGGCAGAAAAACAACCCCAAAACATCATTGAACCTCCACCATATTTCACTGTAGGTACTAAGTTATTTTTTTGTAGGCCTCATAACATTTTCAGTAAACAGTAGAATGATGTGCTTTACCAAAAAGCTCTATCTTGGTCTCATCTGTCCACAAGATGTTTTCCCAGAAGGATTTTGACTTACTCAAGGTAATTTTGGCAAAATGTAGTCTTGCTTTTTTATGTCTCTGTTTCAGCAGTGGGGTCCTCCTGGATCTCCTGCCATAGCGTTTCATTTAATTTAAATGTCGACGGATAGTTTGTGCTGATACTGATGCTCCCTTAGCCTGCAGGACAGCTTGAATATCTTTGGAACTTGTTTGGGGCTGCTTATCCACCATCCGGACTATCTTGCGTTGACACCTTTCATCAATATTTCTCTCCGACCCCACCCACGGAGATTAGCTACAGTGCCATGGGCTGCAAACTTCTTGATAATGTTGTGCACTGTGGACAAAAGGCAAATCTAGATCTCTGGAGATGGACTTGTAACCTTGAGATTGTTGATATTTTTCCACAATTTTAATTCTCAAGTCCTGATAGTTCTCTTCTCCTCTTTCTCTTGTCCATGCTTAGTGTGGCACACAGACACACAAGGCAAAGACTAAGTGAGCTTCTCTCCTTTTTATCTGCTTTCAGGTGTGAATTTTATATTACCCACACCTGTTACTTTCCCCAGGTGAATTTAAAGGAGCATAATATGCTTGAAACAATCTTATTTATCCACTATTTTGAAAGGGTGCCAATAATTTTGTCTAGACCATTTTTGGAGTTTAGTGGGACATTATGACCAATTAGCTTTTTTTCCTCCCTTTTTTGGTTTAGTCCAATACACACAAAGGGAATAAACATGTGTATAGCAAAACATGTGTTACTGCAATCCTTTTCTGTGAGAAATACTTTATTTTCTTGAAAAATTTCAGGGGTGCGAACATTTACAACCATGACTGTAGCTACCTTGCCTTACCTGATCACCCCATACACATGCATGCTCACCTCTGTCTGAGCGTGCATTTGTTTAAGTGGAAGGAGAGAGCGCGAGTGTGTGTGTATGAGTAAGGAGGTTGAAAGTAGATGTCTAGCCAGTCCTGGCAATCATTGCTGTATTAGAGACTGTTACTGTTCTATAGTTAAAGGGTTACTCCGGGGAACTAAACCCATAGCCCATCCTTTCCCTCTCACCAACCTATGTATTTGTCTAAATGTCATTCATTAGCTATAAAGAGCAGTTTCCCTCTTTCAGCTGTCACTTACATGCAGGGAGTGAGAGAAAGGCATCATTATCAGATCCACCTTGTCTTTGTGCAAACCCCTCACTGCGACTAGCCCCCACCCTCGTGAAAGACAAACACCACGTGATTTCTTTCTAGGGCTCTGTCTTCAAAGCCACACCTCCCCTCCCCCTACCCTCCCTGTGCGAGGATCTTGCCTGGAGAAAAAAAACTCAGTCTCCACAGCACATAACGCTGCTCTTTTCCGGCTGTAGATCTTATCACTTACTATTCACTTTTAACAGAGAAAGGAAAGAACGGAGCACATACCGTAACTTGCAGGTGCGGCTTTTATTCATAAAAAGACAGGGAAACAGTTACAGGGGACGGACAGGTGCTTCAGGGAGACCTTGGGCCCGTGGTCTCCCCGAAGCACCCGTCCGCCCCCTATAACGGTTTCCCTTTCTATTTTTGAATAAAAGCCGCTAGAGATGAGCGAACTTACAGTAAATTCGATTCGTCACAAACTTCTCGGCTCGGCAGTTGATGACTTTTCCTGATAAATTAGTTCAGCTTTCCGGTGCTCCGGTGGGCTGGAAAAGGTGGATACAGTCCTAGGAGACTCTTTCCTAGGAATGTATCCACCTTTTCCAGCCCACCGGAGCACCTGAAGGCTGAACTAATTTACGCAGGAAAACTGCCGAGCCGAGAAGTTCGTGACGAATCCAATTTACTGTAAGTTTGCTCATCTCTAAAAGCCGCACCTGCATCTGAAGTTACGGTATGTGCTCCGTTCTCTTCTTTCTCTGTTAAAGTGAATATTGTGGATGAACTGCATTAAACGTGAGCACTATTGCAGAGATTTGCACGGGACTGTCCAGGTAAAATAGAGGCTACCCTCTATTCGTGCTGACTGCAGCCAGCTGCACGTAGTTAGCGGTGCCGGTATCTGTGTGCTTGTATATATGTCTTATCACTTACTTCTGCAATTTAGAGCAAGGCATGATTTATTGCTGGGGGGGGGGGAGGATAGTTTGAATTAAAAGACATGTACAGTGTGTGCTGCTGACTGTGTTTACAACAACACAGCATGCGCACAGATAGTAAAAGCAATCGGCTGGCAGCCATTACAACGAGCTGCACTGACTGCTGGGAGTTGTAGTCTGGGCTGCAAGCAAGGAAAAAGAATATTCAAGAGACAACAGGGGCCACAAGAGCTGGCAAAATCACATGGATGACTACAGGGGACACAGACCCTGTATTGTGGTGGCTTTGGGGCATTTTTATTTTTCTTAACGTCCCGGAGCACCCCTTTAATCAGCCTGATAAACCCCCAAATGAATCGCAGACAAATTCCGGTAAATAGGTCAAAATTGTAAAGTGTTAACGCAGCTGAATAGTGGCTGGCCCAATACAACTTGCAGTAAAATGTAATGTATTCTGTTTCCATCTGTTCATGACCCCCTCATCAGTTATCTAGAGATTCTCATTTCAGCAGTGCTGGAGTCAGACCTTCTATAAAGATCCGTCATGAGCATGATAACCAGGCCCTGATTCTTATATACAGAGGAAGTCAATCAATCACAGGTTATGGGCATATTCTGCAAGCAAGAAGAACTGAAAAGCACAAATAAGTAAAGTATTAAGCGTGTGAGAGTGTACTGTCTGCTTAGAGGGTGCACGCCATGGCATTCATACTTACTGTTCTCTCTGACTAGACAGAACTCCAGGGAATTCTGACTCTCCAGTGTACTGTCCAGATCCACAGGCACATTGGGCTGGTTCTGCTTCTCTAGCCGATACTGAGGACCTAGAACATAAAACCATCAGGGGGTTTAATGAAATACAAGATCTCTTAGGTTATAAATAGATGTAAAGTGTGCTCTGGTCCTATAGACTTCAGATACAGATTTACCCTGGGTGGCCATAGTCATTTCTACTCTGCTTTCCCTACTAACGGTGCCAGAAAGGTAAACCCATAAGTTCACATGCAGTGGAATAGCTAAATCAGTTCCACAAGAATCCACAGGAAAATGTTTTGTTGAAGCTTTCACCTTGTAAAATAGCTGATCTGGTAAAATACAGTATTCCCTAAGGCTACAATATGAATTGGTTCCAGGACGAACATTGTATGTTGAAACCATCATATGTTGAGACCATAACTATATGGAAACCTGGTAATTGGTTCTGATTCTGAAGCCCCAAAATGTCATCCATAAATAGAAAAAAGTGAGGATTAAAGAAAAATAAGTAGATACCCAATAAGAGATAAAGCAAGTCCTTACATATAAAAGTAAGAAAGAGCTGCTGGGAGCTGTAATCACTGTCTGTGTAGAGGACAGGAGCTTATTGTACAGTACACAAAGTGTCCCAAAAAGTAATGGAGCCGTCCTCACCTGGTGTCCAAAGGAGCAGCAAACCCTGACACAGGTAAAGAGTAGTACAGAACATGTAGTACCTCCCTGTACTGTAGGGGGCGCTACCAGACACCCAGTCAGTGCATGCACTTCAGTAATACAGGGGTTTACCAGTTAAATGTCCATTCTGATTTGTCAGATCTTTCAGCCATTGAAACGTTTCAGGCCATTGTCAGTTTAGTGATCACTGTATTATACTCTGCTCTTCCATAATCCACAACACAACTAAGTTTCAGGGGAAGATTTTAAACTCTCAACAGAACTTAAAGGGGTATTCCAGGAAAAAACTTATAGATTAACTGGCTCAAGAAAGGTAAATTACTTCTATTAAAAAATCTTAAACCTTCCAATAATTATCAGCTGCTGAAGTTGACTTGTTCTTTTCTCTCTGGCCTTAGTGCTCTCTGCTGACATCTCTGCTTGTCTCGGGAACTGCACAGAGTAGAAAAGGTTTGCTATGGGGATTTGCTTCTACTCTGTACAGTTCCCGAGACAGATGTCATCAGAGAGCACTTAGACAGAAAAGAACAACTCAACTTCAGAAGCTGATAAGTACTGAAAGGATTAAGATTTTTTAATAGAAATAATTTACAAATCTGTTTAAACTTTCTTGAGCCAGTTGATTTTATATATATATATATATATATATATATATATATATATATATATATAAAAGTTTTTTCCTGGATAACCCCTTTAATGGTGGAAACTCTGCAACACCTCAGAGACCAACTCACGTCATGAATTGAAAATGCTGTGACACGCTGTGAATTTCTGCTCGGACACTTTCTGCGGGGCACGGAAGAGATTTGTTGTACTTTGCTGCTACTGAATTCGCTGTACATTTTCCATCTGCAAATCCAGAAGGAACATTCCTAGCAATTTCACTATGTGTGAATGCACCCTTATGATTCCCATTACATTCTGTTGTCCCTACAGACATAGAATTGTTGGCCGGCTGAATAAAAACTAGCGTGATTTGTCTGCAGAAAACGCTATATAAGTTATAGTTTTAAGATTTTTCCTAATCCAGTCCTAAATTCTATTCACTAAAGCACAGATTCATCACTCTCCCGATTGCTGTTCATTCTGATCTTCCTGTGATACAGCTGACTGTTCCTTATATAAAAGTTTCTAGACAGATTTCGCATCTCATCAACACTTTTTCTATGGCTCCCTGGAAAACTGAACAAAAAACAGTTCAGGGACTGGTTGGCATTGCATGCAGTATTGTGAATTTAAAGGGGTACTCCGGCCCTAAGACCTCTTTATCCCCTATCCCCGCGATCTCAGCTGCAGCACCCCAGACATTCTGTGCCGGATGACTGGCCATGCGGGCAGAGGCTTGTGACGTCAAGGCCACGCCCCACTCGTGACGTTACGGCCATGCCCCCTCAATGCAAGTCTATGGGAGGGGGCGTGACGGCCATCACGCCCCCTCCCATAAGCTTGCATTGAGGAGGCGGGGCGTGACATCACAAGGGGGCGGAGACGTGACGTCACGATACTCCGGCCCCATGGTCGTGAGTCTTCAGACACTGAGCGATTATCACTTCGTCCAGCTAAGACAGGTGGGTGCTGCATGAGAGATTGCGGGGGTCCCCTGCGATCACACATCTTAACCCCTATCTTATAGGGGATAAGATGTCTTAGGGCTGGAGTACCCCTTTAAAAACAAACTCTTAAATTTGCATTGACTTGACACTCTCTCATTGCTGAATGACAATATCTTGTAGTCGCTCTTGTACGCTATTGCATCTATGTAAGCCTAGTCCACTGTTTCCCAACCAGGGTGCCTCCAGCTGTTGCAAAACTACAACTCCCAGCATGCCCGGACAGCCTAAGGCTGTCCGGGCATGCTGGGAGTTGTAGTTTTGCAACAGCTGGAGGCACCCTGGTTGGGAAACAGTGGCCTAGTCTATGTTCCACAACTGATGTAGCAGCAAGCAGCACCACCTCACGCCATACCACCTTCAGTCTCGCAGCTACAGGCGGTATGTATAAAGCTGTGCTTGAATGCCAGGCCTGCACTATCTGTCTCAATTCACTTCACGCCATCTGTTCTATGCATAATATATGATCGCAAACCAGATTTTTATTATATATTGTAAACATCATTGGATTTATATGGTTTTTAATAACCACAGCACTTCCAATTTATGTATCAATGAATGCACTCACTATAGTCACTGTAGCAGAGATGACTAGAAGAGGGGCAATATTTACAATTACCACCACTATATTTGAAGCCTTTTTTTCCCCCTAGATTTCAATGAAATCTCACAATTTTGTGGTCATTTATTAACTAGTTAGTGTGTCAGCATTCCACCTAATATAGGAAAATCACTGTGGGTTAAAGAGGTTTACTGCTTCCAACACGTTAACATATTCCCCTACAGGGTCATGAACTCACAAAGTAATTGCTCTAAATGTAAAGTCCACCAGCAGCTGGGAAATCACGATGAAGAATTTAAAGGGGTATTTCGGCTTTATATATAAGATGTATGATTGCAGGGTCCTGCCGCAGGGGATCCCCATGATCTCGGTGTAACCCCGGCGTTCTGTGCTGGGTGCTGCCTTCGAGACGGGGACGTGATGTCAAGGCCACACCTCCTAGGGACATCACGCCCGCTCCCATAGACATGAATGGAGGGGCGTGGCGTGACGTCACGTCCCCGTCTCGGAGGCAGCACAGAATGCCGGGGGCTGCACCGAGATCACGGGGTCCCCAGCGGTGTAACCCCTGTGATCATATATCTTATCCCCTATGCTTTGGATAGGGGATAAGTTGTATAAAGCCGGAATACCCCTTTAAATTCTTCACTACTCGAGTAAAGTCCTTTAATACTCTTTTAAGCGATCAGTTATAACAGTTTCCCTAAAGGCTCAGGCAGATATGTAAATGATTACCGGTGTGGTCCGATAGATAACATGCTTTTCCTGTTGTCATATAGACTGTCAGAGGCTACTTTTAGGTAGTGTACCACCTGGTGTGATCACTGACTGCTAGACATACATGTACGACACACTTAAAAAGGATTTTACCTAGTTGACAGACTTTGAGAGGGGTGTGCATCATTGGACTGAAACAAGCAGGATGGTTGTTTCAATTATTTGGCAGCTTTCTCATCTGTTCTGACCAAACTGTTAGGAGTTGTTGGGAGCAGTGGTTACATAAGGGCACACATGGCGAACAGACTCCAAGCGGTCCAAACCACCAGTGGAGACGATGATCATTTCATCAGCTGACAAGCATGAGCAGGTCCCACAGTTTCCATGTCCACCATCCAGACACAGATGGTACCTTCATTACACACTCCTGTTTCTGATTGGTCCATTTCCAGGATTTTAGCAAAAGTAATCTGGTGTTGCGGTGCCCATTACAGCAAGGGTTTCCCAAGAATGTTTCTGCCCAATTGCAACACTTTCTTAAACTGCCCGGATTTAGCATAAGATTTATTGCCATTGAAGCATTTCTTGCAAACCAGCTTCAGCAACCTATGAGGGTGCAGGATCTACAGGCCCAGCTACAACATCTATGGGCAAATCTATGGGCCATGCGAAACCTGTACAGTGGGGATCAAAAGTTTGGGCACCCCAGGTAAAAATTTGTATTAATGTGCATAAAGACGCCAAGGAAAGAGGGAAAAATCTTCAAAAGGCATCAAATTACAGATTAGACATTCTTATAATATGTAAACAAAAGTAAGATTTTATTTCCATTTCCACTTTCAAAATAACAGAAAAAAAAAAATGGCATCTGCAAAAGTTTGGGCACCCTGCAGAATTTATAGCATGCACTGCCCCCTTTGCAAAGCTAAAACCTGCCAGTGTCATGGATTGTTCTCAATCATCATCTGGGAAGACCAGGTGATGTCAATCTCAAAGGTTTTAAATGCCCAGACTCATCTGACATTGCCCCAACAATTAGCCCCATGGGTTCTTCTAAGCAGTTGTCTAGAAATCTAGATAAAATAGTTGATGCTCACAAAGCTGGAGAAGGCTATAAGAAGATAGCAAAACATTTTCAGATGTCAATATCCTCTGTTCGGAATGTAAGAAATGGCAGTCATCAGAAACAGTGGAAGTTAAAGCAATATCTGGAAGACCAAGAAAAATATCAGACAGAACAGCTCGCAGGATTGTGAGAAAAACTATTCAAAACCCCACATTTGACTTCACAATCCCTCCACAAAGATCTGGCAAACACTGGAGTTGTGGTACACTATTCCACTATAAAGAGATACTTGTACAAATATGGTCTTCATGGAAGAGTCATCAGAAGAAAACCTCTTTTACGTCCTCATCACAAAAATCAGCGTTTGAACTTTGCAAATGAACATATAGACAAGCCTGATGCATTTGGAAACAAGTTCTGTGGACCGATGAGGTTAAAATTGAACTTTTTGGCTGGAATGAGCAAAGGTACGTTTGGAGAAGAATGGGAACAGAATTTAATGAAAATAACCTCTGTCCAACTGTTAAGCATGGGGGTGAATCAACCATGCTTTAGGGATGTATTGCAGCCAGTGGCACAGGGAACATCTCATGAGTAGAAGGAAAAATGGATTCAATAAAATTTCAGCAAATTTTGGATGCCAACTTGATGCCATTTGTGAAAAAGCTGAAGTTAAAGAGAGGATGGCTTCTACAAATGGATAACGATCCTAAACACACCTCGAAATCCCCGGGGAATTACATCAAGAGGCGTAAACTGAAGGTTTTGCCATGGTCTTCACAATCTCCTGACCTCAACATAATTGAAAATCTATGGATAGACCTTAAAAGAGCAGTGCGTGACAGACAGCCCAGAAATCTCAAAGAACTGGAAAACTTTTGTAAGGAAGAATGGGCAAAGATACCTCAAAAAAGAATTGAAAGATTCTTGGCTGGCTACAAAAAGCATTTACAAGCTGTGATACTTGTCAAAGGGGGCAGTACAAGATATTAACTCTGCAGGGTGCCCAAACTTTTGCAGACGCCATTTTTTGTTTTCTGTTATTTTGAAAGTGTAAATGATGGAAATAAAATCTAACTTTTGTTGACGTATTATAAGAATGTCTAATCTGTAATCTGTCTCTTCAGTACACTATTCTGTAATTTGATGCCTTTTGGAGATTATTCCATCTTTCCTTGGCTTCTTTATGCACATTAATAAAATTTTTTACCTGGGGTGCCCAAACTTTTGATCCCCCCTGTAGGCTTCCATCCTCTAATATTTAGCATCTTGTATCCAGGCTAGAGGTACCCAGCAGGGTACTAGAGCCTACTTTCAATTGCACAGTTTCCCCCAATAAACAGCCTTTCCCTCTTATATCGTAATCACTTTCATATATCATCATTACATTCACACATACAAAGTCCCATTCAATTCCAACTACTCCTCCTTCATGGCAAAATATAGGAGCATGGCAAAGGGCAGTCGTTGTGTCCATCAACATCCAGCATCAGCTTCCATATTCACAAGATATAGGCGCCCACTGTTTGCACTGGACGGATAGAAAATGAACACTTTTAAAGTAAGAACAGATGGAAGGGGTTAATCTCAAAGCCTGTAGGGAGTTCCTACTTTGCAGCATTTATTGCTAGAGCTGAACTGGGGTCTCCCTGTGACACCACGCAGAGGACCGCAGGCCTCCTGTACCCTTTACAGAGACCTTAAAAATGTCAGCGGTCCGAGAGGAAACAAGTTTGTTTATGTGGCAGCGGGAGGCGTTTATGTGAAGCAGTAATACGGCACTCAGGAGAGAGCCAGGCGCAATGATTGATCTACTGCACAAGCACGCCTTGTTCTGGGTCACAAGCAGATTTAGCTATGGGCTCATACAGCCAAGGTCCAAACTGCTGGCTGGCCATCGACAAAGAGCACATACTGTACTGTATGCTGCAGCTTAACACCAACATTGCTATTAAATGACTGCTCTGATGGAGGTTTTCATAGTCTGCACATAAAAGAGTGCTGAGTTCAAATACAATGGAGGGGACAA
The DNA here is from genome assembly GCF_029499605.1 of Hyla sarda. Lineage (NCBI taxonomy): Eukaryota > Metazoa > Chordata > Amphibia > Anura > Hylidae > Hyla > Hyla sarda. The sequence goes on from NC_079197.1 coordinate 30,137,964, forward strand.
TTTATTTACCTTCATTATTAAAGGGGTACTCCGGTGGAAAATGTTTTTTTTTTTTTGATCAATTGGTGGCAGAATGTTATATAGATTTGTAAATTTTAATTAAAAATCTTAATCCTTCCAGTACTTATCAGCTGCTGTATGCTCTAGAAGAAGTTATTTTCTTTTTGAATTTATTTTCTGTCTTACCACAGTGCTCTCTGTCTCTCTCTCTCTACTGACACCTCTATCCATGTCAGGAACTGTGCAGAGCAGGATAGGTTTGCTATGGGGATTTTGGACAGTTCCTAACATGGACAGAGGTGTCAGCAGAGAGCACTGTGGTCAGACAGAAAGGAAATTAAAAAAGAAAAGAACTTCCTGCGGAGAGTACACACAGCTGATAATTACTGGAAGAATTAAGATCTTTAAATAGAAGTAATTTACAAATCTGTGTCCAGTTGATTTCATAAAAAAGGTTTTCCCCCGGAATACCCCTTTAAAGTGACCACTGAAACACATTTGCATCCTTACACATAATAATAATATTTTTATTTATATAGCGCCTACAGATTCCGCAGCGCTTTCAAGTGAGACAGCTCAGACTGGAGTATGGTGGTGAATAGAAAGGTGTCTGGCAGCTCCTGGGCCCCAACATAAAATCTGTAAAGCACCCCTTCCAGTACAGTGCAGTGTATTTGAACAGTTTTCAGACCCTTTCATTTTTTTCACATTTTGTTATATTGCAGCCCTGTGAGAAAACCATCATTTTACACTCAGGACTTATGTGAAGCCCCTTTGGCAGTGATTCCAGCCTCCAGTCTTCTTTGGTATAATGCCACAAGATTTGCACACCTGGATTTTGGGATTTCTTCTCTGTAGATCCTCTCAGGGTATGTGAGATTTGATGGGCCCCATTGGTGGTGGCCATTTTCAGGTCTCTCCAGAGATATTTGATTGGGTTCAAGTCAGGGCAATGGCTGGGCCACTCAAGGACATTCACAGAGTTGTCCCCAAGCCAATCCTGTGTTGTCTTGGCTGTATGGCATTGGGGGATATTTTTCAAAACCTGTGAAGAGGAAAAGTTGCCCATAGCAACCAATCATATCACTTCTTCTATTTTTCAGAGGCCTTTCAAAATTGAACAAAGCAATCTGATTGGCTGCTTTGGGCAACTGGTCAGTTTTTAATCTCGGACCAATTACATAGTTTGGTGGGACAGCCAACTCATGAAAGAGACCTGGTGATTTTAAATTTCTTCCATTTAAGAATTATGGTGGCCACTGTGCTCCTGAAACTTTTAGTACAGACTCGAGATTTGTACCTCCACCCAATCCTGTCTCTCAGCTGTACAGGTATTTTTTCCCCCTCATGGCTTGGTTTTTGCTCTGATAGGCATTATCAGCTGTGAAACCTTATATACTTAGCAATCCAACAGAGAGAATTGAATAGAAAACGCAGCACTCACCGTGATTCATGCAAGTAAAATCAGCTTCTTTATTCAAAGACGGTACATCGGCTTGGATGTGCGGGGGAGCAGGTATTCAGGTGTGCAGGGGGGAAGGAGATAGGCGACGGACCGTATCATGCACGTAGCCAAAATGTTTTGGCCTGACGAAGTGCTACGTGCACAATACGGTCCGTCGCCTATCTCCTTCCCCCCTCCTTCAATTCTCTCTGTTGGATTGCTTCTATCCTATTCCACGCCATTGCACCCGGGAATGTGTTTGAGCGGCCATTAACGCTTTCCTAGTACTCGGACTCCATTACTATAACACGTGCGATACACCCATTAGTGGTGCCGGTAGCACCTTCTATAGCTTCCTTATATACTTAGGGCTGTGTCTTTCCAAATCCTGTCCAATCAGCTAAATTTACCCAGGTGACCCAAATCAAAGTCATCTCAGAGATGATCAAGAGAAATAGGAGACCCCAGGGGCTAAATTTCAAGTGTCATAGCAAATGGTCTGAATACTTAAGTACATACAAAATTAAATTTTCTAATATCCTGTTTTCACAATTATAGGGTTTGAGTGAAGACTGATGGAGGAAACTTGATTTTTTTTTCTTTTTAAGCACAAGCCCTCAACATAACATAACGTAAAAAAGTAAAAGGGTCCGAATGCCCTGTATGTGCAATTTACAAAACTGGCATATTTTTTTTGTGAAAGAGTGGCTTTTGGATCCCTCAGGTACCAGGACATGGGTTCAGTTGCTACTTTTGTATAGGACTCTACTACTTACCTTTGAGCCCTGTTCCTCAATTAGTCACCTTCCCCACTGACTTGCCTCTGTTCTCACAGAACCTGGTCCTGGCATCAATGTTGGCAGGAGAAATTGGGCACTCATCCAATGAGTGGATGGGTGGATCAGATGAGCAAACGATCAGCTGACAGAAATTTGAGGAGTATGACTACTGTTAGCTTGTTGTTTGGACACATTAAAGGGGTACTACGGTACTGAACAACTTATCCCCTATCCACAGGATATAGGATAAGTGTCTGACCACAGGGGTCTGACCACTGGGACCCCCCCACGATCTCCTGCCCGAAGCCCTGGCTATCCCCATGCACAGAGTGGTCACCACTCTGTGGACCGACCTATGTTGCCCACCGCACGAGGTGGTGGCTGACACGTCTACTAGGCATCTTTATTGGAAAGCCAGAGATACAGAACTCGTGTATTTCCAGCTCTCTCATAGATATGCATGGAGGGGGCATGTCAACCACCGCTCCGTGCATGGGAATAGCCTAACATAAATCCCCTATGCCGTGGATAGGGGATAAGTTGTTCAGTACCATAGTACCCCTTTAAATAATGCTCTAAAAAAAGCCTGTGCCATAGAGACAATATATAAGCATACAGGGATATGCTAATACATTATAAAACAAAAGTATTACATAGTAATCCATTTAAAATAGGAAGAACAGGATTTGCAGTAGACCCATGAGTCCAGCAATGTAGACGTAAAAGAAAATTGATATTACAAGTATGTTGAACATTTCAACCCCCAACCAATATGCCAAAATGATAAAATCCCTTTACTCTATTTAAAAACTCCTTTACTCTATTAAAAAAAAGATTACGAAAATAAAGACACGTAGATATTGCTTTTCATGGGTTATCAGTTTCAGTTTTCTTCTGCACATAAGCAAGCCATAGGCTTGGCACGTACAGCAGTAAAATAAAGACAACGGTTCAGGAATAAACACGGTCAAATATAGAAGAGAAAAAAAAAGCTCAAACCGGTAAAAAAAAAGTGGGGTGTCTGGGCTATAAATACATGTGGTCTGCTGTCAGGTATCAGACTGGAAAATCCAGGCCGTCACTTCTCGTTTAGAGGAAAAAGTTATCCTTTCAGTCAAGGATTAAAAAAGGGAAGAAAAGGCCCAGTGTAACTTTTATCTGCGATAGTGATGTCTATAAACTCTATCTCTCTTTTCTGCTGACAAGCTGTGGCTGAGATAAGATTGGAAGCGAGGCTCCCTTTGCTGGGATAAATAAATAATCAATAGTCATCTAAATGGAAATGAGGAACAGCGCCCCCCCCTCACACCACCACCTTCTGATAACAGGACCCCTTATCAAGGATCCAATTTTTCAGGCCTGGGCCTTATCAACATCACTCAGCTCTAAGGTAATGTGCTGGAGGGAAGGGGGGAAAATCCTGCTGCTAAATTGAAGCAATTGAATGAGATCAGTTTAGTGAGGTGTTGGTTACCCGCAGTTCAAATGTTTAGAAATGCAATTTTGCTCCCATTATGTAGCAGTGGAGGTGAGGGATACGCAGGGAAATGCTCGGGGCATTAATGTGACAGCAACTTAACTCTGGCGCAGCCGGGGCAGCGCTCCTGAATTCAGTGGGACAATACCTGGACTATAACCAACAATACCTGCTCCAAAACGCCCCATGGACACCACGGACACAGAGCTATATAGGAAATTACCGGACGAAGGAGAAGTTGTAAAATCAATCTATTTATGTTCTTTCTTATTAGTTTGCAATATCAAGTAATCATCAAAAAATAAATAAAAAAAAGAATGAGGCATTTTATACAGGAATGATTTATGGAATTGCCAAATAGTAAATGGAATAGTAAAAGCAACGGTGCACAGAGCCTAAATATCAGGAACCCTTTAGATTAGTGGGGTTGGCCAATTCAGCAATACTGGTTACTAACTGGCATTTGAATCCGCCAACTTTGGCAGGATTGGCCAACGGACCAAGGTGTTTGCCCGCCTCCTGACTCTCACTGGCACATTGAATTTAAACTGCCCAACCGGATTGTTCTCAGAGCAGCAGCTTACACATCTTTTTTCCATAGAGAACACATAAACAATCACCAAAGCCAAATATTCACGTGTATTGGGAGACTGTTAGCAAACACAGAATGTTTATGACCACCTTTATAGGATGTTGGCTCTCCATATATGTCTTAGTTAAAACTTGCATTAAATAAATGTGAAAGCATCTTTTCTTACATACTATGTGTTGTGCTTTTTTACTATTATTCCCCCTAAAATTGTATGAATAAACAGACATGCCCCAATGACAAGGAGGAATAACAGAATGAACAGAATTTATTGAAAAGGATAACAGAAAAAAAAAAAAAGGGGGGGGGAGAGGGGAGGGGGTTCAATCTCAAGCTCATTATGGCAGCTTCAACTATAGGGTCCAATAAAGTCTATGGAGCCAGTTTCCTGCAAAGAGTCAGAGCAAGCACCAAACTGTAATGGAGCACTTTTGACAGGTTCATATGACACATCAAAAGTTTTTCTAAATTCCAGTAACGTTTTAAGTTAGAGTGTAAAGCCAAAGTTTCACGCCCACGTGAACTTCACAAGGCCTATTAATTAGAAAAGGGAGGGAGAAGGGGGAGGAGCATGTGAGCGGCGTGTGCATGAGACGCTGCTCTAACCACCCGGCCAGCTAACCGATAATCCCATGAAGCGGATGAGTACCAGATGGGGAAGACGCTGGTGTGATGCTTACTGCGGCCGTTGTGGAAGCCTTGGAGTGGTGAGAGGAGTCCCGACGGGTGAGAGGATTGAAGTAACACATGTTTTGCTATACACATGTTTATTTCTTTTGTGTATATAAGAACTAAGCCAAAAAAAGGGAGGAAAAAAAGCAAATTCAACATAATGTCACACCAAACTCCAAATCTGGGCTCGACAATATTATTGCACCCTTTCAAAATTGTGGAAAAATAATATTGTTTCAAGCATGTGATGCTCCTTTAAACTCACCTGGGGCAAGTAACAGGTGTGGGCAATATAAAAATTACACCCAAAAGCCGATAAAAAGGAGAGAAGTTCACTTAATCTTTGCATTTGCATTGTGTGTGTGCCACACTAAGCTTGGACAAAAGAAAGAGGACTGTCTGGAAAAGTCTGAGGACATGAGAACTAAAATTGTGGAAAAATATAAACAATCTCAAGGTTACAAGTCCATCTCCAGAGATCTAGATTTGCCTTTGTCCACAGTGCGCAACATTATCAAGAAGTTTGCAACCCATGGCACTGTAGCTAATCTCCCTGGGCGTGGACGGAAGAGAAAAATTTATGAAAGGTGTCAACACAGGATATTCCGAATGGTGGATTAGCAGTCCCAAACAAGTTCCAAAAGATATTCAAGCTGTCCTGCAGGCTCAGGGAACATCAGCGTTAGCGCGTACTATCCATCAACATTTAAATGAAATGAAACGCTATGGCAGGAGACCCAGGAGGACCCCACTGCTGACACAGATACATAAAAAAAGCAAGACATTTTGCCAAAATGAACTTGAGTAAGCCAAAATCCTTCTGGGAAAACATCTTGTGGACAAATGAGACCAAGATAGAGCTTTTGGTAAAGCACATCATTCTACCGTTTACCGAAAATGGAATGAGGCCTACAAAGAAAAGAACACAGTACCTACAGTGAAATATGGTGGAGGGTCAATGATGTTTTGGGGTTGTCTTGCTGCCTCTGGCACTGGGTGCCTTGAATGTGTACAAGGCATCATGAAATCTGAGGATTACCAAAGGATTTTGGGTCGCACTGTACAGGCCAGTGTCAGAAAGCTGGGTTTGCGTCCGAGATCTTGGGTCTTCCAGCAGGACAATGACCCCAAACATCTGTAAAAAGCACCCAGAAATGGATGGCAACAAAGCGCTGGAGAATTCTGAAGTGTCCAGCAATGAGTCCAGATCTAAATCTCATTGAACACCTGTGGAGGGATCTTCAAATTGCTGTTAGGAAAAGGTGCCTTCCAATAAGAGAGACCTGGAGCAGTTTGCAAAGGAAGAGTGGTCCAACATTCCGGCTGAGAGGTGTAAGAAGCTTATTGATGGTTATAGGAAGCGACTGATTACAGTAATTTTTTTTCAAAGAGTGTGCAACCAAATATTAAGTTAAGGGTGACAATAATTTTAACCAGACCATTTTTGGAGATTGGTGTGACATTATGTCCAATTTGCTTTTTTCCTCCCTTTTTTGGTTTAGTTCCAATACACACAAAGGTAATAAACATGTGTATAGCAAAACGTGTTACTGCAATCCTTTTCTGTGAGAAATACTTCATTTTCTAGAAAAATTTCAGGGGTGCCAACATTTACTGCCATGACTGTAAAGCTGCAACTAACTGCTGAACACCAGAATTGATCCATTGCAAAGATTAACTAGCTGCTTTGTTTGGAGACTCTCTTCACTAATAACTTTGGTGTACTAATATCAACTTTTGGCTATACATCTAACATCTATATAAAAGCTGCAACTAACTGCTGAACTACAGGATGGACCATTTATATGGATACACCTTAATAAAATGGGAATGGTTGGTGATATTAACTTCCTGTTTGTGGCACATTAGTATATGTGAGGGGGGAAACTTTTCAAGATGGGTGGTGAACATGGTGGCCATTTTGAAGTCAGACATTTTGAATCCAACTTTTGTTTGACACATCAAACTTATTGGGAATTTCACAAGAAAAACAATGATGTGCTTGGTTTTAACGTAACTTTATTCTTTCATGAGTTATTTACAAGTTTCTGATCACTTATAAAATGTGTTCAATGTGCTGCCCATTGTGTTGGATTGTCAATGCAACCCTCTTCTTCCACTCTTCACACACAACACCGCAGGAGAAATGCTAGCGCAGGCTTCCAGTATCCGTAGTTTCAAGTGCTGCACATCTCGTATCTTCACAGCATAGACAATTGCCTTTAGATGACCCCAAAGATAAAAGTCTAAGGGGGTCAGATCGGGAGAACTTGGGGGCCATTCAACTGGCCCATGACGACCAATCCACTTTCCAGGAAACTGTTCATCTAGGAATGCTCGGACCTGACACCCATAATGTCACCCATCTTGCTGGAAAAACTCAGGGAACGTGCCAGCTTCAGTGCATAAAGAGGGAAACACATCATCATGTAGCAATTTCGCATATCCAGCGGCCTTGAGGTTTCCATTGATGAAGAATGGCCCACTATCTTTGTACCCCATATACCATACCATACCATCAATGTTTGTGTTCCAACAGTCTTGGAGGGATCTATCCAATGTGGGTTAGGGTCAGACCAATAGCGGTGGTTTTGTTTGTTAACTTCACCATTCACATAAAAGTTTCCCTCATCACTGAACAAAGTCTTCTGCGTAAACTGAGGGTCCTGTTCCAATTTTAGTTTTGCCCATTCTGCAGCACCTGTAACTACGGATACTGGAAGCCTGTGCTAGCATTTCTCCTGCGGTGTTGCTATCAGTGTGTGAAGAGTGGGAGAAGAGGGTTGCATTGACAATCCAACACAATGGGCAGCACATTGAACACATTTTATAAGTGGTCAGAAACTTGTAAATAACTCATGAAATAATTTGCATTAAAACCAAGCACATCATTGTTTTTCTTGTGAAATTCCAAATAAGTTTGATGTGTCACATGACCCTCTTCCTATTGAAAAAAATAAAAGTTGGATTCAAAATGTCTGATTTCAAAATGGCCGCCATGGTCACCACCCATCTTGAAAAGTTTCCCCCCTTACAAATACTAATGTGCCACAAACAGGAAGTTAATATCACCAACCATTCCCATTTTATTAAGGTGTATCCATATAAATGGCCCACCCTGTATAATGGATATACTGCAAAGATCAATTGCTTTATTTTTTTTAATTTTTTTTTTTGTGCTCTAATATCCATTAACAGATTCCGGTGCTACGTATACAAGAATTCCTTACTAAATATTGAGATACTGTGCCACTAGGGACCTGGATTGTTGAACTTTACCCCGGTTCCTGAATACTTAACATATGATTTGTACAATCTGGCAATGTTAGATGGTAACCGAGGTTAACTGTAGTGTTGCTGAGGTAAAATAATGGTGGGGTCATACGGGTTAACCTGTTAGGGTGGTTACCGTAGGTGGAAAGGTAAGGGTGAGACTGAAAAGCCGGATTTGGAGGAAAGAACAATGCCCCCCCTTCCCATTGTTCTTTCCTCCAAATCCGGCAGTAAAAACAGTAGTGGAAAATTCTGAGGAGGAGATAGGAGAAGAAAGTCAGGAGGAAGAAGTAATTAAAGTAATGCTCGATAAAATATATGAGGGTGTAGAAAAAAGCAAACAAAGCAATAAGAGAGGTTCAAAGCCAGATAGGAGAGGTAAGACAGGATACTGTAATACTAAGACAGGATTTCCAGAAGATTAGAGAAAGGCTGAATGAGGTGGAAGAGAAAGCCAAAGGGATGGAACACAAGGTAGATGAGACAGAGAGAGAGGTGGGCAAATTGTCAAGGATGTGTCAGGAACTGAGCACCAAAGTGAGAGATCTAGAAGATAGAAGAAGACGATCAAACATAAGAATAGATGGGATCCCAGAAAAAACGTAAGGAGAAGAGTGTCGAGGGTTTGTAAGGAACTGCATATTAAAAAATAGTGATAAACAAGGCTCCAGTCTATTCGAAATAGAGAGGGTGCGCAGGGTACCATCAAAACCTCCTCCACCATGTGCCCATCCAAGAACAATTTTAGCTAGGCTACTATCACTGGCAGATAGGGATGTGATCTTGAAGGTAGCTAGAGGAGTAGATAAAGAAATTGATGGTAATAAAATAATGTTGTATCCAGACTATTCGAGGGCAAAGCAGCAGGTGAGGTAAAAAAATTTACAAGCTAAAAAGAGGTTAAGAGAAGCAAACATCAGGTACTCGTTATTATTACCGGCCAAATTCAGAGTGGTATACAAAGATAGGTCATGTTTTTTTGCCTCAGTAGAGGAAATAATGAACGGGTGGAAAAGGAAGGGCTTAAGTAAATGTAATAAGCTAATCTCCCTTGTAAATAAATATTGACATGTAGCTATGTTACGTTGATGGGAGAAATGGATAACATGGCAGGCCAGTTGGGGAGCTCAAGAAAGAGGAATTGTCGAAAAATTCTTACGACAATTTCAAAAGGAAGGGGGAGGGGTAGGGATGGCAGAAGGGGGTGATTTTTTTTTTCTAGTCTCTCTCCTAATACTTGAAAGAGGGTATTAATATGGAACGTAAGGGGGTTGGCGAAAAGAGTGAGGCGGACGGCGGTCTATAAAGTGATAGATAAGCATCTACCAGGTATTATTTGTCTATTAGAGACACATTTAACAAAAGGATAAAACCCAGATTCTACAGAGAAAATGGATTGCAAAGCAATTTCACTCAACACATACCTGTTACTCTAGAGGGGTAAGTGTTTTAATACATAAAGGGCTGAAAGTAGAAGTGTTGAATTCAAAAGTAGACAAAGAAGGAAGATATATATTCCTGGTATTGAATTGGGAGGGAAGCTGTTAACCTTCTGTAAGGAAAAAATTGTGAGGATGAAGAAAAAAAGCTAAGTTAGAAGAAGAAGAGGTGAGAAGGGAAGTAGAAGAAGCAGAACAGCATTTTGTGGAAACAGGATTGGAAAAGGATAGAAGAGAGTGGGAGGAGGCAATAGGAAGGTATAAAGAGTTACTAGCAGCAAAGGCTAAAAAAAAGCAATATTCCAGTTTGAGCAGAAGAGATATTTAGAGGGGGTAAAGCCGGGAAGATGGTTGGCCAAGCTTATAAAAGTAGAAAAAAAAGATGAAACGTTGTTAGCAGCTATCAAGCATAAAGGGGGGTGGATTGTAATAGAACAGGAAGAAATTACTAAGGTGTTTTTTGATTTCTATAAAGAGTTATACATCTCATAGTTGACAGTAGAACAAGATGACATACAAAGATATGTTGATGAATGTAAATTACCAAAACTAAGAAAGGAACCTGAGATATTGGAGGGAGAAATTTTAGAAAGTGAGGTGTGGAAGGTGGTAAAGGAAGCACCTAGATCAAAAGCCCCATGCCCAGATGGGTTACCATTCGAACTGTATGAAAAATATTGTATCCTTGTCTTCAGATTAGTGAAATTATTTAGAGTTATTTTAAGGAGTGGAATTCTACCCCCCCTCAATGAAAGAGGCAATAACGCTTATTTTGAAGCCTGGGAAAGATGAATATGAACCCGAGGCGTATAGGCCAATCTCGCTGCTAAATACAGATATGAAGATATTGGCAAAGATCTTAGCAGTAATTCCTTTGTTAATACAGAATGATCAATTTGGATTTATGAAAGATAGAACAACGGCTGATAATGTGAAAAGATTGTTCGGAAATCTGCAGCTGGAAGGGGAAGAGGGGGACCGCTCCATCCTGTCATTGGACACAGTTAAGGCCATTGACAGGGTGGAGTAGTCCTTCTTTTGGACTGTAATGAGGGGATACAGGTTTAGAGAAGGGTTTATGAAGTGCGTGGGAATTTTGTATGGTTCACCTAGGGCAGTGGTTTTGGTGAATGGGGCTCAGTCAGAAGGATTCCAGTTAACGAGCTAGACAGGGCTCTGTCGCCCCACATCTTTGCCCTCTACATTGAACCATTGGCAACAAGAATAAGAAATATAGAAACGGTGGAAGAGTTTGGATGTAGGGGGACAGAGGACAGAATATCACTTTTCGCAGATGACATTCTGTTATATATTCAGAACACAAAACAGGTGTTAGAAGTTTTATAGAGGAAATAGAGGAGTTTGGGGAAAAATATGGATTGAGTATAAATTGGAACAAAACGGTATTGATGCCACTAGATAAAAAAATATCCCATAAGAGAAACATTTAAGTATTATGGGATAACGGTCGGAAGGGATGTAAAAAAGTATCCGGAACTAAATGCCTGGCCTACTTTAAGAAAGATAAAAACTAAAATAAAAATTTGGATATGTTTGCCACTTAGTATGGCAGATAGGATTAGTTTATTAAAGATGATAGTCCTCGGTATGGTCGGCAGAACAAATTTTTTAAGAAATAGAAGCTATGGAAAGAGAATTGGTCTGGAAAGGGAATAAAAAGAATGAAACTAGGTTATTTATGTAAAGAACTGAAGAGAGGAGGATTAGCTGTCCCAGACTTTAGATTGTACTATACAGCAGTGCAATTGAAGTATGTAAAGAAAGGGAGGGAAACAGATTCCTTTGCGATCATGGTAAAGGGAAAAGAGGATGAGTGTGAGGATATGGGAGAATTTCTAGAATCCAAGTTGAGTGGCAAGGAACCTATGGTAGAGATGGTGGATAGAGTTTGGTCACAAATGAAAAAAGTAATGAAGGTGGAAGGTTTATTAGATTGCACAAGATTATTTAATAATATGAAATTTAAAGAATTTGAAGAACAAGAGTGGCGATTTTGGGATAAATACAATGTAAAATATGTTGCACAGTTTTTTGAAGGTGGGAAACTCAGATCATTTGAGGAACCGAGTGCTCAATATAAAATTCCTAATATAATGTCGTTATTTAGATATGCACAATTAAGGCACGCAGTGAAAAAATTAGACAAGAAAGAGGAATGGAGAAGTGTTTGATAATGAAAGTCCTAATGAATGTCCTAAGGGAAGACACAAATAAAAATTTGTATTCCTAAAATAATGTTGGATGCTAAAAATCAGGGATTGGGACACTTAAGTATAAAGGAATGGGAAAAGGATATAGGGCAAGTAACAGAAGAAATGGGGGGAAATTTGGGAAGAAAGTTTGAATATTATTAAAAGGGGGTCACATAGGATTACACAATTTTTTATAACACATAGGTTATATTATACGCCACAACTTATGGGAAAAATAGACAAATCAAAAAGATATGTGATGGCGAAGGAATGGGGTTCTTCCATATGTATTTCGAATGTCCGATGCTCAAATAATTTTGGTTGAAGGTGATAAAGATGACGGAGGGAAGGTTACAGTTAGAGGAGGGAGATAAATTAATAACCTGGTTATTAGGTGAAGGAAGATCGAAAGAAAGAAGGATGGATCAGGTCTTAAGAGGGAAAGTGCAATTTGTATCCAGACTTTTAGTGGCAAAAAAAGGATGTCTAAGGAAGTCCTAAATACGGATGAACTCAATGCTACAATACATAAGATGATAAATTTTTAGTTCGGATGGGCAGTTAAGGCCGGATGTTTGTCAAAATTTCATGCAATTTGGGATAAATGGATTAAAGGTATGACGGAGCGAGAGAGAGTGAGTGAGAGAGAGAGAGAGAGAGAGAGAGAGAGACGTTATGTTTAGTAGAGAATCTCAGATAAGTGGTGATTTTAAAAAAATGCAGTTTTTTTTCCCCTTCTCTTATTTTTTTTGTGTTGTTTTTGGGCTGGGGGGAATATTTTTATTTATTTATTTTCATTTTTTTTTTATTTTTAACCTTTCCCTCTCTTCTCCCTCTCTCCTATACCGTCAGGGGAATGGATGTCGAGGGGCTAAAACTTGGTGAAGGAATGAATGAGGATTTGCCTCCTTTAAAAAACGGAAAAAAGCTGCACATCCAACCTGTACTCCAGCCCAGGAAATCCAGCCCATGAAACTTAACAAGAGAGCCGTAGCAGACTATACTCTGCTAAAGCAGCATATCCTTCTGGATTTCCTTTATCATGCCTGGCTGAGAAAACCAGGCGAAATATACACCCCATCTACCACTTTCCCGTACACTTTACCACAAGGTGCTGCATAAATGGCGTAGCCCACAAGCTATGCTGTTTATGTAACTCCCAAAAATGTTAATGGTATTTGCATAAGTGAAATGACTGTTTTCAGTATGCCTATAATTTGGAATCAGATATTAAATAAGAAAATATAGATTTGATGTTCCGAAAGCTCACATATATATGGTTGTGCAGTATATACTAGGGGTGTGAATCGCCAAGAATTTGGCGATTCGATTCGAATCGCGATACCAGTGTGGCGATTCGATATATCGCGATATATCGCGATACCGTCTAGGTGACGATACATCGCGATATATCGCCCACCTGGGAGCATTCATAGATCCCAATAGACGCCGCTGTCAGCTTTGACAGCGGCGATCTAGTACTCCGGTGCTCACTTTTCTCATGTTATCCCGTCCGGGCTGCAAAATAAAATAAAACGCACTTTATCTTACCTGCCAACGAGCCCGCAGAGCTCCGGTACAGGTGTTCGGTCCCCGGGCTGTATTCTTCTTACTTCCTGTTAGTCCGGCACGTCACATGGAGCTTCAGCCTATCACCAGCGGAGGCGGGACATCGCTGCGGCTAGTGATAGGCTGAAGCTCCATGTGACGTGCCGGACTAACAGGAAGTAAGAAGAATACAGCCCGGGGACCGAACACCTGTACCGGAGCTCCGCGGGCTCGTTGGCAGGTAAGATAAAGTGCGTTTTATTAAAAATTCCACATCCCTAAAAGAATCGATTCAAAAATATTTTGAATCGATTCTGTATCGGCAAATGAAAAATCGCGATTATCGCGAGAATCGATTTTTTCTTACATCCCTAGTATATACAAACACAAAATTTAGCTGCCCACATATCTATATGTACCCACTCACACAGACAGGGCCACTGAGTGCAGTGAAAGCATGTCCAACTGCGGCTCCATTCAAACATGGGGACAGGCCTCATTCTACAAATAAGTGACGAGTGTTATTGGTAGGAAAACCTCTTCAACGCATCCAAGTGAAAGCATCTCAGGATCTATAAAGGCTGTTACATTGCAATTTATTAATAATTTAGTATTTCCTTTTCCATGCTTAGAGCCAACGATAAAGATTCTGCCTTTCCAGCTGGATGTTTATAAGGATGGAATACCTACATCAATCAATGGAAACATACAGACATACAGCCAATGCTTACAAATGGCCATGTTTGTAGCATATGAAATCCTTTAAAAAAAAAAAAAAAACACATGCACTGCCCTCAAAATGTTATGGTTTACATACAGGATATAATAAAAATACATATAATAAAAAACTAAATAAAAATCTGAAAGAGAGAAAATAAAGATAAATGTAAATAAGCAAATACAATACAGACAGGAAAGAAGTACTCCAGGTTTTTCTTTTTTTGCCCATATCATACGCAATTCACACCTAGTGAATGACCTGCAGAGAGCTGGGACCAAAGTAACAAAGGCTACCATTAGTAAACTACTACACCACCAGGGACTCAAATCATGCAGTGCCAGACGTGTCCCCCTGCTTAAGCCAGTACATGTCCGGGCCCATCTGAAGTTTGCTAGAGAGCATTTGATGATGATCCTGAAGAGGATTGGGAGAATGTCCTATGGTCAGATGAAACCAAATTAGAACTTTTTGGTTAAAACTCAACTCGTCATGTTTGGAGGAGGAAGAATGCTGAGTTACATCCAAAGAACACCATACCTACTGTGAAGCATGGGGGTGGAAACATCATGCTTTGGGGCTGTTTTTCTGCTAAGGGACCAGGACGACTGATCCGTGTAAAGGAAAGAATGAATCTTGAGATTTTGAGTGAAAACCTCCTTCCATCAGCAAGGGCATTGAAGATGAAACGTGGCTGGGTCTTTCAGCATGGTAATGATCCCAAACACAACGAAGGAGTGGCTTCGTATGAAGCATTTCAAGTTCCTGGAGTGGCCTAGCAAGTCTCCAGATCTCAACCCCATAGAAAATCTTTGGAGGGAGTTGTTCAGTGACAGCCCCAAAATATCACTGCTCTAGAGGAGATCTGCATGGAGGAATGGACCAAAATACAAGCAACAGTGTGTGAAAACCTTGTGAAGACTTACAGAAAACGTTTGAACTCTGTCATTGCCACAAAGGGGATATAACAAAGTATTGAGATGAACTTTTGTTATTGACCAAATACTTATTTTCCACCATAATTTGCAAATAAATTCTTTAAAAATCAGACAATGTGATTTTATGGATTTTTTTCTCTCCTTATGTTTCTCATAGACATAATCATAGAGGTATACATCATAGAGGTATACCTTTGATCAAAATTACAGGCCTCTCTCATCTGTGTAAGTGGAAGAACTTGCACAATTGGTGGCTGACTAAATCCTTTTTTCCCCACTGTATTTCATTACTGGAACTAAGTCACCTCATCACCAGCCTGACCCACAGAAATCAAGTCTGTTGGGAAGTGACCAGTCCTGGGTCAGCTGACTTTTAACAACTACAGGATGACATGGTCACCTATCAGATCAATTTAGTTGCTCACAGACCCCTCCCTACCCAGATTTGTATATTGCTGCAGCTGTCTCTATGGGATCAGGATACATAGTAGTTATACAGCTTCCCCAAGGCCGCTTCCCTTTGTTTTTGCTGCATTGTTTTCTGTGATTCTCCAAAAATTCAAGTGGAAATGAAAATATTTTATTGGGATTACAAAAAAAAAAAAGTATAAATTTTGACAGAAAATGTGGAAAATCACAGCAATAACACAGCCAATATGTGAAGAAAGATGTGTAAGAAAATGTGTAAGAAATGCATTGAACACAGCCTGAAGAAAAAAACACTCAATTGTTATTATTATAAGCCAAATCACTTTCGCCTCATGGCAATATTTCTTTGAAAAACAAGAATTAAAAAAAAGTGCACATTATGTGAACTGACCTCAACCCACTTAGGAGTATCAGTTTAGGCATCTGGGTGGAGAATTCTCAAAACCTGAGCAAAGGAAAAGTTGACCAGTTGCCCATAGCAACCAATCAGATCGCTTCTTTCATTTTGCAGAGGCCTTGTTATATATGAGAGAAGTGATCTGATTGGTTGCTATGGGAAACTGGTCAACTTTTCCTCTGGACAAGTTTTGATAAATCTCCCCCTTGAACTCTAGCCAGATCTTTTTAGATGAAATGCTGTGATGAGACTTCATCCCCTCTCTCTGTAAAGCCAGAGTATTCATGGGAAATGTAGATAGCATAAGCAAGGGATTTTAGTGATCTATTTTCATTCAACATATTCACAACTTATGCCTGCCACATTAGCTAAAATAGATAGGCATAAGGCATACACAAGAGCTTCTACATTAAATTAATGTACACAAAAAAACAGGATACGAAGATGGGATAAGAGGTCGTGATATGAGGACCTAGGTAGGAACACCGGATAATGCCGGGTACTTTGCTAGTACATAGCTGAATACAGAAAAAAACACTATGAGGGTGCATTCACATCACAATTTTGCTATACGGTTATTGTGTTCGGCTTTGTATTTGAAAACCGTATATAACTGTACATTGACCTCCCACACAAAAACAGATGCAACAGGATGTATCCGATTATGTACGTTTTTGTACTTGTACGGTTTTGTGCATTTTTTTTTCTGTGCACAAAACCATGGTCAACCACAGTTTTGTGCATGGTTCTGTACTGTTTTTTAAACTTTATTCCACATTTGCTCTGGACTCCTACTGCACTGCGGTACTACTACTGCTCCCATCATGGAACAGACTAGTAGTACTAATCCCTGCTGCGGGAGTCTGCAAGCGGCTTTGGTGACTCTGTGGGAGTGCTTGTACTACTATACTACTCCCATCATGGAACAGAGTCTGTTCCATGTTGGGAGAAGTAGTAGAGGGGCTGTGGGACCGATCGCATAGAGTCACTCCTGAGAACCGCTGCGATCCTTACTTATAAACCAGGGAAGCGGGCGGAATGCTGTGACGCTCTGCTCCCCAGTGGGCATTAGAATATCCCCAATAAAGGGGTATTCCAGGATTTTTTTTTTATTTGACTATGCTACAGGGGCTGTAAAGTTAGTCTAGTTCATAATATGGTGTCTGTACCTGTGTGTGATGGTTTTCTCACAATTCTTATGTGATTTTCACTCCAATATTTATTTTTACCAGCATACAAAATGACCGTTGTCTCAGATTTTTCCCAGGTGGCAATGCGGCTGAGACCTGACTCACTAGTCAGCTGATGGCAGGGAGTCTGTCTGCTTCAGTGGGTGGAGCGATCGCTTGGTGGGAGAGAGATCAATCTGCAACTAATGCAACAGCTGTAGGCACCCTGATTGAAAACCACAGGTCTTTTGAATGGATGCAGCTCATTTATGTTTCAATGGGTGGTATGGCTGATGTGTGAGAGGGAGGAAAATGGAATTATGGGATTTGTAGTCAAAAAAGAAAAGTCAAACAGGTAATACTAGTTCACAAAAAGCTAGCCACAGTGTTATGGTAATCTCACAACATAGCCATTAGGCCCCAAGACATTAGGCAGATCCTTTCTAAGCATGTCCATTACTGCCTGCCAGGTACGTACTAAAATCACCTTATGGTGGATAACCCCTTTAACTTCATATTCCCTACCAGGATTCATGATTGGTCAACATCGATTAACCAATCAGGGATGACGGTGGGGAATATGAAGTTAAAGTGCAGAGTCCCACCACAGCCAGAGGATGTGAAGGAGAAGTCCCTCAGCACTGCAGTACTATACTACTCCTATCATGGAACAGTCTGTCCCATGATGAGAGTAATAGTAGTAGTAACGCAGCAAGGAGGGATGGCTCCTGCACATCCCCCGGTTGCGGGAGTCCCGGCCTTTATTAAAAAAAAAAAAAAAAAACATACGGTTTTTATAAATACAATTTTGATATAAGGTTTTGTCAGTTTTTTGTTTCCTGTTTTGGGAGAAAAAAAAACTGATACAAAATCGTATGCTAGAATCTTGATGTGAATATAGCCTATCCTACGCAAGGATTTGAAAACTGAACTGGGGAAATAGGCTTTTACCCCTTCACAGCCCCCTGAATTTAGATAGGGGGTTTATGGGTTTATATTTTCTTCCTCTTCACTTTCTAAGACCCATGATGTTTTTATGAGGGCTAATTTTGGGACAAGTAATATTTTTTACTGGTACACTTCATGTTACTATAAAAAAAAATTGCACCAAAAATGTAATTGCGTAATTTTGTGGGGCAATAAAATTAATAGTTAATTTAATATAAATAAGTTCATATTTCGGACACTCCACATGCAATTATATGAAGACATTTTGCTTTTTTTTTTGTTTACATTTTTTATTTTTTTATTTGAAACATTAAAAACATTTTATAAACACTTCATTAGCCCCCCCGCTGGGGCCTTTTACAAGCAGTCATTTTTTGCTTACGTAGATCAAGGCAATGCATATTTTTTATGCTCATTTAGGTTATCGTCACTCTGCTGGTACAGCCTGGCAGGTCACAGCAGAGAGAAGTTATGGCAGGAGCTGAGGCCTTGCAGACTGATTACATGTCGAGGCGCAGATCGGCCACTGATCCACCAATAACGCATATCCAGGCTGATTAGATGCTGCGATCACTATTGATCATGTTAGCTAAATGGTTTAAAAGACCAGCATCAGAGTGATCTATGATGCCATTCATTACCAGCAGATAGCAGCCTGTACCTGCTGGGTATGGCATGGGCTTACCACTTGAGCCCACATCATACTCCCTCAAACAACCCATGCTTTAAATGTATATCATGGATCGGGAATAAAAGGTAATAAAATGTACCTGTTGTTTCTGGTACTTTTATCAGGATTAGCTGTCGTGGGCGTAGCACTATTTTTGGCCATTATATAACTTGTATACTATATGATATTTTTCACCAGTTTCCTCTAAACAGGCTTCATTTATTATTTCCAATTGTCCTTGAGCTAGTAGTGGGTAGAAACTAGCTGCTATGCTGTCTCCCATACCCAGCACACACACAGAAGAGGAGATTCTGCTGTCCTATAGCTCTATACAACACCTTCAGAAATGGCAGCATGAAGGACATTATAGAGCAGTACTGAGCAGTCTTAAACTGTGAATCTAGCACAAGGGGGAGATAGAACACTGTCTCACTCTGCAGCTAACTGTTCCTCCCCCTAACCTCTCCATAGACTTCTATTAACAGCATAAAACCTCATGGCCCATTGAGCTGACCCATATCAAGACAGAATATAGCAATTTTCCAGAATGAGTTCAGGAGAGGAAATGAGCCTTGTAAATGGAGATTCAAGGGGTTTCCAGTGAAAAACTGTTTTTACTAATCAACTGGTGCCAGAATGTTAAACAGATTTGTAAATGACTTCTATTTAAAAATCTTAATCCTTCCAGTACTTATCAGCTGATGAATGCTGCAGAGGAAGTTGTATAGTTCTTTTCTGTCTGACCACAGTGCTATCTTTTTTTGTGAGGGCCTTTTTTGTTATTGTGCTTATAGCGGAACAGGCCTATATTTAGTATGTAGCAGCAGCTGCCAATAAGAAATGGCACTATGACGGTGTGCCAAAAGAGTGACCGTGTTCAATTTCAGAGGCTGAAAATTCTGCAGTGTGAACAGGTTAACTAAAAACCCATTAACACCAATGTTAAATTCATGCAGCAAAATTTCTGAGTGGAAATTCCATGGTGTGAACATGGCCCGAGGTGAACAGATTTCATTATTCATGTGTATGTACCCTCACATAAGGAGTCAACAGCACATATAATGCCTTTTGTCTCTGTATTTAACACAATTTAATGTGAACTGTTCACAGAAAGGGGAGGAGGGAACAAAATAAATGTCTCCAAAAAAATATAGAAGACTAGCTTTTCCAGACAACTTTTATCCACTTTTATTCAATGGATCGGCAATAAATTTTACATTGTGGATGTCTGATCACTGGAACCCAATCCCATAGTTAAGACATGGGACCCCACTCCATCCTCAACAGAGTGGGCATGGACAGGTGGGCAAGCATGCAAACCTTTGCCCCATACAACAGAAAAGAAACAATGGGCGCTCCCCCACAGTGATCTAACATTTATTATCACTTATCTGTGGAGAAATATTAATGGAATACACCTTTAAATTAAAAGAGTACCTGTCATGAGCTTGATACATTTTTTAATCATCCCAGTTAACCCCCCCCCCCCCAATCATGATAAACACCTGCCTTTATTTTTATAATTTGTTATCATTTTTTTATACCTTGATAATGTTCTGTATCTTCTGCTCAGTCTCAGTGAGCTCCACAGACTGGGAAGAGCCCAGCAGGCATGACATCTGAAACCTCACTCTGCTACATACAACCAAGAGCAGTTCATTGTGTGATCAGCTGTGATTGGCTGAGGCTGAACACACCCTCCTCAGCTATCTTCACTAAACTTTACTGCGTGAGAGCTGTGTCCAGCAGCTTGCTAAGGGGCAGACATACTCAGCACAATATTTAGCACTATGCACAGAAAACATCATGACTCTACAGTCTAACTTAGCTTATGGAAGCTGAAATATTCAACTTTATACACTGTGCTGAGCTGAGGTCCCACCTGCATTACTTGTCTTTTGTCTCTGTCAGGCTACTGCAGGAGACAATCTGCAAGCAGGACAACAAGTAGTGGTTAATTTAAAGGGATACTCTGGTGGAAACCTTTTTATTTTTTTTAAATTAACTGGTGCCAGAAAGTTAAACAAATTTGTAAATTACTTCTATTTAAAAATCTTTATTTTTCAGTACTTATTAGCAGCTGTATGCTTCAGAGGAAATTCTTTTCTTTTTAAATTTATTTTTTGTCTGTCCACAGTGCTCTCTTCTGACAACTCTGTCCATGTCAGGAACTGTCCAGAGCAGCATAGGTTTGCTATGGGGATTTTCTCCTGCTCTGGACAGTTCCTGATACGGGCATCAGGTGTCAGCAGAGAGCACTGTGGACAAGACAAAAATGAAATTCAAAATGAAAATATTTTCCTCTGTAGCGTACAGCTGCTAATAAGTACTGGAAGGGTAAATATTTTTTTAATAGAAGTAATCTGTTTAACTTTCTGGCACCAGTTGATTTAAAAAAAAAAGGTTTTCCACCGGAGTACCCCTTTAACACAAAGTTACAAAATGTTTTAAAGAAGTATATTAGAAAAGTAGTTCAAATAAGCTATAACATAATTTTTTTTTTTACTAATTAAGGTGTCACAGAAGCACGCCGTGAGCGCTCCGGGGAGACAGCGGGACCCAGAGCGCTCACGGCGTGCTTCTGTCTGCAGCGCTCCGGTCGGCATTGCTGACCGCGAGCGCTGCTCCCTAGTCCCCGGAGGGGACGCGATCCGAGGCACGGCTCGTGCCCGCCTTCGGATCGCGCCCCATGTCACTCACCTCTCGCCCCCGTCTGCTTCCTTCCGGCGAGCGCGGCCCCGCTCCCTAGGGCGCGCGTGCGCCGGCTTGCTAAAATTTAAAGGGCCAGTGCACCAGTAATTGGTGCCTGGCCCAATCACTCCCTAACATAAAAAAAAACACTTCCCCTTCCTCTCCTTGCCGGATCTTGTTGCCTTGTGCCCTGAGAAAGCGTTATTGTGTGTTCCAAGCCTGTGTACCCAGACCTTCTGCTGTTGCCCCTGACTACGAACCTCGCTGCCTGCCCTGACCTTCTGCTACGTCTGACCTCGCCTCTGTCTAGTCCTTGTGTACCGCGCCAGTCTCAGCTGCCAGAGAGGTCGAGTCGCTACTGGGGAACACGACCTGGTAGTTACTGCCGCAGCAAGTCCATCCTGCTTTGCGGCGGGCTCTGGTGAACACCAGTAACTGCTTAGAACCGATTCCCCAGTACGGCCCGCGTCATCGCCTCTCTGGCACAGAGGATCCACCTCCAGTGACTTCACCAGCCGCTAGTCCGGACCCTGACATAAGGTACCATTTAAGGCATTCATCATAAAGTTGGAAGGAGATTCAACTCCTGAAACCCCCTCCAAATTAAAACTGTAGAGGTCGTGATAGTAGGAAGCAGGACAATGCTTCAGTCCCTTGTAATACACCTACAAACAGTACGGGTACTGCATGTAAGAGCAACAATAAAAAAGCTTCAATACTTGCAAGAGCACTAATCTTGCATGAGATCCACCAATCTAATAGTGATGATCTCTCCTGAGAATATATTTTTTTAAACTGGATAACCCCTTGAATGCTAGAACCCACCTTGAATTTTCAAGTTTTAAATGCAGTATGAAAGAGCTAGACTCATAATCTTATACAGGAGGACTCTTCACACTATCCAGATCTCAAGTATATGCTTGACATGCACATTAGAGTCAAGTGTCTGATTCTACATGACAAGCCAGAGGGCCTATTAATCAGGGAATTGCGTATTAAGTATTTCTGTGGCTTACAAGGGCATATAGATGGACAGTGACATCAGGAAGGATGACTTCTGATACAGAGGTAAGCAAAAGGAAGGCACAGAAAATATCTGTTAAGTGCTTTATAGGTGTCAATTACATGATCTTTTATCTAGAACCTGCTGATCTGTCATTTTGCTGAGTGCATGAGGTTCGATGAGTGAGGGATTACTTGTAGCCATTTCAGGATGAAGAGATTACATAAAAGGGGATACAGGATCAGTACACATAGGGAGGATTACACTATACAGATGCCAGCGTCAGCAGCAGAGAATGACTGGTATAGGAATGCCTCCAGCAATGATGTCAGACCCATGTAAATGGACCCACTTATTTTGCAAACAGACACTGTACGCTAAAAAAAAAAAACATAGTGCTCCAGGAAAATGGTGAACTACTAATGCCAGAGCAATTGAAATATAATAAGACAATAAAATATAATAAGAAATTGAAAACTTCTGTCAGTTCCAAACTAGAAGGGGCTATGGTGCTTGGCAAAGTGCTACGTTTTTAGGACCAGTCATAGATTTCAGTCAAAGGGAATCTCTGACACAGTTGTCTCTTTGCTGTATTACTGATTTAACAGAAGAGTACCTAGATTTAGGAGAAGAGTCTTCTAGAGTCCCCAAAGACTCACATCACTAGAATAAAACCATCCTGATGGCTCACCAGGGAGCAAGAAGAGTAGTATTAAGTCCCCAGACCCTGGTTCAACAAGAGTTTCCCCAAGTGTTGTGTCTGGTTGAGTGCAATTGATGAAAGAGTCTACTTCTGATATGTCCAAAAACGTATTCAATATTGGAAATGTACACATAGAAAGAGTGGCACCTGGCACCGTTCACAGTTCAATCCCTAGGGTGGAGATTATCACTTGCAAAGGCAAAAACCAACATCCAGAACACAAGTAAAACTGTAGGGCTATGTTCACACGCTGGAATGTCCACACGGGGAATCTCCTTGCGGGCATTCCGCAAACTGTGGGTGCCGGTACCGCATTGGAATGTGACTCATATATGGTTTGCACGTCACGTTCATTTTTTCTGCTGACATGGAATTCGGAATTTCCGTGCCGGAAAAATATGGCACAGCAATTCCGCTGTGTGCACAGCTCAGCAGAATCACTTTGAAATCAGACATGTGAACATGGCCTTAAAAGCTTCAAAAAAGGAACAGGTGTAGAGACAAACAGGCAAGTGCGCTTTACCAAACGGGAAAGCCCGCCCGGTGAAACGCTCCTGCCTCTTTGTCTCCACACCTGTTATAGTTTTCATGAAATAAAATATCTTCTATCAAGTCCTGCATGGTGCTCCACCATGGTGCTCCACCATGCAAACGGGTAAAGAGGCAAAGAGACAGGATCGCTTTACTTTACACAAACTGGTGTAGAGACAAAGAGGCAGGTGTGCTTCACCACGTCCTGGCATGGTGAGTGCTCCATACTATTTTCTACTATATACTACAATATTACAAATGTAGTTGTGTAAAGCGTCATTTGGCCCCAAAACTATTTAAGAACACTATGGTTGCAGGTTCTTATGGTTGTGGTGTGAGACAATGTAATGATGAGCATACAGGAGAAATTTATCCCCTTGGACTTTCCTATGAACATGTGCATTTGTGTGATCTATCAATATGGAGATAAGAAGCTGACAAATATCTCTGACATCACTTCTAGCATTCAGAAATCAAGGGAAACTTGATCTATTACCAACCACAATTGACCAATCCCACCGATATCAGTAAGTTCTGCCAAAATTGATCAGTTTTTGCCCCAAGTATTCCTGAAAGAAGGAACCAAGATAGCCTTCAAAGCCAATTCTCAAAATACAATCAGATCAGTGGTTTACCAACCTTTGGTTTTCAAGCTGATAACTCCCCCACGTTATCTGACAGTGGCCATTTTTGAAGACTGAATTACATTTCCCAGCTGTTTATACATAAGCTGTTTTATATGAAATGATATGGCAGACTAAAGCTGAGAGATAGTTAAAGCCAATTTTATTAATTCAGAAGCATTTGTGCTCCAGACACTGGCCATCTGATCTCTGGTATCACCGACTCTCCCATTTCCTGCCTCGCTGAGATAATATGCTTACTCAACGGTGCAGACAATTTTTTGGCTATTTTGTGTCGTTTTAGACATTTTAAGATGCAAAGTCTGACAGCTGTGACACGACTTACAAACAGATGTTTTCATTTATGCTGAAAGGTATTAGGCGTTCAGCGGCTGCGTCTTAATAACTTGTCTTGACCTGTGGAAAATTCAGGTCACTCCAGAGAAATGTTGGCAAGGGACCTTGTTTAACAATTAAACCGGAGAGCAGTTTGTACTTAAAAGGATTAAGTATTCCTGGGCCAGGGAATCTACAGACTGAGGTCACCTCGAGATGTGAAATAAGGTGCTAGTCCTAGAAGATAGTTTCAGTATGGTTTACTTAACATATTGGCCCTGATTTACTAAGAGTGGAGTTGTGAGTTTTTATTCCCTACAAGTATATTTCCACGGTATTTACTAAGGGTTCCCTACATTATTATTTCTTTACACTTGCTCTGAGCTTTGGGGTTTTCCTCAGCTCAAATCCACCATATACCAATATGTTAAGATTTTTTTTTTTTTTTTTTTAAATGCCGGGGCCACGCCCCCTTTTCGGTGGCCATGCGCCCTTTTCCCGGCAGCCAGGCCCATTTTTGGGTTTTCTGCGTAAAATGGAGAGTTGGTCGTGTTTTTACATTTTTTGGTGCAAATTCTGGCGAACAACCTGACAAAACTGGTCGGGTTTACAATAGTAAATCAGGGCCATTGTGTTGAAAATCTATACATAGAAAAATGAAGAAAATTCAAAAAGTAGTATAACTTTGGTGAATCTTTGTAAATAATGTTGTATATTTTTAATTTCCTAATACATCCTATAGCAACTTCTATTGCAAATTGGAGCTGCTTTAAGAATTCTGCAAGCTTCATAGCTGATATCATACAGAACAGCTTAAAGGAGTACTCTGTCCCTAGACATCTTATCCCCTATCCAAAGGATAGGGGAGGAGATGTCTGATGTGGACCCCCGCGATCTCGGCTGTGGCACCCCAGACATTCGGTGTACGGAGCGAACTTTGCTGACTGGCGATGCGGAGGCTCGTGACTACACAGTCACACCCCGCTTGTGACATCACGGCCACACCCCTTCAATACAAGTCTGTTGAAGGGGCGTGACTATCTCACTGCTGCACCCGGTGTTTATTTAGAGCATTTACTTGTGACGTCACGGCCACGCCCCCTCAATGCAAGTCTAAGGGGAGGGGGCATGACGAACGCCCCCTCCCATAGACTTGCATTGAGGGGGGGTCGCTGTGACGTCACGAGCGGGCGTGGCCATGAAGTCAAGAGCGGGGTGTGACCGTGACCTCACAAAACCGTGCACCGGATGTCTGGGGTGCCACAGCAGAGATCGCGGGGGTCCCCACCAGACATCTTTTACACAATTCTTTGGAAAGGGGATAAGATGTCCACTGGCGGAGTACTCCTTTAATGTACTGATTTGCTTTTTGCAAAGTGTATTTATACACCTAAACAATATTTTCATTATAGGAGCTCAACATAACTGTTAATGGGGTTGTTTGCTTTGGACAATCTCTTTGTTAGAACGGTCTTCTCACATTAAACTGGATAAAAAGAATAAAAAGAGTGTTTGAAAAACAGCAGCATTGTGAATGCAGCTATTTAACATATGAGTCTGCAATAAAAAGGAAAGCAATATTGTAACGCCCCAAGGGTGTGGACCCACTGTGCCACAAGAGGATGGTGGCCAGGCAGGCAGAAGGGGCAAACTGACACTGAAGATAGCATCAGACGCAGCAGAGCTGATAAGTTGTTTATTAGCTGAGCAGATGCTGTGATAACACCTAGCCAAAATGGCAACAGGTGCAGGGTGGCTGGAACAAGCCACTAGCAGACAGGAAGGTAGTCAACAGAGACAGGTGAGGTTTTAGGGGATGAGACAAAGGAAATGTCCAGAAAAAAGGTAGAGGTCAGGAACACAGGATCAGCAGACAGACATGCTACAGAAATCTAGCAATCCAGAATACAACCATGCTAAGACAACAGGTGGAGAAGGGTAATTTAGGGAGTGCCTGGCAGGGATTGGAGGGGGATCGATCAGTGAGTGCACTCTGTCTCTATCAGATTCAGCCAGCGCTCATGCTCTGACACTAGAGGAGAAAGTGGGAACTGCAGCAGGAGATAGTTCAAAGCAGGAAGACCAGGAAGCACAGCAGACACATGGCACAGAGAATGTCGTTGACATTGACCTGACGCTTGCTAAGAAGGTATGGTACGCTGACCAGCCAACCAGCAGCGTTACAAATAAATCAACATTGTATAAAGATTACACCAGCATATTAACTGTAAAATGGACCTCTTGGCTTTAAAGAGGACCTGTGGCAAACCCACAAAATTTTTTATTGAATTATCATTAAATAGTTTATGGCTCCCTGATCACACACATTTCTGAACATTCTTAATACGCCCTTGTGTCTGACAATTCAGGGAATCAGTCAGATGGGTGTGAACCTAATTTTAGTAATGGGCGTGATGGGTGGGGTTATGCAGGGGTATTAAAAACTTCTAGGACCCCCGCTGATCACAAGAATAAAGGAAAAGGCTCTCTGAATGAAAGAAGTGCACTGTGTGTGACTAGCGGGCTTCCTGTGAATAACTTTGCAAATTGTGAATACCCCTTCAAGAAAGTAGCTCTGTTTTTATGGTTGTGGAGACAAATGCTCTTTAAATTTCAACTCTGGAAATATGCCTTGAAAACAGTGGAATAATTTATATTCTTTTAATGTTTTGTTTTTAATATTATGAGTATATAAGAAAGCATTGGTACAATGGGGCATAGTCATCCACATCTGCCCCTGATAATTACCATCACTTTTTCTGGAAGCCAGGCAAATCCCCAAGAGCGGGGCCACTTCACCTAACCTATTGACCCCTATCAAACCTACTATTACCCATAAAGCCTGACTCCACTGCACTGCTGAGAATCTATGCTTCTATCAGGAACCTGAGGGTGAACCTGTAATTAAAAGATTTCTTTAGACTTCTTTGTAAATAAAGTCAAATTACGGTATTTAACACTTTATCCATTCTCAAGATCTCTGCTGGCTGGAAACATTACAATCTGATGCTGAAAACCTGTTACACTGACTTGTTTAGTTTATGAGACTTCTCTCTTCAAAGAAGCGAGAGCTATTCAACCTCTGCACACAAACCATGACAGTTTCTATTCGCTGACTGCAAGAAGTTGTCTTGAAAATGGTTCATAAATGATATACAAAGTATAGCAGAAAAGTGCACATCATAAAATGAACATCATAAAAAAAGAACTAAAAAAAGTGCACATTGTAAAAAACGAACTAAAAAAA
Source organism: Hyla sarda (assembly GCF_029499605.1). Lineage (NCBI taxonomy): Eukaryota > Metazoa > Chordata > Amphibia > Anura > Hylidae > Hyla > Hyla sarda. Next base: position 30,165,801 of record NC_079197.1, read on the forward strand.
AAGGTATAGTTCCAGAGAGCCAAATCAAATGGCATACATAGTGGTGACTCTTATGGACAAGAGTTATGGGTTATGGTGCTCACTATTTGTAATGGAAACCATCCATGGTGCTTTGTAAATGTCCTCTATCCATAAGCTGTCCTAGCCAGGTGTTGGGTCGGCACTGTACCATGGCATCCAGCTTTTACACACTGGGTATTATTTCCCTATTGTCTACACTTTACTGTTTCTACATAAAGTTTCCAAACTTGTGATTCCTGAGGAATCAGTTAATTGGACGAAACATGTCGGGATAGCGTGAGGGCCTTGTTTTGGGATAGACCTATTAGAGATTGGTCAAGCCAGGGGTCACTATTTTCAGAACAGTTTCTCCAACAGACCCTGTATAAATAAGGGTGTTTTTTTTAATCCTACAGGGAATTTCCCTTCCTCAGGATCCTTCTACAACAGGGTTGGTGAGATTATTGCAGCTCTGATAGTGAGCTAAGGCTATGTTTTGTACCTGTATATGGTATGGCTCTATCACTATAACTTGTGTGTGTGTGTGTGTGTGTGTGTGTGTTTTTGTGGGGTATATTATTTTGAATACATACTTAATAAGTTTAAATTTAATAGTGTACACACTCTCTGTAAAATAGTTTATATCCATTAGGGGTACTTCTGAGGCACTATAACTTCTGGGAGCCATCGGTAAAGGTCAACTGTGCCTTGCATTTACTGCCATTAATACTACGCTCATGCAACTGTATAGCAAAGTGCATTACTTTTCTGTTCCTGTACAAAGAAAAGATCTGGATCTCATGGTATCAACTGCCCCAAAAACTACTTAAAGGGGTACTCCGGTGGAAAACTTTTTTTTTTAAATGATCTGGTGCCAAAAAGTTAAACAGATTTGTAAATTACTTCTATTAAAAAATCTTAATCCTTTCAGTACATTTTAGCAGCTGTTTGCTACAGAGGAAAATCTTTATTATTTTTATTTCTTTTTTGGGTTGTCCACAGTGCTCTCTGCTGACACCTGATGCCCATATCAGGAACTGTCCAGAGCAGGAGAAAATCCCCATAGCAAACCTATGGTACTCTGGACAGTTCCTGACACGGACAGAGGTGTCAGCAGAGAGCACTGTGGACAAAACAAAAAAGAAATTCAAAAAGTAAAGCATTTCCTCTGTAGCATACAGAAGAAGGACAAAAAAAAAAAAAAAAACGGGGCGCTCTCTCGTATGCTGTCGTTAGGTGGAAAAGGGGGGGGGACCCACCCCCTCACCTAATGTGCTGTACTGAACTGCTGAGGGGATGCAACAGTGTAAGCCAAACCCTGTTGGGAGGTGTGGGTAGAGATCAGTGGATGCAGTGTGCAGCTCTATCTCCCCTATCCATGTCCCTTAGGGTACGGAATGGGTAGATAAAGGTGGGGAATTTTGTAGAGCGCTCCTGCTGTCAAATGACGGACTCAAAACGCCAAGGTTGCACAGGACAATTTATTGAAATATTTTTTTGGACAACGCTTTTCAGCACTCACATGCGCCTTCATCAGGTCCACAAGAGGATAAAAACAATGCCTCCTGAAGTGCCACTGAAGCACAGCTGGCACTTCAGGAGGCATTGTTTTTATCCTCTTGTGGGCCTGATGAAGGCGCATGTGAGCGCCAAAGCGCGTTGTCCAAAAAAATATTTCAATAAATTGTCCTGTGCAACCGTGGCATTTTGAGTCCGTCATTTGACAGCAGGAGCGCTCTCCAAAATTCCCCACCTTTATCTACCCACTCTTCCGATGTAGCATACAGCTGCTAAAAAGTACTAAAAGGATTAAGATTTTTTAATAGAAGTAATTTACAAGTCTGTTCAACTTTCTGGAACCAGTTCATTTAAAAAAAAAAAAATAAATAAAGTTTCCACCGGAGTACCCCTTTAAACCTGTAGGTATCCTGTAATCTTTAAAAAAAAAAAAAAAAAAACTGGGTCCCTGTAGCACTTTTACTAAACTGCTTGGTAAGCACAAAGCTATGGTAAGAAAGGTATCGGGTCTCCAGAGGGAAGATAGGTCTGACCAAATTTACAGCAACTGGTTGTACTGTAATAACGGTCCCCAGTGTCATAAGAGGTCTGTGTATTTTGGACAATATCTTTCTGACAATAGGCTGATCACAGAATGTGCTGCTGATCACAGACTGATGAACTGTTCTCTGCAGAGGAACATGGCAACATGTGTTCAATTCCCTTACAGTGCCACCTTCAGGGTAAACAAAGCATTACATAGCTCTGATTAAAATCAATTGGCTACGTGGGTCCTCCAGAACAAAAGACACTGCTTATAACAGCTACCAAATACTGTACACATCTTGAAAGGTGACCTTAGGTATCCTCAGTTAGGCCCACTGCGCTAAACAAGGGACAGAAAAATTTGAAAAATCTAGATTAAAAAAAATCTAAAAATATATTTTTATGAGGTTCATTTCCTCCTTAATGTACCGTATATGCTCATTTATCTGCAACAAGTAACCGACAGTGAGAACTACTATATTGTTTTGCCAAGTATAACAGAATGTTACCTGGAACTAGAATAAATAAGGAAAAGAATAATTATGTTAAAAAAAGTGCTTCTATTTGACATAATGACCACACATTTCAGCAATGTTCCAAGGAAAACACACAAGCCATAGATGGATGCAGAGTGGACTGTGATGATGGGTGCTAGTGTTTACATAGTATCACATGTGTACTCATTTGGAGGAAACTGGAGTAAAAGGAATATTCCATAATCCAACATAAAATATAGTAAAGAAAACTGAATTAACTTGTTGGCAAGTTTTAATTCTATTCAGGAAGTCATTTCTAATTACTAAGGCTCTGTTCACACTAGCGTCATTGCTTCCGTTTATAATAGGGTCATGACAACTATGATTGATCAGTTTTCACTAATGGATACAAAGCATACTGATATAAGTCAGTGGGGGCTGACAGGGTCCATTAGGTTTTCATTAGGATTCTACTAGTGATTTTGATGGCAGGAACGGTGCTGCAGACTATAATATCCTTGCCTCAAAAAATACCAGTAACCCTGATGGACTGGAAATAACACTTGTGTAAACTAAGTCTAAGACCATCTGACATATTAGGAACAAATTTGTTCCAATAGTACCAGGGTGTTGCAAGCAGTTCTTTTGCTATTAAACAAGAAAAAGCAACTGAAATGCAGCTAAATATCATATTCCCTATTGGCGCCTATGGATGTAATAAAAGAAAATCCCCACCCAGGACTTCTTCAATGAGCCAGAACAAGGAGTGGTTCTTGCTCTGGTGCACAGGGTCCAGTCATTACAAGAACGAGCATTCAGATAAATGGCTGCCATGTATATTGACATTTTCCCTGCATTGCCTTTGCTGCTGGGGCAAGGTCTGACAAGATGTGGCTTCCTCTGGCAATACCAGGGGGTAAAGAAGCTGAACCAGCAGCAATCAACTAATTTACGTAAAACCACTGTACTCAGGCAAGTCATATGTTTAGCTGCAGATATGACTGACTACCATTCCAATGCAGTAACAACCTTTTAACTGTTCTAATGCTGTGTTCAATGGGGATCATTACATTAAAGAAGTACAGCATAGTTATTTTTCTTGCCCATATATTGCTAGCTTACCACCAGTATTCTATCAGTGTAGTTTGTTTCACACCACCTCACTTCAGTGCATACATCTAGAACCCTTAAAGGACATCTGCAGCGTGATTAACACTTATCCCCTATCCACGGGATATGGGGTTAAGTGTTTGATCGCGGGGGGTCCGACTGCTGGGACCCCCGTGATCTCCTGTACGGGGCCGCGGCTGTCACGTGCAGGGGGCGTGCCAGCCACAGCATGACGTTGCAGCCGGCACGCCTCCTCCATACATCTCTATAGGAGAGGCGGGGAGGCAGCGTTCCCCCATAGGTCGACACTACATCACCATGAGCGCTAATGGCGGCGCCCCGTTAGGGAGATCGAGGGGGGTCCCAGCGGTCGGAACCCCCGCAATCAAACACTTATCCATTATCCTGTGGAGAGGGGATAAGTGTCATACCGCTGCAGTTGTCCTTTAAAGGGGTATTCCGGCTTTAGACATTTTATCCCCTATCCCGTGATCTCCCTGCAGCAACTCCGGTTTCCGAGCCTGGAGACGCAGCTCCGCACATAATGCGGGTGCTGCATGGAGATCGCGAGAGGCCCCAGTGGCGGGTCCCCCCCCCCCCCAACCCCCCCCCCGCAATCGGACATCTTATCCCCTATCCTTTGTATAGGGGATAAAATGTCTAAAGCTGGAATGAAAAGAAGAAAACACGAGGGCACTCACGGTACTTCATTCACAGCAGGCTTCTTTATTCAGGTAGCGGCTGAACACATGTTCTGGTGGGGCACCAGGAGCGAGCGTGTGGTACAGTCCCACACGCTCGCTCCTGGTGCCCTGCCAGAACATGTGTTCAGCCGCTACCTGAATAAAGAAGCCTGGTGTGAACGAAGTACCGTGAGTGCCCTCGTGTTTTCTTCTTTTCACTTCATTGAGATTGCCGTATCTCTATACATGGGTTGTGCACCAGGTGAAGTCTATCACTGCAAGAGTTGCTGTTCTACCACTGCACCAGTCAAGTACATTGCTGTTCACTACTAACGATATTTACCAGTGCCAGCATCTGTATCTTTTTCAATCTAAAGCTGAAATACCCCTTTAAAGAGTACCTGTCACTAAATAAACTTTTCTAAACTAACTGAGGCTATGTTCCCTAACTACTCCTAACACCCCTAGAAAAAATGTCAGAGCTTTAAAAAGAGATGTGCATCATACCTTTCTTCTTGCTCACATAGTGAAATTTTCCAGAAGAAAGTGGGTGTTTCCCAGCAGGCATGACATCACCGAAGCCTGCTGGGGGACCACTTCCGCCCTCACATCATTGCAGTGCTGTGATGAATAGAAGACCTCAAGCTCTGTGCAGCAGCTTTCAGTTTGTGTATCTTTCAGTAAGGCTCTGTTCAGCTTTTAGTCTGTGCAGTTTAGTCTGTGCATCTGCTTTCAGTGAGGCTCTTTGCAGCTGTCAATCAAGCTTAGTGCAGAGAAGCACTTCCTGAGTTTGGTCTCCCTCCATTACAAGGAGGAGACCAAAATCTGAGATTTTGAGCAGACGGAATGTGTTCTGGCCAAGAAGAGTCAATAAAGTCAAAAAGCTAACATAAAAAGCTTTTTTTTTTAATGGAATCCATTTGGCATAAGGAATCAAATATTAAAAATCATGTTTAAAGGAGTACTCCAGAATAGTAAAATTGTACTCCATACTGCCCGCAGTAAAAAAATAAAGAGGTACATACCTTCCTTCGCTCCCCCGGTACCTCCGGTAACCCGCTCCTGTCACCGCTGCGATCCTCTTCCTGGTTGCCGGTGGTCGGCGAGTCATACTGCGCTCAGCCAATCACCGGCCGCAGCGAAGTTACGACTCGGCCCGCGATAGGCTGAGCGGCAGTGTGACGTTTCGGCCCCGGCAGCAGGAGCGAAGGAAGGGATGTACCTTTTTATTTTTTTACTGCTGATTGACTTTCTGTAAACTATAGTATTATATCATCATCTCCTATCAAATCCCTCCGGGAGCTCCCAGACCCCTGCCCTCTCTGTCAAGCTCTGCCCTCTCTGTATGTATGTCACTCCATGTATAGAAATAGTAAAGGCCCAGCACTCACCAAATAGTTGCAAAAAGGTGAAGTTTATTATCATCAGTAGTGTTACAGGACGCGTTTTGGCAGGTTGCCTTCAGCAACGTGCTGATACGCGTCCTGAAACACTACTGATGTGAATAAAATTAATCTTTTTGCAATGATTTGGTGAGTGCTAGGCCTTTACCATTTCTTAAATTAGACTCTCTTGCCACGAGCACCACCACTACTTACAGAAGTGCCTACCACCATATTTGATATACTCCATGTATAGAGTGCTGATCACAAGATCACTTCTGCCATGTGTTAAGATTGCTGGTGGTGGAATTCTCACTTAGCTGACAGCTATTTTCCTTAATCCATCCATGCACACAAATGCTTGGCTAGGAATATCAAGGGTTCCATATAAACATAAGACAGTTGGCCAGTCTTTGAGAATTGATGGGTTCAGACAGCACACATCTAATGTATGGGGGCTTTAAGAGGCCAGGACAGAAGTGATATAGTAGATAAGTCCTTACGATCATTAGCTGCACAGTTATAAAACTGCCCTTACTCTACATTGTGCTGGGTGCAGATTCTTTAGAGTACTCTATAAGAAGCAGCTTCATACTGATCTCTGGGCTACAACTAAGAGCTGAAACTTCATCTAAATACTGATACACTATAGCGTAATTTAGGGAAGAGAAGTTCTATGTCACTGGTCTATCACATGCTGCACTTAGCAAGCAGAGCAAGTATAGGAATAAACCTGCTCCACCTCTGCAAAGTCTGAGAGACCTCATGAGGAATGCAGGCTACATTAGGAGAATCAAATCAGAGGGGGGAGAAAGATCAGCTCTGGCTGATACCGGGATACCCTGAAACAAGGAATATTAGAAGTATGCCATTTTACATGCACAGACAGAAATGTACAGTATTATAATACATAATTATTCCTACAATATACTGGAAATAACTGAAAGCAACCAATTTGTGCAGTGTATGCTATAGACTTCGGTTATAGTCACGGGATTCCATAAATGTCTAGTCTTCCGACGTCAACCTCGTGCTCTTTACATTAGCAATAAGTGGACACCAGCAGCAGGACTGGCCTTGTATTTATGCAGCTGGCCTCTGAAGTAGTTAGAACTCGCCTCGACCTTGAGAAAGACTCAAGAACGAGGCAGCGGGCTCCTGGGCGGTGATTAATTGACCTGGTCTCACTTTCCTGCGAGCAGCAGCAGAGAGAGATAATTCACAGATACACCAGATAAAGGCTAAGCTTAAAAAAAAAAAAAAAAAAGTGCACAAAAGACAAGACAGAGAAAAGGCAAAAGGAGGAGAAGAAATCGGGGAGAAGCGGCCCAGCAGACCATTTGCGGCAGCTAACGACTTGTTCATTATGAGTGATGATGGATAAAGACTTCTCACGCTGCGATGGGATGGAGATTTATATGCATAGTTCTGTCTCCCAACTTGGGAGAGAGATCATCATCATTTAATTCTATCTCAGCGGTCAGAGATGGGCGTCCAGAGGAGCTAGGTACCACAGCGTGCTGTCAGCTGGCACAATCTGAACGCGTGCAGCTGGAACATCTGGAGCAGGCTGCCCACAGCCAGGGTTGAACAATAGACTCTGGAGCGCAGCCAAATTGCTTGCAGACGTTGGCAGCAGAATGAGGCTCCTGTCCCCTCTCCATCTCGCTCTCTCTTTATGAGGATCTGATCTCTCCCAGGCTTTCTTATCTCTCCCTGGGAATACGGCCTTGAGATTGCTCTCCTGTGTCCTTCACCACCTTATCTCTCACCACTTTTATTAAAAACTTGCTCCCCCTTTACTCTCGCCTGTCGATAGCTTGTTAAACCTTGTGATGGATGGGACACTGGTTGTTGGGAAAGGAGCAGGGTTTGGGAACAATTTCAACTTTAATATATTCATGGACCGGCTAAAGAATATGTACATTTTGGGTGATGTTGAGCTAGTTAAAAAGAGCAAATCAAAAGTGCTAATAATAACCCTCCATTGGTCTAAACAATTTATTACTTTTCCGTACAGTTTTAGCTACAGGATTATTAGCCAGTCCTGGGCAATGTGGGTGTACATGTTAAAACTCTGAAATAGTGCACAAAGTATTTCTCAACAAGTAGATGGGCAGAAATCTTCTAAACATGCTGATAAAAAAAATATCTAGCTGTCTATAACCCAACAGGCAGGGTCTACCGGTACCAATGTACAATAAAGAGGCCTCCCTAATCACAGAGCTTTTGCCCGGAAAACCCTGAAATGGTCAACACTTTCATGCTGCGTTAACCACAAGTCTATCTGCCTGATGGCCTTTACTGATAGATCTCTCTATCAAGGTTGTCAGGGCAGGCTGAAACCTCCAGGGACCACCAAAATGACTTGAAGTTCAGGGAGAATAAAAGTGATAACAGGTTCTGTTTAAGGGTCTATTCACACATACCGTATTCTGTGCAGATTTGATGCGCAGGATTTGAAGCTGTATTCAGTTTACATTGAAATCTAAAGCATAAAATCCTGCACATCAAATCTGCGCAGAATACTGTACGTGTGAATACACCATAAATGAGTATAGGTAGCTCTAAAATAAGCATGCAACTGAAAACCTAATCTAAAACATAAAAACTCACCTGAATTCCTTTGTGAGCCTTTCCTTCTTTTCAGAGCTTTCTCCAAGATTTCCCTCATGGTCACATTCGTACTGTCCACTTGTATCAGGGAGAATCCATGGGCTGCATTTCTGTTTAGGAGGAAACATGGAAATAAATATACTTGTGGTTACAAACTAGTAACCAGGTATAGTACATTATAACACCTGGGGACTTGTATTGTAGCGAGTTACACGTCACGTTCAGGAGATTCGACCTCTAGTATGTTTTATGTATTTAAAAAGAATATGAGATCTTGACACAGTGAAAAGGATGACAAGTCAAAGTTTAAATCAACATATTAATAGACTCCAACATATGTCCCTCCAAGCCTGAAGAAGGAATAAGTCAGAAACATTGCTACATTTTTCCTTTCAGAACTTTGGCGTACAGTTCTTTCTTTTGGTATAATATAAAAGGAAGATTAAAAAACAACCAATATCTAACAAGCTCAGTATTGACGAAGCTCAGTATTATGGCACGCCTGAGATGTGTCTTTGACGCACAGGTCTGCTGCGCTGTAATACTGAGCAATAGTTCATGCACAGCGGACCAGTGTGTCCATCACACAGCAGCAATAACTAAAGCAGAGATAGGGGCGTGGTGACCCAGGGACATTGTGGACCCCAGTCCACTCTTCCCTACTGCCCGTCGCTATAGTCACTTTTATGAAGGTAAACAAACGGAATAAGAAGCCAAAGTTATGGCTCCATTACACATGTAGACTACTTTTACACAGTGTGCGCAATTATATAGGGTCATGTGATGGGAAAGTTGCTCTGAAAAGGTTTTTGAAATAAATTTCCTACCAATTTGCTTCTACAGTTACTAGGTGTTTCCAAGGTAACAGACAACAAATTTAAAAAAACTAAAGTATTTCAATCTACTAAATTACTAAATGAACTTAAAAAAAAGTGCTACTGAAAATGTAAATTTAGCAAAAATAAATTAAAAAAAGCCCTCATTTAGACATAACAATAAAAAAAACACAGTGATTTAAATAAACAAGAAAATAGGCTGATTTCTCAAGGTCGAGAATAACTGTATCCTAAGGTGTTAATGGAGGATTCCGGAGAAAAACAAATATACACATATTTGTAGTTAACCACTATTTAAAAAATTTAAGTCCAGTAACTTCCAGTACTGAAGGCCAAGCTGGGCGGTACAATTGCTGAGAAAATCCTATAATGCTTAGCAAGTTCCGTGCAGGAGTCCTATTACTTAGAAAAATGATTGTGGAAGGGTGATGTTGGGGTTACACTTGAAGGAATTCGAAAATTCTCCCCATTTAGGGTTTCTAAGAAGCTGCACCAACAAAATGTTGCTAAAATGTTAAACGTCCAACACTGGTATTCCTTTTACTGGTATTACTAGTTATATCAAGAGGCTTGGAGAATTGTGTATACATTATGGCCCAGATTTATCAAACTGTGTGAGAGAAAAAGTAGAGGGCCACAACAACCAATCACAGCTCAGCTAATGAGCTCTGGTAAAGTGAAAGCTGAGCTGTGATTGGTTGCTGTGGGAAAATCACTCCTCTTTTTCTCTCACACAGTTTGATAAATCTGGACCAATATGTGTGTGTGTGTAATTTATACACACAAGCTGCAACCTTTTTTATTGGCGATATACACCCTTTGGAAAAAATAACTGAAATCGATTGTTTCCTATAACCATCAATAAGCTTCTTACACCTCTCAGCCGGAAAGTTGGACCACTCTTTTGCAAACTGCTCCAGGTCTCTTATTGGAAGGGCGCCTTTTCCCAAGAGCAATTTTAATATCTCTCCACAGGTGTTCAATGGGATTTAGATCTGGACTCATTTCTGGCCACTTTAGAACTCTCCAGCACTTTGTTGCCATGGATTTGTGGGGGCTTTTTTGACGTATGTTTGGGGTCATTGCCCTGCTGGAAGACCCAAGATCTCGGACACAAACCCAGCTTTCTGACACTCGGCTGTACACTGGGACCCAAAATACGTTGGTAATCCTCAGATTTCATGATGTCTTGCACACATTCAGGGCACCCAGTGCCAGAGGCAGTAAAACAACCCCAACATCATTGAACCTTCACCATATTTCACTGTAGGTACTGTGTTCTTTTCTTTGTAAGCCTCATTTTGTTTTCGGTAAACAGTAGAATTATGTGCTTTATCAAAAAGCTCTATATTGGTCTCATCTGTCCACAAGATGTTTTCAGAAAAGGATTTTGGCTTACTCAAGTTCATTTTGGCAAAATGTGGTCTTGCTTTTTTATGTATCTGTGTCAGCAGTGGTGTCCTCCTGGGTCTCCTGCCATAGCGTTTCATTTCATTTAACCCCTTGCTACAAATAGACGTTGATTAACGTCCATCTGCGGCTCCCGAGGTATGACGCGCGCTCAGCAGGTCAGTGCGCATCACACCCGGTGGGTCCCGGTTGCTAAAAGCAACCAGGACCCACGGCTAATGCCAGACATCGCGTCTAAAACCAAAGTAAACATTGCCGGTTAGCTCAGTGGTGATGTTTGGGACTGCCGCGGTGAAATCGTGGCGTCCCGAACAGCATGCAGGACGCAAGGAGGATCCCTACCTACCTCCTTGTTGTCCGATTGCCGAATGACTGCTCCGTGCCTGAGATCAAGGCAGGAGCAGTCAAGCGGCAGAAACACTGATCAATTCTATGCTATGGCATAACATTGAACAGTATGAGAGATCAATGTAATGGATGTTATAGTCCCCCCCCCAAAAAAAAAAAAAAAAAAAAAAAGTAAATAAAGATTGTTTAACCCTTTCCCTAATAAAAGTTTGAATCACCCCCCCATTTAAAAAAAAACTGTGTAAATAAAAATAAACATATGCAGTAACACCGCGTACGTAAATGTCCGAACTATAAAAATATATAGTTAATCAAACCGCCAATGGTGTACGTGCCAAACAATTCCAAAGTCCAAAATAGCGTATTTTTGATCACTTTTTATATCATGAAAAAATTAATAAAAAACGATCAAAAAGTCCGATCAATACAAAAATGATACCACTAAAAACTTCAGATCACGGCGCAAAAAAGGAGCCCTCATACTGCCCCGTACGTGGAAAAATAAAAATATTATAGGGGTCAGAAATGACAATTTTAAACATATAAATTTTCATGCATGTAGTTATGATTTTTTCTAGAAGTAAGACAAAATCAAACCTCTATAAGTAGGGTATCATTTTAATCATATGGACCTACAAAATAAAGATTAAGTGTCATTTTTACCAAAAAATTTACTGCGTAGAAACGAAATCCCCCAAAAGTTAAAAAAATTAGTTTTTTTCTTCAATTTTGTCTCACAATGATTTTTTTTTTTTTTGTTTCACTGTAGATTTTTGGGTAAAATGAATGATGTCATTACAAAGTAGAATTGGGGGCGCAAAAAATAAGCCATTATATGGATTTTTAGGCGCAAATTTGAAAGGGTTATGATTTTTAAAAAGGAGGAAAAAATTTAAGTTCAAAAATGAAAAAACACTCGGTCCTTAAGGGTTTATATGTCGACGGATAGTTCGCGCTGACACTAATGCTTCCTGGGCCTGCAGGACAGCTTGAATATCTTTGGAACTTGTTTGGGGCTGCTTATCCACCATCCACACTATCCTAATCATATTTAATCAATTTTTCTCTTCCGTCCACACCCAGGGAGATTAGCTACAGTGCCATGGGTTGTAAACTTCTTGATAATGTTGCGCACTGTGGACAAAGACAAATCTAGATCTCTGGAGATGGACTTGTAACCTTAAGATTGTTGATATTTTTCCACAGTTTTGGTTCTCAAATCCTCAGACAGTTCTCTTCTCCTCTTTCTGTTGTCCATGCTTAGTGTGGCACACACAGACACACAATTCAAAGAACTTCTCTTTCAGATAGGATTTTTATATTGCCCACACCTGTTACTTGCCCCAGGTGAGTTTAAAGGAGCATCGAATGCTTGAAGCAATCTTATTTTTCCACAATTTTGAAAGGGTGCCAATAATTTTGTCCAGACCACTTTTTGGAGTTTGGTGTGACAATATGTCCAATTTGCTTTTTTTTCCTCCCTTTTTTGGTTTAATTCCATTACACAAGGGAATAAACATGTGTATAGCAAAAAAACATGTGTTACTGCAATTCCTTTCTGTGAGAAATACTTAATTTTCTTGAAAAATTTCAGGGGTGCCTATATATATATATATATATATATATATATATATGTGTGTGTGTGTGTGTGTGTGTGTGTTTATTTTTTTTCCACTGCCAAGAAATTTCTGTATGCTAATAAACACACATGTAACAGAACATGTAACTCAGCAACCGGACATTCATATTATATGGATCTTAATAGAATAATGTTTAGTGAAATAGGGCCTGATGGCACAATATGTATTTGTGCCTTCTGGGTTAAAAACACAAGGCAGGCTATTGATGATGGATGGTGTGGGATACATATAAAGGATGGGATACTGTGTTCTTTCATTAGACTGTGCTTTTGTTACTGAGCGCAGAGAACGGCTGTAGGACCTTGCAATTTGTATCCTACTGCTCTACCTGTGGACGCCTCATCCAACCTGCCATGTATAAAGCTGGCGGTGATAAGTGAAACCTCCTCCTGTCTTTAATGATAGCGATCATTCTCAGCTAACGGGTCTCTCCATCTTCCTTTATGGCCACGGCCTGTTTCAGCCGGGGCAGGGAGGGAGAAGATGGAAAGAGGGGGGGATTTCGGGGGAGGAGAAGATGTGTTGCTGTTTCTCTGACATGCCTCGCAGGCCCAATTCTGATTTTATAAATGAACTTGAGAGTATGATGCAGATACATCGCATAGTAAGCACTCTACCATGCAACACCTTATTACCAATGTGCAACCTTTTATTCATTCTGGAGACCACTTTTTTGCTTTAGATCAATAACTTTATTGACATTGACTGCATGCAAGTATCCCAAATCACCGCTCAATTCTGCAGCTTTCTTGTGCCAATCAGATTTTAAATATTGTGGCTATTATGAGTATATGTTGCTGAATTGTCTCATAGTTAACCCTTCTTATAGCAATCATGAAAATCACCCACCTAAAAAGTCCGGCAAGTCAGACCTGGATGATTCAGAGAATGTATAGAAGTTGCCAGCCTTGGTTATGCCTGTTCGCTCAGCTGGAGCACAAATGAGACACAGATGTATTTCAGCTCTTGGCATAAAAGAGACAGCTAATGGCTTTATTTCATGGCCTGTCTTCCCAGTGTGGCACAGGTACTCAGGGTGTGAACTGGCTGCCCCCCTCCCCCTTCCTACTCTCTAACAGTTATTGATTGCCCTAGCGGCTAGCCGCTGCTGATTCCTAGCAATCCGCTTCCAGCCAAGGACTGCTGGGTATTCAGAGCGAAGATGTGGCCAGCGCTCTGTTTGCATTGGCAGCGGCTGGTGTGGGCAACATGTCTGCAAACACTAGCGGCTCTCATAGGTCTCAGAAGAGAAGACAGGCATGCTCAGGAGGTCTCCGCCAAATTAACCATTAGACAGGCCAGGGCATGGGAGTCCGCAATAATTTCAAGAATTTAGGCATGGTTTCTTGGTGATCGCGTCTGATGTCATTATAAAAAAAATACCTCATTATAGCTAAAGCTGTCAAAACAATTCTGATCTATTATATAGAACATTGTGATGTGCAACTGTAATCAAAGCCAGATACATGCTATTCAGAAAGCCACAATACATGACCCTCTAGAGATAATGCATGTAGTTATATTACACTGTTTAGTTAGGAAATTGACAGCTATTGCATGCAACTATAGAAGCGGTTCAGGACGTGACCAATGGCCCCTCTCCAATTGTCATTTTAAATGATGTAATGTTAAAAGGCTGCCAACACAGGGAATGCATGCTATTCAAAAGGACAGAATTACTATATTATTTCATTAGGCTAAAAACAGTCTATGCATCATTTATCGAAACTGGCTAGGAAAAAACAGTTTGTTGACCACAGCAACCAACAAGGGATTAACTACACTTTATTAAAAATAAGAGAAAAGGGTGAGTTTGTGTTCAAAGAATAGAGCCACCACTGTCCATGGGTTGTCTTTGACAATGCAGCTTGGTTCCATTTAACAACTACTCTTCGTGATATGCATTGGATGAAGGTCATGGATTCAAAAATTAAAGGCCAGATAAAGATCAGTGGGTTAAAAAATTAGGACTAATTACACACGGTAGTCACTTATGTCATATGACTTTCACAATTTGATAATAGCAAACGTTGACAATTGTCAGCCAAGCTTATGTCATTGGAAAGTGAATAAACTACAAATCTCACATAAAAAATGTTTCTATCCTTATATAAAGCAAATCAGAGTCACCTCCAAAAGAAGCAGCACCAGATGTCTCATCCTCTTGGAGAAGACTCTGGTTTGGATAATATGAGACAGACTTCCTCTTTCTGATAGAGATAATCTGAATACTTTGTTTTCGGATGGAGCACTACCTGAAAATAAGTCTCCATACACCATTGCATCTTTTCAATAAGACACAATACCACCAGAGCTATCTATTATGATTCCAGAGCTTGATGGTAAGGCAGCCATATATAGGGATCACTGGTGCTGACAAGTAGCGAGACACCTGTCCCTGCACAACCTTACTATGTAAGGGGTCTGAATGTTCTATTTTCTATAAGCTGGTGACTTCAACCAATAGGGCCCTAGAGGGGACAATCCACAGAGAGGTATGAGGGAAAAGAGGGAGAAGGTAAAGTGTCCCTAAACCTTGGAGAGCATTAGGTCAGAAAGATAAAGAAAAGACTAAATAGCCATACTGGACACTTTGCTACTCTTTACTACTTAATATTAATTCACATCTAGATCATGAATTCCATTTTTCTTCTCCCGTAATAGGAGCAACAAAAAATTTAATAAAAAAATTAATGATTGTTGGATCTGTTGTATGATACACCAAAACAATTATTTATCAGGTGGTAATTTCAGAACTTACCAAGAATATTTTCATAACATTCCCAGAATATTCTCAGAGCATTACCAGAAAGATCCTTCATCCTTCAACCAATATCAAAGATCATGTATGGCCAGTTTGATCAATGTTAATGAACAATATGAATATGTGTATGGTGGTATCTGTAAGACTATGCAGCCATCAGAACATAGTTTGTTTAACCATTAACCTATTTTTACCTAACGTGTATGGCCACCTTTACCCCACTAACTTATAATGGTATCCACTAGATACTGTTGTGGTTTCCATTGTTTTAACGTCAAGAATAGCAGTGTGTGCTGTGCCATTCTTCCAGTCTTATAACAATATTCAAAATGGAACAGAGCCTCCAATAATGTAAATCTGAGAACAAACTTAATAATCAGAATAGAGGCTATAAATGTCTATGGGAAATGCCAGATTGCACCTCAAGTCTGCTGTAAACCTAGGCTGGATCTTACCTGTCTTATTTACTCATTCCCCTGAAATAAGTGCAGAAAGAGGTGTTTGGCAACCATTCTTCTTCTTGCACCATTGCATGGCTAGCCAACCTGTATGTTTATGTCAATGATGGAGGCTGAACTGACAGCTGTCAGAAGACTAGTTCACTTATAGTTTGCTGTGAAATCTTACACTATGAAAACACAAGTACCCTACACTGCTATGACCAAAGGATCTTGGGTGGGCTTGAGATCAAAACCTTTGTGTCTTTACGTAAAACTGTCTTAATAAACAGTGTTTAATGTGAAAAAGAGGTTGAAGGCCCACTCTGGGTAAACATATCTGTTAACATTTAGGCAGATATTATCCTAATAATCTTCACATCTGCTGACATCAGAGAATGCACAATGGTAATGGTCGTGTCAAATTTCAACTGGGATATCACACGTTTACACTTTATGGAAATTTGAACTGTAAGTGTAGCAGCAAACATTTCAAGGCCTGGTGAACACACATAAAAGTATTGTAAAACAATACAATTTATGAAACATATAATAGCTACCATCAAATCTTTGCATGCAACAGGAAAATATATTTACTGTGTTACTTACTGTCCTTATATTCAAATTCCTAAATATCATAAATAGGCTTCCTATATTTATTGCACGACCAAAGAAAGGGAACAGTGTCACTCACCCACTGGTGCTCATCAACAACAGATTCTTGCGGCCAGGCGCACTTCCTTGGACCACCACCGGTGGCCCAAGGAAGTGCGCGTAGACTCAAGAAACAGAGTTGCGCTTAGACACAAGAAATGGTCATTGCCAAAGATATCACTCCTGCTGTTCAGTTTTATTCTGTCCTGCTTTGTACAGTTGCACAATTATTTAACAAAGAAGAAAGTAAGCACCAACGGGTGAGTGACACTGTTATGTTTCTTTGGTTGTGCATCTATTGTGTAGTTAATCTATCAATGAGCTCTCCTATACAGACTTTGCAATACTCCGAGACTAGAGGGTGGATACAGGCTTAAAGGAGAACTCCAGCCTAATAAAATTACCTTTATATAGCTGCACATGAGAAAGTTATATAAATTTGCAATGTGAAGTGTAATCTTTGCTGAGCATATACTCTTTTTCTCCCTAGGCAGGAAGTCCAGGAGACCTTATCACACTGATGACTAGCATCTACTGTTGAGGACACTTCTCCTCAGCTCAGAGAGCTAATACCTTAAGTGTGCTGTGTTTAAGTGTCCCTGATTGGCTGGCGGGCAACTGCAGCACACACAGGAAACAAGCCCAGTGTATGAATTTTTTTGCTAACTCAATGGGATATTCAAAGGCTGTTTATGGGGGCTATGGGGGTCCGATTTTGAAACATATCAGCTGGTATGCAATGTGGAGTCATGGTGCGAATATATACATTATATATATATATATATATATATATATATATATATATATATATATATATACACATACATACATACAGCCGTAAATGTTGGCACCCATGAAATTTTTCTAGAAAATTAAGTATTTCTCACAGAAAACAATTGCAGTAACACATGTTTTGCTATACACGTTTATTCCCATTGTGTGTATTGGAACTAAACCAAAAAAGGGAGGGAAAAAAAGGGAAAAAATTGGACATAAAGTCAAACCAAACTCCAAAAAATTAGCTGGACAAAATAATTGGCACTCTTTCAAAATTGTGGAAAAATAAGATTGTTTCAAGCATGTGATGCTCCTTTAAACTCACCTGGGGCATGTAAAATGGTGTGGGCAGTATAAAAATCACACCTGAAAGCAGATAAAAAGGAGAGAAGTTGTCTGTGTGTGCCACACTAAGCATGGACAACAGAAAGAAGAGAACGGTCTGAGGACTTGAAAACCAAAATTGTGGAAAAATATCAAAAATTGCAAGGTTACAAGTCCATCTCCAGAGATCTAGATTTGCTTTTGTCCACAGTGTGCAACATTATCAAGAAGTTTGCAATCCATGGTACTGTAGCTAATCTTCCTGAGCGTGGACGGAAGAGGAAAATTGATGAAAGGTGTCAATGCAGTATACTCTGGATGGTGGATAAGCAGCCCCAAACAAGTTCCAAAGATATTCAAACTGTCCTGCAGGCTCAGGGAGCATCAGTGTCAGTGCGAACTATCCATCAACATTTAAATGAAATGAAACACTATGGCAGGAGACCCAAGAGGACCCCACTGCTGACACAGAGACATAAAAAAGCAAGACTACATTTTGCCAAAATGAACTTGGGTAAGCCAAAATCCTTCTGGGAAAACATCTTGTGTTACAGATGAGACCAAAATAAAGCATTTTGGTAAAGCACATCATTCTACTGTTTACCGAAAACGGAATGAGGCCTACGAAGAAAAGAACACAGTACCTACAAAGAAATATGGTGGAGGTTCAAATATGTTTTGGGGATGTTTTGCTGTCTCTGTGTGCAAGGCATCATGAAATCTGGGGATTACCAACAGATTTTGGGTCACACTGTACAGCCCAATGTCAGAAAGCTGGGTTTGAGTCCTAGATCTTGGGTCTTCCAGCAGGACAATGACCCCAAACATACTTCAAAAAGCACCCAGAAATGGATGGCAACAAAGGGCTGGAGAGTTCTGAAGTGGCCAGTAATGAGTCCAGACCTAAATCTTATTGGACACCTGTGAAGAGATCTTAAAATTGCTGATTGGAAAAGGCCCTTTTCCATGTCCTTCCAATAAGAGAGGCATGGAGGAGTTTGCAAAGGAAGAGTGGTCCAACATTCCAGTAAGAAACTTATTGATGGTTATAGGAAGTGACTGATTTCAGTAATTTTTTCCAAAGGGTGTGCAACCAAATATTAAGTTAAGTGTGTCAATTTTGTCCAGCCCATTTTTAGAGTTTGGTGTGACATTATGTCCGATTTGCTTTTTTTCCTCCCTTTTTTTGGTTTAGTTCCAATACACACAAAGGGAATAAATGTGTATACTGCAATCCTTTTTTTGTGAGAAATACTCCATTTTCTTGAAAAATTTCACGGGTGCCAACATTTACGGCCATGACTGTATGCATATATATATATATATATATATATATATGTATATATATATATATATATATATATATATATATACACATACACACACACACACACACACAAACGGGAGAATACAGCAGCACACTGCTAGCACAAAGATACAGATGAAACATGAAATGCTATATTGCTACAATGCAAAAAATGAGACAATGGAGGTACTTTGCGCACCATTTGGCCAAAGTTTGGTGAACAAAGTACCTCCATTTTTTCACATTGTAGCAATATAGCATTTCATGTTTCATCTGTATCTTTGTGCTTGCAGTGTTCTGCTGTATTCTCCTGTTTGTGTATATTCAGCCTAGCAGCGTGTACCTGTATGCCAGGTCCATGTATGCACCTGTATGCCAGGTCTTATCCTTGTATATACGGTATATGAAAATAATTTCAGCAGCACACCCATTAATTCAAGTGCAAAAAGTGGGAATTTATTGACCCATATCAATTGCGACGTTTCGACGGCATCCCGCCGTCTTTATCCAGCATGAAAAAGACGGCAGGATGCCATTGAAACGTTGCATTTGATATGGGTCAATAAATTCCCACTTTTTGCACTTGAATTAACGGGTGCGCTGCTGAAATTCTTTTTCCTGGATTATCTATGCTGTCTGCGTTTGGGACTGCATTCTTTTGCTTGCACCCCAGGACTTTTCAAATCATTGTGGTAGTGCTGCCTATCTTTGGATATATATATATATATATATATATATATATATATATATATATATAATTATTTATGTTGTTTTTTTTAACCACTTTTGGCTGGAAATCTCCTTTGAAGACTAATTGCATATAGCTGTGCTGGGCTCACATTTTCACATTCTACCATATAGAACTCATATATTTATTCATGTAGAAACTAACCCAACATAGAAGCAAAAAAAAAAGGAAAATATAGCTCCTTGGCAGATAAAAAGATATAAAACCTAACGGTAGAAACCAGAGTGAGAAATAAAGTGAACAGAAAGAGCAGGGGCTATGCCTCTCTAGAATGCCTAGATGACTCTGGGACAAACATATATCTCTCTAGGTATCATAAATATTAGATGTAAATTTGAAGTTAGATGTCCAAAGTTTGGTTATGCTTTACCTCTTTTAATACCATTAATTTACAACCACATACTTACATCCTTACGAATAGCGACTGCTTAGCTGCCAGATTGGGGGATGAATACTTCTCCACAAGAGCCAGGGTGCTGAAACCAAACTTGTGAATGGGTTCATTAGAATCGAGAGGGGGAAAGTCTGTGTCGACCTCTCCGTCATCCTCAGCAATATGCAGGCAGAAGGAGTCCACATTGTCACTGCAAGTAAAGAAAATAAAGGAGTAGAGTCAATCATGACTCAAAATGCATACTTACAAAAAAAAAAAGGCTGGTTCACGTCCAATACAGAAGCCATTAAATGATCCCAAGGGCCTTTTTCAGGCTTCAGAAAGGCAAAGCTGTCTAATTATACTATAATATACCCCCTGTTCACTGCTGGAAAATGCAAAAGTAGTCACAATACAATGGTTCTTAACTAGCTTTCCCCAAACTGAAAAAAAATTATTAATTAAATAAATAAATTCAGAGGGAAAAGTTTCACCATATGATAATACTAACATTCAGTGGCACAGGTGACCTAGGTGTAAAGTCAGGTATGAGTATAACATTGGGAAGATAGTTTGTGCTCCCGATCCTTCCATGTATTTCCTCTGGGTTCTTCATTTGCCACCCCCAAAAACACATTGGGGGGATTTATCAAAGTTGTTCATTTCCCGCATCAATACAGACCAACCTACAGAGGGTTAGGCCGGTCTATTGTGCGCTTAATTAATCAAAAGTCACACGGCTCTTGATAAATTCTGCGCACGGACTTCGGGATCCACAGTTTAGACTGTATTTAAACCTGCTCCAGCATGATCTGACATTTCAACATACTTTCGCCCGATGCAAATTTTTGCCAAAAAGTCGCTATTGATAAACTCAGAACCAATGCATTTTTTCCCTCTAAAATAGCCTAGAATGCATCATGGACTAAAAATCCTCTAAAGCAAAAGTCAGGAAAAAGTCACAGGTATTTAGACAGTCTCCCCCATTGACAGGTAAGACTGGCCATAGTATGTGTAGAAGTTAAGGTAACCATACACATTAGAAGAAAGTAAACCAAAGGCACCAGCTGAATGTCTCTTCTCTCCCCAGATGGCAGATGTCAAGATAAAAACGATTAGGCATGTTGAATTTCGGCAAGATCAAGCCTTTATTGCCATGGAAGAGACGAGTCTAGAAGAGGGTCAATCCCTACTTCCCACTAAATACACGTGCGTACAACTTTGAATGCATAGGGGATTCTGGGAGGTAAGGATAGGGAACGATGTGAGTTACCGTATATACTCGAGTATAAGCCGACCCGAGTATAAGCCGAGACCCCTAATTTCAACCCAAAATCCCAGGAAAAGTTATTGACTCGAGTATAAGCCTAGGGTGGGAAATACCTCATCCCCCCCTGTCATCATCCAGACCCGTCATTAACATCCTCATCATCCCCTTGTCATCATCCCACACATCCCCCCTTCATCATCCCCTTATCATCCCACACATCCCCCCTTCATCATCCCCTTGTCATCATCCCACACATCCCCTTATCCCACACATCCCCCCTTCATCATCCCCTTATCATCCCACACATCCCCCCTTCATCATCCCCTTGTCATCATCCCACACATCCCCTTATCATCCCACACATCCCCCCTTCATCATCCCCTTGTCATCATCCCACACATCCCCTTATCCCACACATCCCCCCTTCATCATCATCCCACACATCCCCTTATCATCCCACACATCCCCCCTTCATCATCCCCTTGTAATCATCCCACACCCCCCCCCCCTTCATCATCCCCACCCCCCTTCATCATCCTCTTCTCATCATTCGCCCTCAGTGGTCTTCAACCTGCGGACCTCCAGAGGTTTCAAAACTACAACTCCCAGCAAGCCCGGGCAGCCATCGGCTGTCCGGGCTTGCTGGGAGTTGTAGTTTTGAAACCTCCGGAGGTCCGCAGGTTGAAGACCACTGCGGCCTTCAACATGCGGACCTCCAGAGGTTTCAAAACTACAACTCCCAGCAAGCCCGGGCAGCCATCGGCTGTCCGGGCTTGCTGGGAGTTGTAGTTTTGAAACCTCCGGAGGTCCGCAGGTTGAAGACCACTGCGGCCTTCAACATCATCCAGCCCCCTCTCACCCCCTTTAGTTCTGAGTACTCACCTCCGCTCGGCGCTGGTCTGGTCCTGCAGGGCTGTCCGGTGAGGAGGTGGTCCGGTGAGGAGGTGGTCCGGGCTGCTATCTTCACCGGGGGCGCCTCTTCTCCGCGCTTCCGGCCCGGAATAGAGCCGTTGCCTAGACAACGACGCATCTGCGTCATTGTCAAGGCAACGTGACTATTCTGAGGCCGGGCCGGAAGCGCTTAGAAGAGGCCTCCCCGGTGAAGATAGCAGCCCGGACCACCTCCTCACCGGACCACCTCCTTACCGGACAGCCCTGCAGGACCGGACCAGCGCCGAGCGGAGGTGAGTACTCAGAACTAAAGGGGGTGAGAGGGGGCTGGATGATGTTGAAGGCCGCAGTGGTCTTCAACCTGCGGACCTCCGGAGGTTTCAAAACTACAACTCCCAGCAAGCCCGGACAGCCGATGGCTGCCCTGGCTTGCTGGGAGTTGTAGTTTTGAAACCTCTGGAAGTCCGCAGGTTGAAGACCACTGCGGGTGGGGGGAGTTCACTCGAGTATAAGCCGAGGGGGTGTTTTCAGCACGAAAAATCGTGCTGAAAAACTCGGCTTATACTCGAGTATATACGGTATTTTAATTTGTGAACAATGCAGAGGAATTTGATGTTGCCACATTAACACCAGGTAAAACAAACCAAAAAAATTATCATGTGAATGCTATTCTGGTAAATATCATTGAGGAGTAGAGGCAGATGGTGATCACCATTTCTGTTTAGCATATTGTGGTGTTAAACTTGGTAGGTAGAGCAATACGCTCTCTTGTACAAATTATGTAAGGACAGCTACTACTGGCTGTCTCCTGATGTATATTATGTAGATAGAGGGAGTACAGCCCCCATAAGAATGATTTAGGTACAGATAGTACTGCCTCCTTGTTAATGATGTGGGTATAACATGTAACGCCTTCCCGTAGATTATGTAGGTACAAATAGTACTGTCTGCTTAGTCATGCCTTCCTGTCGATAATATACTGTAGATACAAACAATACTGTCTCTCTGAAGATGATTTAGTGACGGACAGTAATGCCTACTTGTAAAAGAACAAATGCAGACAGTATACCCCTTCCATTTGTACTGCTTCCCTGTAGCAAATGTAGTTACACATAGCACATCATCCCTGCAGATTATGTAGGTACAGATAGTACTGCCTGCCTCCCAGTAAATGATGGCTGTAGATACAGACAGGTATTTCAGAGATAGGCTTCGACAAGGGTGCCGGCTTTAAATGGCGCAGGTCACAGGACAAACAAAGGTAGGTAAAAACAAGGGTAGTCTATTCTATAAACTACCCTTGTTTTTACCTACCTTTGTTCGTCCTAAGACCTGCGCCATTTAAAGCCGGCACCCTTGTCAAAGCCTATCTCTGCAATACCTCTCGTTCAGTCGGCTGGCTGCGGACACTATATGCGCTCACCATTGCTGTGTATGTGGCTACACAACACCATCAGGTGAGCCTCCTTTTCAGTGTATATTTCGCCATACAGGTTACTCGTATATTACACCATGGAGCGCTTTGTCTTTTGTCTATTCTAGTAGATACAGACAGGACTGCCTTCCCTCGTAATGCTTTCTTGTAAAAGATGTAGTCACAGATAGCCTTGCCTCCCTGTAGACAATGAAGCTACACATTGTACTGCCTTTATGTGTTCAGCTTCCCTGTAGAAAATGTAGTTACAGATAGCACTTCGTCCCTGCAGATAAAATAGGTACAGAAGTACTGCCTGCCTCCCTGTAGATGACATAGGTACAGATAGTACTGCCTACCTCTATGAAGGTGACATTGGTACAGATAGTACTGCCTTTCTCCCTGTAAATGATAATGTATATGCAGACAGTACTGTCTCCATTAGTACTGTATCCCTGTAGATGATCTTGTTACAAAATAGTACTGCCTCTTCCTATATTTGATCTAGGCAGAAGTGGACCTGCACATTCTTGAGGCTTTTTTGGAAACAATAATAATTACTATGACTATGAGGCAAACTGTAAAGGAAAGAGTTAAGAACGTAATCACATAATCCTAACAATTCAAGTTAACATCTAACACTACCCTTTTCACATGAAACCATCCAACAGCAAACAATGGATGCAACTTGTGCTGTCTTTAGTGATATCCTATTTCACACTGAGAAATTAAAGTAGTAGAAATAAACAACCTCATCGGGGACCTGATCACTGACCCTGCCGGCTCTACATGACATCATGCCAGATGCAGGGAAAAAAAATGAAACCCCCAATAAAGTATAAGGCATGGACACAAAGTGCCTCAGGCGCCAACCACAAGTGGTCATAAAAGCAGCAGTACAAACTCTCTTTGCGTGCGTGTGTGAGACAATAGGGACACGATCATAATGTGGATAAAATCTGCTGCACTGGAGAGACAGAGCCATAACTCAGTGCTGCGGAGTGTCAAGGGAAACATCCGCTGCTAAACATTCCATGGAAATGCTTCATCCAAATAAAAGGAGAGAGGTTCAAAAGGTTTCATTAAAATGATATATGCTGTGCTCAGCGTCTCAATCATATATGCTGCAGAAACAATGTGCTTCAGAGACTCTGTAGAGAGAGCGAGACTCACAAAATCATCGGCTGCCAATTCTTAGGATCACAGTGGATCCATGTATAAGAAGATCAACAATAGATGTAACTTTTAACATTTAACAAGTTGCACAGCAATTCAGTAGGAACATGCACGACGACTTACTACGCAAAAATTGACAGCGATGATTGCATTCGAGTGCAAAGGTTTAGTCACTACTACTGTGAAAAATTTACTATTATAGTTGTCTGGCTTACAAAACCCATTGTCATATACTCGAATATGGAATTCTCTCTTAATAGCAGGTTATCCATTGTTCAGCATCATCGCCTTTTAGCCTGAGCAGTAGAGATGGCTACAAAGAGCAACTCTTACTCTGGAGGACTCCGAACTTTGGTCCGTTAAACAGACAGCCCATTGATTCAATAGGGCCCATGTAATGCTCAATTTTCCCTCTGGTGGCGCTGCTGGGAAATTGAATACTTGCTGTTGAGTAAAGGGGATATTCCAGGATCTCTTTTCTTCAGCCTCTGAGCCCAATTTGCTTGTATTACCTCGGTGCACTGATTGGTCCCATTTTCATGCATAAGACCCACACAAGAGCTGTAGAGACAGACTTTTTTTTTTTTTTACTTATACTTAGTAGAAAACCACCTGGCACTGTTCTGGGACGGCTGATTAAGTCCTTGATGCAGTCAGTAGGCTAAGCGCTTTTTCACATCAGCTGGTGTATTGGTGGTGCTCACGCTAATAAAAGGTAGAGAAAAACGATATATCCATGAAGATAGAAAAGTAAGACGTGGATCACTCACCACAATTCCAATGCTGTGTACTTTATTCAAAAGCGTAGACAGTGGCCATACATAGACGGATGGAGAAGGCAGTAGGTGTTGTGGAGCCCCGTCCAGAGCGACGGCGGCGTTTCACGCCCAGAGGGCGTGAAACTACGCCGTCGCTCTGGACGGGGCTCCACAACACCTACTGCCCTGCCTTCTCCATCCGTCCATGTATGCCCACTGTCTACACTTTTGAATAAAGTACACAGCATTGGAATAGTGGTGAGTGATCCACGTCTTACTTTTCTATCTTCTTGGATATATCTTTTTTTTTTGTTGCTGTGGTCTCTGACCTTTCCCAGCATTCCATGCAGACAGAGACAATGGCCCTCATTGACTTAGAAAATCGGGTTGTAAGTCTATTTTGCTTTCTTACCCGACTGCTTTTTTCCCCTGGTATTTATTATTATGTCGCATCCTGTTTGTCGCACGTGGGTTTTGTTGGTTTTGGTTTCCAACTCCTCTGAGTTGTCGGGAAAAAATCCACAACAATTCAACAAATTCGGGTTGTAAACCTTTATAAATACGTGGGAAAGCTCAGAAATGTCGGGGTACGCCCCTTTTTCAGGTTTGGGAGAATCCACATCGGGTCCGTCGGGAAAAAATGTCGCATCGTGTCCCAGACTGGCGCACGATGTCTGCGACATGTCGCAGACAAAGATGCGACCAAAAAAAACCGACAAAACAAGTCGGCTTTAGAATAGTAAATGAGGGCCAATATGTCATATGTCACATGGTCTGCAGGGGGCATGGCTATGCTGCAGTGAATGGCATTACTGCAGTAAATCTCTTCCACTCCACTATCCACCACCACTGCAGCAAAGCCACGTCCCCGGGAGACTATGTAACTTATGACATATTGTCTTTGGCCTCATGGAATTCTGGGAAAGGTCAGATACAACAGTAAAATAAAAAAAAAGGCTTTCAATACAGCACTTCCTGGTTTGGGTCCCTTGCATGAAAACATGACAAAGCATATTACACATAAATTGGCATCATGCGCTCAAAGGCTGAAGAAAAGAAAATTCAGGAATACCACTTTAAAGCTGGTTTCTAAGGGTCCCAGAAATTCTCAGGGACCTCTTCTAATAAAAAAGGACAAAGCAGACAACCATTAAAAGAGGACCTATATGGTCAGAGAAAAATGTAATAAATAGAAGTCGACTAAATTATCAGACTTTTCTCAAATGCAAATGGGATGCTTTACGCCAGTATTACAGTGAAACAGGTTTTACTTGTTTTATCAAAAAGAGCACAAAATCTGATGGGCTAATTTTGTAAGGTGTTAATCTGTTAGACTAGGCCGTAAGAGCTTGTAAATGGTTAATCTAAAAGGGAAGGACACAGCTTCTTGTAAGGGGTAAATCTATACTTCACACACAGCAAGCCTGAATGTTTACCTCTGTTAATGCTACTTCTAACATCTTCCTGCTGATCTATTATACACAGGACTCATTCATCTTACATTGGCTGCTCATTTACTAACATCCACTATGGAGTAAGATAGAAGCACAGATCACATAAGTTAACAGTCTCCCCTCACACATTGGACCCTTCCAGTTTTGAAGCAGGAAGTATCCTTGAAGCTGTTAGGATCCTTCACTGCTATTAAAGGGGTACTCCGGTGGAAACAATTTATTTTAAATCAACTGGTTCCAGAAAGTTAAACAGATTTGTAAATGACTTCTATTAAAAAAAAATCTTAATCCTTCCAGTACTTATCAGCTGCTTTAATACTACAGAGGAAGTTCTTTTCTTTTTGAATTTCTTTTCTGTCTGTCCACAGTGCTCTCTGATGGACACCTCTGTCCATGTCAGGAACTGTCCAGAGCAGGAGAGGTTTGCTATGGTGATTTGCTCCTGCTCTGGACAGTTCCTGACATGGACAGAGGTGTCAGTAGAAAGCACTGTGGAAAGACAGAAAAGAAATTCAAAAAAGAAAATAACTTTCTCCACAGTAAACAGCAGCTGATAAGTACTGGAAGGATTAACATTTTTTAATAGACGTAAATTACCGTACATATCTGTATCACTTTTTGGCACCAGTTGATTTAAAATAAATAGTTTTCCACCTGAGTACCCCTTTAAGTCAATCTCTAGGCTTAGATAGATAGATATAAGATAGATAGATTTGTTTTAATATTTTTTCTATTTTCTTCTATTAATAATGAGGTTTCCCATGACGGGGAGGAAATGGTGCAATGGCAGTTTTAATCTCACAAATTCTCACTGTGATTTGGCCTTCAAATGGTTCATATGTTATAAGATACTATAAATCAAAAAAGGCCCCCTTCCATTTCACCTTACACCTCATTGGGGCGGATCTATAAGATCAGTCTAATACAGTATGCGCATCATCACATATATTTATGAATATTTTAGTTACTGCCCTTCTATATCATGCATGATGATGACATAATTGGGAGGCGGAGCATGAAATCATAGACCCATTACAATCAGTGGAATGTAATTTAACAATAAACATAGAGAAGACGATTTTATGACCCGATATTTAGATTAGAAGAGGCAATGCGGCTGCTTTTCTTTTAAAACGCAACCAAATGCAAACATGTTTTGTACACAGTGCCCTTTTATTTTCTAATCTAAAGTCTAAAAAGCGCCATTGGTACTGATCGCTGTCACAGGCAGCGCTAATATTCACTGCACATAACCAGGGACCTCCACTCACAGCAGCGCTGAGGCTCCCCCTTTCCGATTCTGGAGTTTTAATTGCATGATTGATGTGGAAATTAATTAATCTCAAAGTGCATGCTAATTGTTTAATTGCTCGCTTGATCTATATGGATCATTTTCGGGAATTAAAAGTAGCTGATTTACTCGGGCTATTGATTGAATGTGGCACTGAGTTATTTTGCTTGCTACCTGATTTGAAATTCCCTCAATTAATTCCCAAAACCTTTTGCTTCGGAGGCGGCAGGGTGAGTTTGCCCCTTCTGGCTGATCTATACTAACTTGTCATGCTTAAGAGATATTTATTATTAGATCCGGCAAGTAATAATGACACATTAATATTAGCAGAGGCTGTACATTTCTGCAGAATGGATTGCCAACGTGGAATTAAAACCGATAGATTTGTCAGTATCAATTTTCTAAAATATATGGTGACCTGGGTGCATTAATGAATGGCATTCCCGGCTCGCACAGCCAGTAGTCGTTGACAAGGTGAAAAAAAAAAAAAAAAAAGCTGTGCCATAGCTGGGCTTTTACTTTAAGGCTGCGTTCACATGGCCGTCTAGACCTGTCCCGTTCTTCTTCCGTCAAAAATAAAAGCGGACAATAACTGATGCAAACGGATGGTATCCATTTGTATCCGTTATTATTCAGTTAATAAACAAAAACTAAAAATTTTTTTTTGTTCTGAGCATGCTCAGAAGTAAAAACGGATCAAAAAACGGATTGAAAAAAACGGATGCAAACGGATGACATTAAAGGCTCATCCGTTTTCCATAGACTTGTATGTTAAATTTACTTATCCGTTTTTTCTTCAGTTTTTTGGACCAAAGAAAAAATACAGCATTCACAGTCTTTTCTCCCGTAAAAAAAAAAAAAAAATACGGATATGAGCGCAGACGGGTGCAAACGGATGTGAAAGGATTGTAAAGAAAATCTCATTGACATCAATGGGATTACTTTACAACCGTTTATAATCCGTTTACAAGCAGCAACAACAGAACCTAAACGGGGGGGGGGGGGGGAAACGGGGACAGACGGACGTGTGAACGCATCCTAAAAGACACACAACTAAGCTAAAAAAAAAAAAAGTCTCTCTGAAAGAGACTTCAGGGGGGGAAATGATCAACTTATTTAAAGGAGAACTATCGTGCACAAATATTCTCTTCTATCCAAAGAATAGGGGATACGTTTTAGACCGTGGGGGTTCTGACTGCTGGGACCACCACGCATTCTCCTGCACAGGACCCTGGCTCTTCCCTGGAATGGAGCCTGCTGACCCCGTACAAGGCGGCCTCCATGTATCTCGCTGTATCTCCAGATCTCCCATAGAGATACATGGAGGGGGCCAACAAACCCTGTTCTTAGGAAGAGTCAGCATCCCGTGCAGGAGACCCCCCCCCCCCCCCAGCCCCCTCCCCACTGTGATCTAAAACTTTTCCTTTATCCTTTGGAAAGGGGATACATTTTTGTGCACGATAGTTCTCCTTTAAAGTATGGAGTAAAAAACTGTTCCAGGTATAACCCCCTCAAAAGACAAGGGGGCACTCCCTCCATCTGGGGGGAAAAAAAAGGTTTAATCTCGCAGGGCGACAAACCTTCTTTACCATAAGAACTGTGAATTTATGGAACAGTCTACCTCAGGAACTGGTCACAGCAGGAACAGTTGAGGGCTTCAAAACAGGACTAGATACATTCCTAGAACAAAATAACATTAATGCATATGCAGAATTAAAGCATCCCCTCCCCTTAATCAATCCATACCCCTTTCCTTCACATCCTTTGTTGAACTTGATGGACATATATGTCTTTATGCTGTCCGGGCATGCTGGTAGTTGTAGTTATGCAACAGCTGGCGGCACCCTGGTTGTGAAACACTGTTCTAGAGTATAGGATGGATATAAAGAGCATCTCTCTTGTGCACATTTATAGCCCACGGAAAAATGTAATTACCGTATATTCTCTCCTTATAGTTTGGAGACCTTATGGCCTCGGCTAATTCAGAATACCTGTGTATGGCCTCTGCTAACACAGAAAACCTGTCTGTGCATATCCAACATCTATCATGTCCTGTTAATGTGAGAATAAATGTACTGCCGAATTCTGAACATTTGATGGCCTTACAAGTGTACGCCAGACATCTCTACAACTATTTTATGACCAATTTAATCTATGTTAAGACATAAAATGTACTAATTTTATAGCTGGTTACTTCAGTTTTGGCTCCCGTCCTTCCGTGGTGTACTGCCAACAGATGAGACCAATGAGATCATGGACCTTGGCATTGGCTATTGTCACCACGGTCATGGGCAGCATCTTGTCCTGGGTATTTTGCATTGAGAGATACACATCTATCTTCTTGGTGGCAGTGGTTCCCACGTGGCCCTGGAAAGGAGATAAAAACACAAAAGATGGCATCATGAACAATTTTTTTTTTTTTTTTTTAAGTATGCAGATGTAATTTTAAAGGATCCAGCACACTTTAAACATGTGTCGGTCACTCAAAATTATTTCTGCAGGATCAGACAACTTTTGGGGAGATAAGACAATGCCAGAGGAGTCTGGCAGAAGCTTACCCCTCCTCTCCATTCAGATTAGTCGATACAAGCATTTAATGTGTATGCAGAAAGTGGAAGAGATAATTGAGGGACTGAGTAGATTAATATGTCATTTTGTAGAAAACATTCTAGGATAACTTGTTATTTATTTATGCAAATATCTGCTCATTCTGGGCTAAGTAGTCAAGTGGGCGGTCCTACTCAGTAATTAACAGCTCTATATATGCATACTAATACGTGCCGTATTTTTCAGCGTATTTGCTGCTGCGTATTCTACTAACCATTTATGTCAATAGGTAACAAAATCAGAAAATATGCATCAAAATACGACACATGTGACCCTACCCTAAGGGCTCATTCACACAAGGGTACTTTGTTTGAAACTTGCAGCGGGTTCCCCGCTGCGAGTTTGAAAGGGGCAGGCTCTCTGCCGGCTGTCCACAGCTGATTTTCAGAGGCAGAATCTCTGCTGTGGAAAGTCCACCGCAGACCCCATTGACCTGCAGCAGAGATTCAGCTGCTGAAAATCAGCTGCGGACAGCCGGTGAAGAGCCCGCCCCTGTCAAACTCGCAGCGGGTAACAAAATATGCTCCTGGGAGTGTATTCATCCTCTGCGGATTAGAAGTTGCAGATCTGTAGATTTTACAAGGGCATCATTTTATTGAAATGCCATTAAAAACTACATAAAAATTGCCTAGTAAAATGAGCAGTTGCGAGTTCACAACTTCAAATCCGGAGTGGATAAGGTGTGAGTAAATGAACCTTTATACCAATAGCTGTCAATCACTGAGCAGGAACACCCACATGACTACTTAGCCCAGAAGAAGCAGATCTTTACATGAATATAAACAAGTTATCCTGGAACTTTTCCCACAAAACTATATATAAATCTGCTCAGCACCTCCTGCTCTATAACGTTATGTCGGCAGTTCGGATGACATTATCAATAGGACTCGTTTTCTTTAACACTACACTGGTAGACAAAACATCTCCAATCTGGCAAAAAGAGAGCACACTATTATCGTCAAATTTCTTTACCCTTACCACCCCTTGTAACAAAACAGCAATCGCCAATGGCAAACGATCATACACTATAAACTAAGTTAAATACACAGCGAAACAGCGTATATGGATCAGTATATCAAAAAAGCTTTATTGAACATGAATAAGACAGACGTTTAAAATCACATAAAAATTACAAACATGGTATATATGACCCTTGTAATGGGCATATCCAACCAGGGACAACCAAGAGGAAAGAGAAAAGGAGGTCAAGATAGTGTACAGAAACAAATTCTGGCCATGTATTGAACCAATGTATTGTAAACATTAGACACTGAGGTGCAATAAGCAGTAGGCACCTTTAATAGGTTGCCCTCTATTGTAATAAAGTGCCAATAGGGACAAAGGCCGCTGCCTAACACTAAAAAAAAGAATGTGTAATAATAACTTGCCTAGTGGAGACAGTAGTTAGACCTCCTGCACCCGACGTTTCGTCACCAGACTTCTTCCGGGGTCTTTCCCCTTGGTTGTCCCTGGTTGGATATGCCCATTACAAGGGTCATATATACCATGTTTGTAATTTTTATGTGATTTTAAACGTCTGTCTTATTCATATCCCTTACCACCCCTTGAAACAAAAAAAACATTGGGAATGGACTTTCTACTTGTCCTATATATAATATCAGTTAGGTTAACAGGCAAGGTAATACCACCATAGAGTACTAGCTGGTGCAGTGATACTAAAAGCAGTAGATGTATCAATACAAACGGAGTTGAAATGCCATTCAGAAGCCTTATAATGTAGATCTAAGAGAAACACTTAAGTGAACCAGCTTTTCCTAACATACCAACAGAATTTTAAACAGCCCCCCCAAAAAAGTATTGGAATCATCACGTAAGACACGATCAAGACATGGGCTACCCTTCACACACGCTTAAAAGTAATGAAAAGGTTAAAAAGTGCTTAGACAGTCATGGCTGCACAGCAGGATTTGTGCGCCGCACTATATTCTAACTACTTGGCCGCTGTGACTTTATTTGCTCGTACTCGGCTGACTATCAGCACTGCCAGTTCTGTGTTTTGCACTCGTCGCCTTTGTTTTGTGCTGTTATTTATGTCCGAAGATGATATCACGCTGTGAAATAAAGTGCAAGTCTCTTTTTTCCCCTCTCTTTTACGGGCTTGTAAATAAACTTGCATCGGGAGTAAGCGGGTTCATTAGGGATCTGTACATTAAACCAAAGGAAAACAGCCACATAAAAAATTGATTTGTGGCTCATCCCAGGCTGCGCTTTTTAACTCTTTCGTGGAATAAATGGCGGCGAGTGGCCTAACGAGCGTTGCATTAATTCCTACTAATGATCCTTGTGCTAAAGGCGGAAATATTTATAAGCTCGGAACAACATTTATGTATCCCTGCATAGTTTTACATGAATATTAGGTGTTATGGATGACACAGAACTACACTAACAGGCCTGATTAATCGAGTACAGATTATATGGTTATAGTTGTAAAGCAGTGAAGCTGTCAGTCATTAAAGCAGGTAGAACATAATTTCAGTAAAATTCATGGCTGGGCTGAAATTTACATTAACATTAAAGGGCTATCCCAACTTTCTATGCCATAAAATGTCTGAGAGGCGGGTCCCACCTGTAACACCTACACCTATAAGTAAAAAAGCAGATCCCCTGAATTGCTTGGTGAGGTGGCTACCGGCAACGGTAATGGACAGCGTGCTTGACTTATTTCATCACTCCCACAAAAATAGATGGAAAGCGACATGTACGTGAATGACCACCTTCACATTTATTTACCAACTGACTAGGTGGGTCAGTAGACCAGTCATGACCCTCTAGCCAATATTGTGCACACAGGTCTGTAGGATAAAATTGACAGGGGCACAACCCTGCTAATCATCTGCATTTTTTCCCTGCACAACTATGCTCCTGTAATGGAGAACAAAAAAAAAAAAAAATATATTAATAAATAAATATATATATATATATATATATATATATATATATATATACATACATATACAAGACAAAAATGATCCTTGTGGCACACCCGTATAGTGCAAAAGAGTAGAAATTAATTCACCCATCAGGACATACAACGTTTTAGCGGCATCACGCCACCATTTTCAAGCATGATGTGAAGTTACAAGTACTGGTTTTTATCAGGTAGACAATTTACAACATTGGTGAGATCAATCAAATAATAATCCAGTATAAAATACAATACAAATATGTAATACATACAAAATTCACATAGTAAGATCACAGTGTCAATAGTGTATATAAATAGTGTTTTTAAAAAAAAAACGATCTCAAGAATAAAGTGCATAAATTATTCAAAAGGCTTAAACAGTGCCTAATGAGCAGCTGTGCATAATAAAAACAATTACAAAGGATTCCGGAGGTTGTCCGGGGCAACATGCCATCCAGTGTCCATGCTGGCTCGCGTCCGTATTGCTGTGTCTCAGGCTGAATGCGTCATAATCACGTGGGAGACGCATAGCCAATCGTATGTGTAGTAATGCCATGTCATCACTGCCGGTCTGTGTTCTGTGTGCGCGCATGCGCACTTAGTATCGGGACATCTACACGGCCATTCAACATAAGGGCAAATGGATATATAGTCACAACATGGTTTCTAGTATATAAGATGTAAAATAGGGATTTGATTGGTGAAAACGGAGTGTGTAAGGTGTATGGGGTGATAATAGTGTAAAGTTATAAAAACCTGAGTGCCGGCACAGACACGGGATCCGCACAAGCGCAGACAGCACTAAGCCATCGGCGCTGTGGTCCGCAGCCAGAGTGGGTCACCCAAGTGTAAGAGTAAGTCTAATGTGAATGGGGGTGTAGAAAAAGTGTAGAAAAAAATGTAAAAGCGAATGAAGCAAAAAAAAAAACAAACAACAATGTGTGAATGTGAGATAAAAAAAAAAAAAAGAAAAAGAAGAAGGTGTGCGTATGAAATAAAAAAAATTGAGAATGTGTTGCAGCTACTATATAAATAAATATATATATATATATATATATATATATATATATATATTATGATTAAAATTAGGGATATATTGATATATTGAAGTGAGAGGAGGTTGCATCGGGAGCAAAAGTTCTTGGGCATCCGACTTTAGAATCACAGGTACAGACACTATATTATGAACTACACTAACTTAAAAAAAAAATCCTGAAATACCCCTTTATGAGATTTGTGGCTGATTCAGAGCACAGACGGCTTTGCGCAGATAAAGGCAAATTGAAGAAGATTTCTGCCAGATCCATGCATCGGATCAAGAGAGCAGCTGCTAAAATACCATTACATAGAAGCAAACAGATATTTGAAGCTGCTGGTGCCTCTGGAGATCCACAGACATCAAGGTGTAGAGTCCTCCAGAGTCTTGCAACTGTGCATAAACCTTCTATTCGGCCACCACTAACCAATGCTCACAAGCAGAAACGGTTGCATTGGGCAGAAAAATACATGAAGACTAATTTTCAAACAGTCCTGTTCACTGATGAGTGCCATGCAACCCTGGATAGTCCAGATGGATGTAGTAGTGGATGGTTGGTGGACGGCCACCCTGTTCCAACAAGGCTACAACATCAAAAAGGCGGTGGTGGAGTCATGTTTTGGGCTGGAATCATGGGAAGAGGGCTGGTCGGCCTCTTTAAGGTCCCCAGAAGGTGTAAAGATGACCATTGCAAAGTATGTGGAGTTTCTGACTGACCACTTTCTTCCCTGGTACATGTATGACAATGCACCATCTCATGCTGCAAAGAATACATCTGCATCAATGGCTGCTATGGGGGATAAAAGGAGAGAAAGTAATGGTGTGACCTCCATGCTGCCCTGACCTCAATCCTATTGAGAACCTTTGGAGCATCCTCAAGCAAAAGATCTATGAGGGTGGGAGGCAGTTTACATCCAAACAGCAGCTCTGGGAGGCTATTCTGACATCTTGCAAACAAATTTAAGCAGAAACTGTCCAAAAACTCACAAGCTCAATGGATGCAAGACGAGTGAAGCTGCTATCAAATAAGGGGTCCTATGTTAAAATGTAACGTGACATGTTAAAATGTTTAAAAAGTTAAAATGTTGTTAAACATTTGATTGAAATAGCTTTTGATTTCAGTAAATATGCTGCAAACACAAAAAATGACCATTTTCTGATCTTTGCAACCCATAAAAAGTTTTGAAACTTACTGTGCATAATAATTTGGAACAGTGCATTGTAAGTTTTTATGTTTAAAAAAAAATACTGTTATCATTAAGTGGTTTGTTCAGTAAAATTTGAATTGTACTCAATAGTACTTAATAGTTGATAACATGAGAATTATGCTGACTGTTATTTACATCAATTATTTAGGTAAATTAGAAAAATGTAGGTAAATCAGGAACCAACTAGGATAAATCTTTAAAAAAAGAAAATAAAATAACCACACCATCACGCTGTGAAAAAGCTCTAGCTTTTCTGGAATCCAGAATGGTAAATCTTCCTCATTACAAAACAAACGGAAGAAAGAGGATATTTCCCTTTATAGAGAGGTAGATTTGTTGTTCCAGAAGCAGGAGCTATAATGGCGGTCATATTGGTTGTTAGTAAACTTTCCCAGAGACATGCTTATCTCAGGATAAGGTAGGAGGGGGAAACGTTTTCCATGGAATATATCTGTTGTAGAAACTTTTCCATTTTCATTAAAATGGCATCAAACATCCACAAAGGGAACCGCCTTGAAATTCATGTGCGCACTGGATAATGTAAGTGCGGAGAAGGGGGGCATAGATCCATCGGGCACCCCCCTCCCCTGGAAATTCTGGACGTGTGGCAGGATTTAATGAAAGTCCACCGGGGAATGTGTTCTTCTTCTCCATTACCGGCTGATGGGTCTTGTGGAAAGGTTACGGTGTAGTCATTAACATGCTCCTAAATTATACAGCAAATTTGGAGCACTCTTGAAATGACCTCTAAGACAATTTAATTCTAGACTTGCTGGGAAAATGCTCGGCTAATGTGACATGGCTGCGACTGCTGAGGTACGACTGCGAGAAGCACTTTCAGGGGATGTATGTATAAATATACATAAACGTGTGTACTTGAGTGTAAAGGTGGATAATAAAACAGAGTCGGCAGACACAATATTAAACACTACTTGGTTGACAAAATTGTAATGTTTTTTGTTTCGGGGCTATTTGCGCATCTTTATCGTGGGTCATTACAAATTCTATGCCCTCCTTTTCATACCACAGAGGGTAAAGCTTACAAGACTCCCAGGATCCTCTCTGCTCCACTAGATGTTAATGCGGATGCACAAGGTCTGCCTGGGTTACTGGAAGGTTTTAGTAAGAATCTTATCAGGGACGTACGATTTCCAGGCAGATCCAATCATTTGTTATCAATTAGAATTCTGTATGGCGGATTGGATGGGGGAAGGGAGGTAAACCCAGCATCGCTCACTACCACAGCTATTATTTAATTATGGGGCCAGATGGTTTAAGGCTCCGCTAGGCAGAATCTGCCGTGAGAAATACTTTATCTCCATTGCAATCATCACTACAACATCAGCTCCAGGGCTGAACTAACGCTCATGTTTTATTCCAGCCGCTCCTGGTGTAGAAGTTAATTACGTATAAAAGGAGATTGCATTTCCAAATATTACACTATTCTCTTATCAGCTCCTACAGTCAAGAGGTATACATAGAGCAGTAAAGAAAAAGAAGTTGGCCTGGCTGTAATACCGTTATGTAAAGGTGGCCATACACATAAGACCAAAATTGATGGAAACAGATGGAAACAGAGGATCTCACCATGACGAACGATGGGCACGTGAATTTTCAACAGTGAACATCAGTTAGTGTCTGTTCATGCCCCAGTCTGTCCTTTTATACCTTTACTACTGGTAATAGATTGGCCATTATTAGCCTGGTGTTATCGAACATGTGTATGTCTGCATCAGTGTAATTAAAGCATACCAGATAAGCATTCACTCAACTACAAACCACGTTTTACCCAATGAGTATGGCACCTTTAAAAGGTACCAGTAAGTGCTTAGACGAACACTACTTAAGGAGGATGGGAAGTCCCCATACACACTAGTCAGTGGATCCTGCAGAAATCTGTGGAGATAGCTAACTTTTTTACAAGTTGAGATGCCAGCTTTAAATGGTACTCCAGTGGAAAAAAAATGTTTTCAAATCAACTGGTGCCTGAAAGTTATACAAATTGGTAAATTACTTCTACATCTTAACCCTTCCAGTACTTATCAGCTGCTGTATGCTCCAGAGAAAGTTGTTTAGTTCTTTTCAGTCTGACCACAGTGCTGACACCTCTGTTAATGTCAGAAACTGTCCTGAGCAGGAGAGGTTTACTATGGGGTTTGCTTCTACTCTGGACAGTTCCTGACACTAACAGAGGTGCCAGCAGAGAGCATTGTGATCAGACTGGAAAGAACTACACAACTTCATGTAGAGCATACAGCAGCTGATTCCAAACCTTCTTACAGTTTATTAACATGCCCTTCGGTTTCAGAGATATGTTGGTTTATAATTTGTCTGATAATTTAGAGATTAAGTCTGATGGATATAAACTTTTCTTAAACAACATAACCGCTTCAACTCAAAGCAAAAATTTGCTTAAAAAGTGTGGGTTGTGAAAATGGCTAGACCATTCAGTGATCAAAACAAAAAGACCTCAATATTCTATGACTGTGCATAGTCTCAGCCAAGTATTGGATGCAGCGATGTCCCACCTTCGCCAGTGGCTGAGCGGCAGTATGAAACTCAGGCCCCCGGCAAGCATCATGCTTTTTCACATGAAGAGGCTCAGAGCCGGGGATTGTTGCAGAACCCCGGAGGCACCATAGGAGTGCTGGAGGTTTATTTATTTTTTATATAATACACAATGGCCAGTCTTCTAAAAGCTCCCCCCACCACCAAGACAACCCCTTTAATGAAGAGAATTCAATAGTAAAGAAGATGTATTACTGAATTGCTATATATATATATATATATATATATATATATATATATATATATATATACACATATACACACAACTGATATATATATATATATATATATATATATATATAAAGAGTAGGGTGAGCCTTCTTTTTGTTTGTCTGTTATTTAGCAGAGTTCAGTAGTGAGATGTTAATAAGTGACAGCCGATAATACTGTGTAATAAAATAAATGACATTTCATTACTCATTCCGGTATTCCTTACAATTTAGTACGAGCGATTCCAACATTTACAGATTCTCTAATGACATAAATTGGCTTAGATGTGGCTGTGATGTGTTAAATAAATATCTCAGCCTTGCTTCTGATTGTGTTAATGAACTGACGGAGTGGAGGACTTTTTCGATGGAAATAGAACAACCTGGGGTATGAAGGTACAGGTGCTGCCGAAGCTTGAATCCCATTCCAGCTGTCAGAAGGAAAGACGGGCCTCGTCTTTATAATCCTGTACTGCCAGGATAGAGATAGGAAGACATGACGCACATGGTGCTTAGAAAAACACCAGCTCAGTGTGATACCTAGTGCCAAAACCATACTATTAGTGATCACTTTCCATATACAAGGAAACATTTGGATGGCTGGGGGTTGGCACATTTACTATTAGAATTCAATATTTTTTCTTTAATAACAGACACCTAAATGCACAAAAATTGAAGATTATCTCAGGGGTGTGGAATAAAAAAAAAATTTAAAAAATACTTGTCCATGGAACTAAAACAGAGAACAATCTACTTGTCCCTCATGACAATCCCCTTGTCTTGGTAGACAAAATAATTTTAATCAAAATAGTAAGTAAATTTGGGGTTTTTCTTTTTTTCCGATATTCACCTTCTGGTCAAACTAACACATACCGGTAATTTTAATATTTAAAAAAATAACATTCCTGACCCCTATAACATTTTAATTTTTCCATATACTGGGCAGTATAAGAGCAACATTTTTGGGCCGTAATCTGCTGTATGTATCGGTACCATTTTGGTATTGATCGGATTTTTTGAACACTTTTAACTTCATTTTTTCTGGGATATGACATTATAAACAAAAAAGAAACTAAATTCTGTGATTTTTTTTTTTACATTAACGCCATTGACTGTACGGAATATAAAATGTTATTTTTTAATAATTCGGACAATTACGCACGCGCCAATACCAAATGTTGATTTTTATTATGTTCACATATTTTTTATATGGAAAATGGGAAAAGGGGGGGGGGGGGTGATATGAACTTTTAATATGGAAGGGGTTAATGGGTGTTTTTTTTTTAAAACTTTAAACTTTTTTACATTTTTTTTTTATACACTTTATTAGGAGGAATCATTAGATTCCTTATACAGATCAGTTTAATTTAACTCCATTGATCTGTGTTCATTTGGTTGTGCCTGCTCAAGGCAGGCTCAATCAAATGTAGATCTATGGGGGCAGCCATGAATGCAGAGGTAAGCCCTCCGGCTACCTCCACAGGGGATCGCCCCCTGGCGTTCCACCAGGGATGGTTATAAGAAACCTCTAGACTCCACTGTCAACTTTGACAGCGGTGATCTAGAGGGTTAATAGCCGCCCGCAGCGATCGCCGCATGCCGGACTATTAGTGGCGGCCCCCGGCTACTGAAATCAGTATGGAGCGGGCTCAAGTCAGGAGCCCACTTTATACATCCTGAGCGCCGGTGTGAGGTCTGCGCCCCCTCCTCCCGTCAATCTGCACCTCACACCAGCATTATAAAAATAAAGTCGGTCCTTGAGGGAATCGATAACTCCCTCGTGCCACTTCGGTGGCCCTGGGTACAGACCCTACTACACCCCCCTCGGATCTCTCTAGACACTCGTTTTTTACTGTTTCTTTATTATTTATGTGTCTCTGCCCCAACGAGGCATCCAACTATCTCTTGTTATACGGTTACGTTGTTAACTCACCTCGGTGGGTGTGTCTCCGTGCCTTAGACTATATGCTTCTCTGATAAGAGCTGCACTTATTGCTGTTTCAGCCA
This sequence comes from Hyla sarda, assembly GCF_029499605.1. Classification (NCBI taxonomy): domain Eukaryota; kingdom Metazoa; phylum Chordata; class Amphibia; order Anura; family Hylidae; genus Hyla; species Hyla sarda. Next base: position 30,206,543 of record NC_079197.1, read on the forward strand.
TGACCATACCCTGGTCTTTTTGTACTTTTGTATTACTGTATCTTTGAAATTGTTCAATAAACAGATTATTAAAAAATTAAATAAAAAAATAAAAAATAAATAAAGTCGGTCTGGCCCTGCTGGCCCGATACAGGGCTTAATGTATGAAAAATTCACTTGCCCGGCGCCTGGAACTACATGTCCCGGGAGTCGGGGGATAGGATTTCCACATCCTTGTATCTTCTAGTTATTAATTTTTAGTTTAAAGAGTACCTGTCACCATGTAATCTTTTAATACAGTCTTCCTTGTGTAATTATAAGACACTTTGCTATTTACTTGCTGTTAAAATTCTCAACCTTTAAATGTTTTTAATGTGATTGAAAAAATGGCCATTAGGCCACTAGTCAAACAGCTAGATTGGTCTCCTCCCATAGAAAATGCAGAGGGTATCGTAAATAGGCATTGGCAAGGAGAGCGAGGGAAGTATAATAACAGGGCAGACCAAATAAATATACAGCAGACCAAATGAGTACTGCAAGGAAAAGTAAACACAGCAAAGAGGAGTCAAAAAGAAACTGACCAGAGCTACCAAAGGAAATGAATAAGGAACAGAAGACAAACAATTGCCAGCCATATAAAGTGCCGTAGACAAACCACATACGTACGTTTGACCATCTAGTTTCTTTGGCAGGGGGCGTGGCAAAACTTTGAACAGGTGAGGGCATCTATATCAACCAGCTACCATCTACAAATCAGGTAGTGATGGACGAGATGACAACCGGTCACATGAGTATAGCCAGTGGAAGCATGGCTGTGACCTTATTGCTCACAGTACTACTAAGACTGCTGTCATCCAGGGGGATACCCTATGTCAGAGCCATGAATAATTCACGAGGAGGTACGTACTACACGCTCCAGCTAAGGATACTCCAAACTAAAGTGATGGACGCATGCGCAAGCGGACTAAAACGCCAACCAATACATAAAATAAGGTGTGAATACAGTGAACAAATAAAGTGCCAAACCACAACATGAACACACAGTGAACATTCCCAGACACAAAAGATATAAGACATAATGTAACCAAGATGGGGCCATGCGTGCTATATGTTAAGAACATTTTTTAAGAAATTTGTGTAAATGAAAGTATGATGGTAAGTGACAATGTGAGTGAATGAAGATGAGTCAGGCCCATAAGCAGGCCATGTGATTTTTAGTTTAACAGTTAGATCCCATGAGACAGAGACTTTCTAGGAAACTCTCCCTAGATGTGTTTCAGCTCAATAAGTAGGAACATTTATACTGTAAGCCCCATTGGAAACTGATGACAGTGCATTCCCAGCAGAGCGATGTGAAACAGAGGTCCCTTAACCCCGGAATGAATGAGGCGGGTTTGCGCTTGGTCAGCCTCCACTCTATTCACTCTCTATGGGATTTACGAAGATAGCCAAGTACAGCACACGATTTGACAGCTTTAGACTCTACAATCTTTAAATGCAAACTTAATACAAAGAAGTCCCCCAATTATATCACCCTTTTTCACGTATTACTGACAAGTAGTCTCTCAGACTACTGCAGGTGTGTGTATATATATACACACACACATACATACACACACACACACACACACACACACACACACACACACACTGCAGGAAAATATTCATTTATGCAGTACAATTTAACACCTCTCCAGAAGGAAGAAAATTGAGACATGGATTTTCAGGGTAGCTAGCTCCAATAGGTGACCCAATTGAGATGGCTTACGTCCTTCTACAGGTTGGACAACCTCTTTTCCAAAAAACTGTTGTCAAGCCTATACAACTGAAGCTTGGCCATTTTCACAGGAAGACACATTACCCCTCTAAATTTCTAGTCCTGTTTTAATGCTCCTCCTTAGTTACACATTGCCTAACAGGATAGCTACCTCAATATTCTTTCTTCTAGTGAGGAGTTTGTTTGCATACTTTGCAGAATTAGCAGCATTTGGATGAGGTTTGAAGAATCCAAAGCACAATTTCTAGGGCTGCAACGATTAATTGAGCTCTGATTTATTGTTAAAGGGGTACTCCGCCCCTAAACATCTTATCCCCTATCCAAAAGGTAGGGGATATGATGTCTGATCGCGAGGGTTCTACCACTGGGGACCCCCGCAATCTCTCCTGCAGCACCCCGTTTCTCAGCTGCACAGAGCGAGGATCACTCTGTGGCTGATGACCGGTGATGCAGGGGACGGAGTATCGTGACATCCCGGCCCCGCCCCCCTCATGACGTCGAGCCCCTTCAATGCAAGTCTATGGGAGGGTGCGTGGCAGCCTTCACCCCCCACCCATAGACTTGCATTGAGGGGACAGGGCGGGGTGGGACGTTATGAGGGGATGGAGCCGTGACGTCACGATACCCTGTCCCCTGCATCATCCGTCATCAGCCACAGAGAGATCCTCACTCTGTGCAGCTGAGAAACAGGGATGCTGCAGGAGAGATCGTGGGAGTCCCCAGCGGCGGGAGCCCCGCGATCAGACATCTTATCCCCTATCCTTTGGATAGGGGATAAGATGTCTAGGGGTGGAGTACCCCTTTACGCAAAAAATGGTTCGAGTATATGCAAAAAAGGAAACAGAAAAGAGAGCGCACTAATGTGCCATGATTCTGTATGTATAAGAAATACACAGGTGAAACAGAGACTGGTGCACTCACCTGGGGGTGTTATGTTACAGACACAACACCGTTGAAGGCCTGTATCCCAGATCCCTGGGAGGTTGTGGAAGAGCTGCTGGGCACCCATTCGTCTCGGAAACTAGTCCTGGACGTCTGGTATAAGGAGAAGGAAAGTGGAATCCCGGATCCACAAAGGAGCGGTGCTTGGTAGCGCTCGTTTCCAGTGAGAGATGTGAAATTGTAATCCACGGACTCAGGTATAGCATAAAGAAAAGAGTCTTTATTCGCACATGTAGTAGCAAAGGGATGTAACGCGTTTCGAGGGGCGGAGACCCCCTCTTCGTCAGATCCAATCATCAGATCCAATCATCAGAGGATTGGATCTGACGAAGAGGGGGTCTCCGCCCCTCGAAACGCGTTACATCCCTTTGCTACTAAATGTGCGATTAAAGACTCTTTTCTTTGTGCTATACCTGAGTCCGTGAATTACAATTTCACATCTCTGACTGGAAACGAGCGCTACCAAGCACCGCTCCTTTGTGGATCCGGGATTCCACTTTCCTTCTCCTTTTACGCAAAAAATAAGTTACAAATTACATTTGTAACTCATTTTTTGGGTCAGTCTTGCATTTCTGCAGGCAGCACTGTACTCCACCCGCTACCCGGCCGGCTCCCAGCAAGGGAATATGAATTTACAGTGGTGTGATGTCATATTCCCTTCCAGGACCTCTGATTGGTCAATCGGTGCCAACCAGAGCTCCCAGTGGGGAATATGAAATCACTGCACTGTAACTTCATATTCCCTGCTAAAAGTCAGCTGGCCAGGTGCAATGCCGCTATCACCTCTATATGAGGTACGGAGGTGCAGGCATCATCAGTTAAGGGCATAATGCGATCTAAGAGAAGGTCCTTTTCCTTAATTTGCTGGTCCCGCATGACTGACATACAGGGCTTCATGCTGGGGAGGCATGCTGGGGAGGCATTCACGTGTTAGGAGGCATGCCGCCGCAAGACTCAGCCAGCCACTCCGACTGTTCACCACCGGCAATACAAGACAGCATGAACAGAACTTCACAGACCACGGCAAAGTAAGGAAAAGGACCTTCTCTTAGATTGCATTATGCCCTAACTGATGGTGCCTGCACGTCCGTACCTCGTACAGAGGTGACAGTCACTTTAAATGCCAAGTCAGTGTTTCTCAACCAGGGTGCCTCCAGCTGTTGCAAAACTTCAACTCCCAGCATGCCAAAGGCTGTCCAGGTGTGCTGAGAGCTGTAGTTTTGCAACAGCTGGAGGCACCCTGGTTGGGAAATACTGTGCCAAGTAATAATAGAGGCTCGGGGGAAACAAAAAACCTTGTACCCTTGTTTTTATATGCCCACTGTATATATGCATGTGCGTGTGTGTATATACTAAGAGTGGAGTGTAGGTTTCTTTGTGGGGTTTAATTCCCTACAATTTATTTTCCACGGTATTTACTAAGGTTTCCCTACATTTTCCACTTTCCCTACACTTTGCTTTTTTTACACATGCTCTGATCTGTCTGGTTTTCCTCAGCTCAAATCCACCACATATTATGTGGAAACCTTAGTAAATATGTTGGGTTTTTGTGAAAATGTCGGGACCACGCCCCTTTTCGGAGACCATGCCACATTTTCCCTGCAGCCACACCCCTTTTTTGGGTTTCCTTAGCAAAATGGAGAGTTAGTCGGGGTTTTTTCAATTCTGGCGCACAATCTGGCGCACAATCTGGCACAGACAGAATTTCTGGCGCAATGCAACAGAATCTGGTGCACAACCCGACAAAACATGTCAGGTTTGCAATAGAAAATGAGGGGCAATGTGTGTATGTATGTGTGTATGTTCCAGCATCACGTCCAAACGGCTAAAGATATTAACATGAAACTTGGCACACATGTTACTTATATGTCAACAACAAACATAGGATAGGTAATTTAACCCTTACTTACCCCCATTTGACAGGGTCGGGTTTTTGTTTAAAGTCCTATACAATTCTATGGGAAATATATGTTACTGCATAACTTCCAAACGGCTGGAGATATTTCGATAATACTTGGTCAAATGTTACTTGTATGTCCTCTTGAAATATAGGATAGTTAATTTAACCCTTAACTACCCCCATTTGTGAGGGTCAGGGTTATTATTTAAAGTCCCATGCAAATCAATGGGAAATGTATGTTCCCACATAACTTCCGTACGGCTGGAGCTATTTAATACCTGGTACACATATTACTTATATGTCAAATAAAAATATATGATAGTTAAATTAACCCTTACCTACACCCTTATATAAAAGATGGGCATTTGTTTCAAGTCCCATGCAAGTATATGAGACTTCCATTACCTTACTCCACAAGCTCCGCTCTGCATCTCCTGGTGAATGTGGCAGTCTGGCGTGCAAGCCACACCCCATCTCACAAAGACATGCCCACATTTTAAGCCCCACCACTTTTATTATCTACCCTTTTTGTGCATCGCTCTGGATTGCAAATCACACCCAGTCCCACAAACCATGTCCCCTTCTATTTTCAGCTTACAATATCTTCATCACAAATCAGTCCCACCTGGAGACGGGATATGAGGATGGGACATAAGGTCGGGATATGAGGTCGGGATATGAGGACGGGATATGACAACAATAAATGAGGACGGGATATGAAGTCAAAAGATTCCTCCTTTGTTCATTTTCCTCCCCAACAAGGATTATTATTATTATTTTTATTTTTTTTAAGTTACGCCCCCTCCGCCCCCAAAACCTTTTTTTTTTTTTTTTTTTTTTTTGCCATTTTGCCATTTTTCCCAATTAATTAATGAATTTATCGGCAACAAATCGATTGTGCAATTAATCGATTGTTACAGCCCTAATAATTTCAGTGTAATAAAGAAGGCCATACATATATGGGACTGACATTGGCTGAACCTGATGACTCTGGTAGGAACGTGAGAAGATCTAATGGGGCAGTCCGACACTCATCCAACATCAGCCCGGTGAGTCAAAGATCAGGCATGTAAAAATCCAACATGACTGATCCGCTTGTACCCTTAGGAGATAAGATGCTGCTTATGGACAGATTACTTACAGTAGGTACATTTGAAAGTATCACAGAAATACATAAATTTCTACATGCATATATAGAAAACACAAAAAATAAGCATCCCAAGGCCCGAGTCTCAATAAAGGAGTTTGCTCCGATCTCTCTATTAGCAGAGTGACCTGCTTTTTCTAACAGTCAGGTGAAACATTGCGCATTAATATGCTGGGATCCGATGTGTTAATTTGATGTAAGTTCCCCCCCCCCCCCCTTTCGCCTTGACAATGTGTCATTAATTTGTTCGTGGGCCGTGCTCGCTCTGGAGCAGTGACAGACTCAAATGTTGGGTTTCTTTATCCTGATCGTTTTTTTTCGGCACGCCCCAGCCTGCTGCTTTCCTATGGACTGCTGTTAATTTGTAATGAACTGGCATTCAGGAGGGCGCCTTGATTTTTAATTCCGACTGTGTCAGATCCTTCAGGAAAATTACAAGTTTCTCTCGTTGCAATTACTGCCAAGCTCCACTGATGAGAGGTCTACGAAAACTGCGCCTTTGTGAAGCAGGCTGGATGTAATCGCCTGAAACGGGTTTATCTCGACAGAAAAACAGAATGTGGGATTTTTCTCCTTTATTTAAAAGGCATCTCTTAACCCTTGGAAACTTACGACCCCCACCACCACCACCTACCCGGTAAAAATCTCAATTTTGCTGTCAGCTTAATTAGTGAGTACTGTAGAATAAGAGTGGTAAATAGCTTGACATTAGCATAACATGCCACAAATACTGTAATGTGCAAAATAGAAAGAGCTACTGAACAAAGGAGGTGCAGCTCAAAGGGCTTTGAACCCTATAGTCATAACTGCTAGACAACTCCCTCTTACCACAATGCGTTCAATCATAAAATTATTGAGGTTCATTGATATCGAAGAAATAACAATTGTTGGTGCCTACAGCTCTCGAGAGGGAAAAAAATGCTACACAACAGAACGTTATTAGAGAACATGGCAAAGAACGACATTTGACCCAAATGGAATTAAATTCTATGCTCCAGATCTAAGGGCAAAATTAAGGTTCAACTTGAACTTGGCATTAGTGGGCCTAATGGACTAGAGGTACAGATAGAGAGTAAGGATATTTTCACACAACACCTCGATGGCAGCAATGCAAAAGAAACAAAGCGTATACTTTTTGATGAAGACCACTGTATTAGTAAGTGCAGTGTGCTCCTATAAAGTATTAGAAAAGTGTAAGACCCTAAGAGAGAGCTGAATGATGATCTTTCAGCCTCCATTGGGACAACGACTTTACTGGCACATGCACTAAATGTGCTTGTGGCCTTAAAAGCAGTATATGTATATCTCTATGCACATAAAAAAAAAAGGCTCTTAAAACAGAAATTCTATCACAGCAGGAGAACTTCAGTTATTTGATATGCAAAAAACTGATTTGCACTTAAGGTAAATAAAGCTTAATTACAAGGTATAGTTAAAAGTTTATTCCAGGATCCAAATTTACTTTATGTGTTGCTGAGGGAGAATATGTAAATAAATATAAAGTAGATTTATATAGTCACTTATCCAGGTCCCCTGGTACATTTAAGACGAGATGTCTCAAAAGGATCTCCCCACTCACTCATTCGCTAAAAAAGGGGCCATGCTATGCTATGCCCAGTGATTGGCTGAGCAGGCAAGTCCTGCTGACTGCAATAAGTGGAAAGGGGTGGGGGGACCGGAGGGTGCTTGATCAGAGAGCTCATTCACACCAAGAAAGATTTACTCTGGGCAGAGATTCCATATTCATCAGGCACCAGCAGTACAAGCCGGCGCTAGGACCACGCGGAAAGGCACGGTCTCCATAGATGGCAATGCATTTCCTTGCACATTCCGATGAAATAAACATGGCCTCCTGTGAAGATTCCATCACATCTGACTGGAAGAATAGTGTACCATGCTGTGCTATTTTACTGTCAAAATAAAGGAGACTACTTTAAACTAGATTATTATTTAATGGGGTCTGTCAGAGATACTGGTATCTGTTGTATGACAGTCTGTTTTTTTACTCCTATGACAGAAAAAAATGGAATTCACAATGCAGATGTAAACACAACTTTACTTTGGCCTTTAAATGGGCACTGTCAGATTCAAAAACTTTTTATATGTTGCACATCTTGGCAAAACATGAACCTAATATACTTATAACAAAATTTCATTTCCTTTTTATTGAAATCAAGGCTTAAAAAATCATGGCTTTGTCCAAGCTGAAGTACAGGCATGGACAAGGTGCAGTAAGTGAGGGTGGGCAAGCACTCCTCTGTGCTCTCTCCTGTCTGATAGAATTCTTCTGTGCTCTCTCCTGTCTGATAGTACTCCTCTGTGCTCTCTCCTGTCTCATAGTACTCCTCTGTGCTCTCTCCTGTCTCATAGTACTCCTCTGTGCTCTCTCCAGTCTCATAGTACTCCTCTGTGCTCTCTCCTGTCTGATAGAATTCTTCTGTGCTCTCTCCTGTCTGATAGTACTCCTCTGTGCTCTCTCCTGTCTCATAGTACTCCTCTGTGCTCTCTCCTGTCTCATAGTACTCCTCTGTGCTCTCTCCTGTCTCATAGTACTCCTCTGTGCTCTCTCCTGTCTGATAGCACTCTAGCCCACCCTCACTTACTGGACTTTGTCCATGCCAGAGTTTCAGGTTGGACAAAGCCATGATTTTATAAGACATGATTTCTATAAAAAGGAAATAAAGTTTTCTTATGAAGTATATTAGAAAGATTAATGCTTTGCCAAGATGTACAACATATAAATAGTTTTTTTATCTGACAGTGCCCATTTAAGGCTCTGTTCACACCAGCATCTGTTTAATAATTCATAATGGGCATGATACCAACAAAAGGATAGGGGATAAGATGTCTGATCGCGGGGGTCCCGCCACTGGGGCCCCAAGCGATCTCTCCTGCTGCACCCCCATACATCAGCAGACTGGAGCTATATTTGCTCCGTGGCTGATGACGGGCTATACAGGGGACGGAGTATCGTGCCATCATGGCCTCGCCCCCTCAATGCAAGTCTATGGGAGGGGGTGTGGCGGCCCGCGATCAGACATCTTATCCCCTATACTTTGGATAGGGGAGAAGATGTGCAGAGTACCAATGTAAAGGCAAGCTGACAGCAGCATCACCCACACTAACCAACCAGCTGTTACTTACTAGTGCAGGTGATGCTGATCACAAGTGTCTTTTTGGTTTAGCTATAGATGTGTTGCTGCAGAGATAAAAATACAAATATGTAAATGAGTCTTTGGTGAACTGGGGGCGTTCCTTAGCCCCTTGGTGTACTGCTTCGGCTGGTCCCTGAAGAACGCCCCCTTTATAAATATTCAGCTCCAATCAGGCTGTCCCAGTAGCTTAATGTGGGTAATGCTGCTGTCATTTTCCCTTTAACTCTTCAAGAAGAAAAGGATCCTTCTCGCCTCTGACATTTAATACAGTAGAGTTAGGAGACACCATACACATTGGCTGATTGGGAGATGCCACCAAGATTGGTGGCATGATGCAGGGATGTGGAATTTCTATCGCCCGACGCACGGGACTAGCAGTTTTGGGCGCCGGGCAGGTGAATTTGTCCGGCCCTTAGCCCGGGCAAGCAGGGCCGGACCTTCGGGCAAGCAGGGCCGGACCTGACAAGTGGGGCGGATCTGCAGTCTGTATGGAGCGGGCTGCCGACTCCTGCCCGCTCCATACTCTGCAGCCTGTGTCCTCTGAAGCAGAGCAGGGGAGATGAGAAGCTGTGTACAGTATTTGTCTTCTCTCCCCTGCTCTGCAGACGTGCGGGGGGAGATGAGGGGGCGTGTCTTCTTGCTCCCCGTGCAGACCTGCGTCCTCTGCCTTCACTCCCCCCAGCTGTAGCTTCGGAGAGCTGAGGGGAGGAGACGCGTCTGCACGGGGAGATGCTTGCGGCGCTCTGCAGTATATATGGAGCGGGCTCGGGATTCCTGCCCGCTCCATACTCTGCAGCCCCCGGCTGTTCTCAGTAGTCGGGGGCCGCCGCTAATAGCCAGCATGCGGCGATCGCCGCTGTCAAAGCTGACAGCGGCGTCTAAAGGGACATGTGAATGCAGGGGGGCGATCCACTATGGAGGTAGCCGGAGGGCTTACCTCTGTTCCCTGCTGTCCTGTGGCTCTGTCATTGATAGATCCTGGCTGGACCAGGCTCTATCAATGGATCACAGAGCACACAGATTATGAGTTCAATAGAACTCTATTCATCTGTCTGAGGAATCTAATAATTCCTCCTATAAGTGTAATAAAGTGTAAAAAAAAAAAAAAAAAAAAGTTTTAATAAAACTTTGAAAGACACACATTAACCTAGTGGTCTTCAAACTGTGCCCCTCCAGATGTTACAAAACTACAATTCCCAGCATGCCAGGACAGGCGTTGGCTGTCCGGGCATGCTGGGAGTTGTAGTTTTGCAACATCTGGAGGGCCACAGTTTGAAGACCGCTGCATTAACCGCTTCCATGTTAAAAGTTCAAATCACTTGGTATTGCTTCGTGCGTACAACCTATTAAAATATAACATTATGTATCCTGTACAGTAAATGTAAAAAAATACCAAACCACAGATTTGCAATTTTTATAATATCCCAGAAAAAAAAGTTAAAAAGCGATTAAAAAGTCAGATCAATACCAAGATGGTACCGATACAAAAAACTGATTATGGCGCAAAAAATGAGCCTTCATACAGCCTGGTATGCGGGGAAAAAAAATAAAGCTACAGGGGTTAAAAAATGGCAATTAAAAAAAAATAGAAAAAGTCCAGAATTAGTAAAACATGATGTAAACTATACAAATCTGGTATTGCTGTAATCAGGTGGCCTAAAGTATAAAACTAACATGTTACCTCAACAACAAGGTAAATGGCGTAGAAAAGAAAAACCACCAAATCTGCTAAATTATCTTTTACTATTTCAATTTCACTTCCCTTAATAAATATATATATATATATATATATATATATATATTTGGTTCGGAGAATATGTTATTAAAAAATTAAACGGTGTCATTATAGTAGGTAATTATCATTATAGTAGGTAGTTATGGCTATTATAGGGCGAGGAGGAAAAAATGAGAGTGTACATGTGGAAATTGGCCGGGACAAGTGGATCGACAAGTAGATTTTGCTCCATTTTAGTCCCGTGGACAAGTAGTTTTTTTATAAAATTTCCACACCCCTGGTACATGTCTAAGGTGTATGGGGGCATTAAAGAGTATCTGTCATGATCTTGTTAAATTTTATAATCCTCCCAGGTCACTGTCCCATCATGATAAACCACCCCCTGCCTTTATTTTTATTATTTTCTAGCTTTCTACCTTGATATTGCTCTGTATTTTCTGCTCAGTCTCAGTCAGGTTCACAGACTGGGAAGTGGTGTTCCCCAGCAGGCATGACTCAGACGGAGATGCCCAAGAAAAACTTGGATGAGCACGGGATCTGGTCCGTGGCCCGGACGTTTTCCGTCAAACTCAAGTGTTCAGGGGGTACGGTTGCCCACATTCCGTCAGCCACCTTCCTTGGATGTGATAGGATCCAGGTCTTCTACCAGGGGCAGCCTAAGGTCTGTCACAGGTGTGGCAGCTCCACCCACCTTAGAGCAGCCTGTACTGTGCAGGTCTGTGCTTTGTGTCGTGGGGTGGGTCATCTGGCCGCATCCTGTAGGCAGATCCGGTGTCACCTGTGTGGTGTCCTCGGGCACCCTTTTAGCTGTCGTCCTAGCGCCTACGCCCGTGCAGCGGCCGCTCCAACTGAGGAGAGCTGTGAAGTTGCCTCGGCTGGGGAGGGTACGGGCAGGGATGGAGGCGCAACAGGGCTTGTGAGGAGGTAAAAGGGCCCCACCAAACTAAGGCGGGAGGAAAATCGTAGAAGGACTAGGGAGCTGTAGAGTGCCCAGGTGGCAGGGGTAGCTTTAGCCCCTGCTCCTGAATCTGGCCCTGTAACCGCTGAAGCCCTGGAGGAGAACATGCTGGATGAGGAGATAAGGAGACTTCACAGAGAGGAAGGCAAAATGCCCGACCCTTCCAATTCCTCCCACTATGGAAATGTGGATGAGGAGAGTGGGAAGAGGCCCAAAAAGAAAGACAAGGGTAAAGGGAAAGGGGGAAAGAAGAGGCCAGAGCCCTCTGTTCCTCGTACTGCGGGTCAGGTCCAAAACAGAAGCCTGACTGCCCCCCCTCTGATTGACCTGTCAAATCGGTACCTTGTCCTCGATACCATCTCCTCCCCCTCCTTGGAGGGGGAAGGTGAGGACAGGGTGCCTAGGAAGAAAGAGCCTCTGGGGGGAACTGGGCCCTGTCATGTCGAGGCACCTTCCTCGGAGGGCAGGGCTAGACCGGGGCCGGACGGAGACGGGGACCGTATGGACCAATCAGAGTCTAAAAAAAGGTCCAAGAGTCGTCCTGCCCTCTCGTCGTCTTCGGGGGACCAGGGGGCTAAAAAGAAGGGGAAACAGAAGTAAATGGTGTGGCCGTCTAATTTAATCACCCTGTATGGCGGCACTCACCCCATTGACGCTGGCATCTATTAATTGTGCCAGCATAAAGTCTGATACGGCTAGATTTGCAGCCTTTGATTTTCTCGACCGCGTTGAAGCCGACATTTTCTTTTTACAGGAGACAAGGTTGTCAGACCTAGCCTCTCTGGTAAAAGCCAGGAGAGTGGAGGCGCGGTCCCTCCCACTGGTCTCTTGCGGCTGAGCCGTATAGTGGGGTGGCGGTCCTTTTTACTGCTCCTGTTGAATGGCGACGGGTTATTGAATTAGAAATGGGGAGGTGCCTGATCTTAGATGCCTTCATGAAGGGACAAGAGCTCCGACTCATTAACATCTATGCCCCACAAACCAGGTGGGGCCGTAAAGATCTCTTTATGAAGATTAAGCCCTTTCTTTTTACGAGTCGGCAAGTGATTTTTGGAGGGGACTTCAATAATGTCACAATGTCCCAAGATAGGAGAGGTTCCAATAATCCAGTGACTTATGACTGTGACTCTCAATTATATAGTTAGGGAAGCTCGCCTAGAGGATGCCCAAATCTGGAGCCCCTCAGGCCACGCGGGCTTCACCTTTCATAGAGTTAGCTGCAGGTCTAGGTTAGACAGGTTTTATTTAAAAGAGGAAGCAGTCTCTTCCGCAGTGTCCGTGGTTGAGGTGGAGTTCTCCGATCACTGTATGATTTTGTTTTCCTTGAATGTTTCAGAGACTCCCCGGATCGGTAAAGGATATTGGAAGCGGAATTCATCCCTCCTGGAGGAAGCGGAGGTAAGACAGTCCTTTGAGGATTTTCTTCAGAGTCAGGTACCTTTACTGGACCTATGTAGTAGTAAGTCAGAGTGGTGGGAGATATTCAAGAAGCGGGTTGCAGGGTTCTTCCGCCAGCTCTCGAGCCTCAGGTCCCTGAACAGATATCACCTGTATCAGGGTTTATGGAGGAAACTCAATCTTCTCGTCTCAACTGGAGGTTATCTCCAGAGTGAAGTCCTTGCTGATGAGGTGTCAGTTCGATATTCACGCATCTTTGGTTTTTGAGAGGGATTATGGGAGGTACCGCTCGCCCGACCCTTATAGAAACTGCAAGATGTCAGTGAGTAGTAAAGTCATTTCAGGACTGATTGATAGTACGGGATCTCTGAATCGGTCCAGATCAGGGATCTTGGAGGTCGTCAGATCCTTCTACTCGCACCTCTTGGTAAGGAACGATCTGGATCGGGATGTGATGTCGTGTTTCCTGGCTGAAGCCATTTCTGAGCCAGGGGGTAGACCGCTCTCTTGGCGTTTTGGCAGAAGAGATTAGGGAAGAGGAAGTGAGACTGGCGATCGAGGGGCTTGCCCCTAAGAAGTTGCCAGGTCCGGATGGATTAACATCCGACTGGTACAGGACCTTTAAGAAGTCTTTAGCTCCCCTTTTTACTGACGTATTCAATCAGTGTCTCTCCTCGGGTACTCTTACGAAGTCAATGAGGAGGTCAGCCCTGATTCTTCTCTGAAAGGGTAAAGATCCCAGCCGTATTGAGAATTGAAGGCCCATAGCTCTTCTCAATACGGACAGGAAGCTTCTGGCTAAGATACTGTTTAATCGGTTGGTGAAGTTTGCACCCCAGCTCCTTTCAGAGGCCCAGCACTGCACTGTTCTAGGCCGAAGCACCTTAAGTGCTGTCCTTAGTGTCAGGGAGGCAGTGGAGCGGAGTAGTGCAGGTCTCTGGAAGGAGAACTTGCTGTCCTTGGATCAGGCAAAAGCATTTGATCGGGTGAACCACGAGTACCTCTGGTCCGTCCTCCTGAGATATGGCTTACCGAGTACTTTTGTTTATTGGCTTACGATCTTGGTGGTGAACGGGTGGTCTGGCCACTCTTTTGAGGTGGGGTCCGGAGTCCATCAGAGTTTTCCTTTGAGCCCGCTCTTATATGTGTTCGCGATCGATCCCTTCCTTAGGAGGGTGAGTCACGGACCATTGGCGGGAGTTGAGATGAGTCTGGCGGAGCCGGGTGTCGCCCAGAGAGTGGTGGCGTATGCTGACGATGTCACTATTTTCGTCTCCGAGAGAGAGAGAGAGAGAGAGAGGGGAGGTCGATGTGGTGATGTCGGAGGTGGACCGCTACTCTGATGCATCAGGGTCTAAGATCAACCGGGATAAGTGTGAGAGTGTCTGGCTGGGAGGGGGGGATCCCACGTTTGATCTCCCAGACACCATTCCAGGGCCCCAAGAATTAGCAAAAGTCTTAGGCATCACATTCAGCCAGGATGATTATCCCACCAAAAACTGGGATGGTAAGCTTCAGGATGCCACTCAGAGGGTGAACCAGTGGAAGGGGTGGTCTATGACCGTCAGGGAAAGGGTACACCTGATCAAATTGTACCTGCTCCCCTTGTTTATCTATCTGGGCAGTGTATGTATCTTGCCAGAGGCCTACTACACTAGGATTTACAGCCTGTTTTTTCAACTGTTATGGGAGAACAGGATGAACCTAGTCAAGAGGGAGGTTATGTACCGCACAAGGAGACTAGGGGGTTTATCTATGGTTAGTTCCGGATGAGGATTAAGTTTGATTTAGTTTTGTAAGGGAACGTGTGTTTGTGTGATATCATTATTTTTATATAATAAGAAAAAGAGAATATTTTTTTCTTTTTTCTTTTGCAGTGGTGTGCTTGTTATGTTTTCTGTTTTGTTTTCTTGTTGTGTGTTTCCAGAGTATGGATGGTTTTGAATTATGGCCGGGTAGTGCTAAATTTTATGTTTATATTTTCATAAGCCAAGTTGTGCTATTTTCTTTTTTTTTTTTTTTTTTTCGTATGCGTGTCAGTGTGTTGTTTGGATCATTTGGTTAGATAAGTGGGCATATTTTAGTTGTGTTTTGAAAGCTGGGCTGGCCAGTTAGGTAGGGTTTTGTTTTTGATTTATGTTATTTATGTTATAGCTGGTTAAGCTTGATTTGTGTTTTTGTATTGGATAAGTTTTGTATTTTTCTAATAAAAAGAGTTTCAGTGTGTGAGATGAGCTATGACTGGATAAGGCTGCACACATCCCCCTCAGCACTCAAGACTGCATTTCCTGATTTTGGACTTTTGCCAGGCCAGCAGGAGTCCAAAGTCTGTGGAAGAGGTGAGAGGAAATGTGCTCTGGACATGTAGGGAGACACCTAGTGGCAGCTTTTTTAAACACAAATAAAAGTGCAATAGCAAAAATTTGTTTTAATGACAGTGCCCATTTAAGGGGCATGGTCATAAGCAGAAAAATGTGTCTCTCCCATTTATTAAATGGGGTTTACAGAAATCCATGCACATGCCATGGGGATGGGGGGGGGGGGGTTTAACACATACAGATATAGTGAAGTGATTCTAGGCTGCAGCCAGCTTTCCCAACAAATTGCTATTTTTGTATTTTGTTGAGAGAAGAGGAGGCCAAAATGAATGAAACCATCCACTCCCAAATGGTACCAATAAACAAAACAAAACAAAAAAACTGCAGCACTATTAGGCAGGAGATGCTGTACCAGTCGTTTTTCACTGTGTGGCCCCTTTAAGAAGATGACAAGTCTTCCGAAAAGGCTCCATCCCCTATATCTCTATATCTTTGGAAAGCAGCAAGCTCCATCTGGCAGTTTTTCACCCGATGACAGAACAGCATGGTTCATTTTTTTCCGACTGAACTATCATCTCATAGTCATTGCCAATATTTAAAAGTGCAATAAAGAATTATTAGCTGCATTAATGTAATATCCAGGTAACACCTTACACATATTTTATTGGTATTTTTTTTTCAAGGGGTGGGGGGTGACGGAAAATGATTCTTAATTTTCCCGTTGTCCTGCTCTATTAAAGCTCATTATAATTCCTCTTGTTATAAGAGCTTTTTAAAACCATTACCTGCAGGGAAGTTAAAGACAGAACTATTAAAAGGTTACTTTAATGTGAATAATGGCCTCCCTGATATACTCCAGTTAATTACTATTGGAAACTGGTTCTATTTTAATTTAGGGCTGAACGTCTAATGAAGGATATGCTAGCCTAGCAATAATGACAACAAAAAAATTATTCATGGTCAACAGACCCATTACGGCTGTCTCGTATAAAGAGATAATATCCTTTCCTGGTTCCGCATAACTGCGTTCCACAATCAAAAATGACATTTTTTTCGCCATTTCTCCTCATGTCTGTCAAATTAGAAAGGAAAGAACTGATTGATATCGCAGACTTTTGGATTGTACAAATTGATTTCCAATGGCACGACGAAGGCTGTTCGGAAATGGGATGGAGGCAGAAGGGACAAGCTGCCATATAGAGCTGTAGCAGGCATGATTTGGGTTGGTTTTTTATTGATTTTCTTTTCTTTTTTTTTAACCTAACCTCATTAGACACCAGTACACAGGCAGTATGCTTTTTAATGAGCTATCCATTTTTAATATTATTCTCGTAAAGGGGGAAAAAAAACGAAATTACATTTTTAAAAAAAAATCTGCCGTCTGCCCATTATTTGAATTTATACTTTTAAATATTTATCCTGCAATTGAATTTCTAAAGAGCTAAATGATAATATACTTGTACATCTGCATTAACGGCTCCGGGCGATTTATACGGTCCTATCCTTTATGTATTTCATAAATCCGGAGCCTGAGTTAGGGCTGCGCATGTCGGCGGCAATTAAGAGGTTAATAAAGAAGAATTTCTGGAGGGTAATTGTGCAGAACGTTAACGGCCGCTAGTAGAATACATAATAATGAAGATTAGGAGTATTTGGGTCAGAAATGGCAGATTTTCCACAGTTTTTACAGCTCAAATCAATCTGCATTTTTCACCTTTCTACTGATGCAATGCTATGCTACATCGCTTTGAATTTTGTATTTTATGGTTTTTGAAAGCGCTACAGGAAAAATGACCAATTAAAGTTGAATACTGCAGCTCATAAATAAAGGGCCTGGCATTTTCTATCCGGAATATATACGTAAAAAAAAAAAAAGATGCTGCGTGCCCTTATCGGAATGTGACACATTCCCAGTAGCGAACCCAACTGAGTATAACTGGATAATTATCTGCGGGGTCATCTGGATCAAAATTGTTTTTTAAGGGTCATTGTGTCTTCGTAAATGGTATGTTCTCCTGCTGCTTAAGCCATAGGCATTAGACATGAGCCAACAGATCACCCTGTTCTTGCCAACCAGTCAAGTGCCTATAAAAGGGACATGTCAGACTTGTGGGTCGGATTTTGCCAGTCTATCGGTAGTTCCTTTATTTTCCTTTCCTTTTTAATCTCCATAATTATACTAATTATACATGGATGACTGACCAAGCTACATGTATGTAGGTAGCACTGACGGATGTGAGATAACCCTGAATCTCCATGGTTTTGTGGAGGTCCTACATTGCCAAGGATTAGTAATGTGTATGTATTCCGGAACTTACAGTACTGGCTGCAAGGGGGAGAAAGAAGACAGACAGGATGCGATGCTAGACAATGAATTGTAAAGCAAGTATTCTTTTTTTTTTTTCTGCTTCTTCAATACTTGGTATCTAGACATATGCAGGGTACATGACTCTTTGTTGCAGCAGTTCTTTGATATACTTACCAAAAAAGATGGTAGCAAAGATGCAGGATCCTCTCCAGTAAGAATTAGTCTGAAACCTATATCATAGCCCTATAAAGTATGTGTCAACCCTGAATCACTCCAAAACCTTGTGTGTTTCCTAAAAAAAAAAAAACTTTGTAGAGGAAACGACCAACCCCCTCCTGATTTGCTTCAGTTGTTGGTACCCTCTGTTTCAGTTCATTGGTTCTGAAAATATACACCATCGATACCAACCGTACCTGGCTAGATGCGCTCATCCAGTCATCTTACCCAACTAAGCCCAAATTGTCATTGCTCTGCCGGAAACTGTTTGAAAAGGAATCTGATGATAATCCCACTATTCTGATATCTCGGGAGAGAGAGCTGAACCTTACGCTGGAAGACATAAACATGATCTTGAGAAATGCCTATGACTTCTCCGGGTGTGTAAGATTCCAAGAATGCCATTATAAACTCCTCACCAGATGATATAAAACCCCAAATCTGCTTTACCATTGGGGTCTAAATCCCACCAAGATATGCTGGAGATGTGGCGACCAGGTGGATTTCACACACACATAAAGTGGTACGGCATTAAAAATAACACCGTTCTGGACAGATGTGGAATGCACCATTATTTGTACGTGTTAGTCCAAGATATCCTTATCCCTTATATCGATTGCTTTAAGACTGCTAGAAGGTAACAAACATCTCTCCTTAACTTTGCTCGCACAATTGCTTTCTGATGTGAAAATACTGATTACATTACACGGATTCCTCTACCCCCCCTCAACTTAAAGGGGTACTCCGTTGTGGCCAGTTAAGTTGCTCTTTTCTTTATGTTCCGTTGCATACTTTATCCTCCGTTGTGCACAGCGCTGTACCCGCGGGTCTTTTGCTGCCTCATGGTGAAGTGTTTGTGTAACACTTGTTCACAGCACTTCCTTTCCTTCTGCCTGTTGTAAACTACATTTTTCAGCATGTCTTGTGGTCTGTGCTTGCTTCTTTTGTCCGCATCTCTCTTCGTTTGTTCCTCCCATTTGATCTTTCCCCTCCGCCTCTTACCCTGCCTTATTTTTATGTAAACCTCACCTTTCATGCAAATTTTCCTTACTGGTACAACCCTTGTTTGGAAATAGGGGGCCTGGCCTTTTAGTGTGCAGCCTATTTTGCTGCCTTTGCTGTTTTTCCTGGGCTGGCCAATGAGGAGACTGTGTCTCTGCCCTCCTTGCTCCGTCATCTCTCAGCTGTTTGTTGCCGTGTAGTGGAGCGTGAGAGAGGCAACAAGCTGCGGTTCTGTCAAAGTTTGTGTGTTGATATGGTAATTCTTTTATGTAATGCGGCCAATAATGTTGCTGAAGCAACACAAGCCAACCTAACTACATAGCCAACCAATACAAATCAGACAAGATGTGCGCCTGCATCCGGGGCTCTCTTGGATTGCACCTGCTGTAGCCTATTGACACGGCTTCAGGAGATGGCCACAACCCAAATAGGCGGAGTAGATAAATACTATATGAATAAACATCAAGGAGGTGTTGCGGATCACAGGCTGGGGAGAATGACGAAAGTAAAAAGACACACCTAAAAAAAAGGAGCTCCCGAACAAAACATGGCGCCCAGACAATGGGAAAAGGTGGTCGCCAGCACAGCGGGATACAGAAAACTGAATGACTTCCGGATGCAAAGAAAGGTAATCTTTAAAACACCACCATAGAGGTCACGGACACAAAAAAAAAGGTATTAAAGTATATCTGTACTGTAGGAAGCATGGGCCAAAAACTACTCCAGCAACAGAGTACCCCTTTAACCGTGACTATTTTAAGTTCTTCCAAATTTGGGCACCTTGGCTGCAATATAAAAACACTTGCTTGCCCACAGCTGATTAACCTCCCACTACCTTCTCCACCATCCCTTTTTCTTTCCTTCCCCATGTTCAATCTTCCACTTGAATTTTAATGCAGGCTCCGTTGTGTGAACAAAGCAGAGGAAAAGCAATTGTAGTCAAAGGAGGAATTTGTGCAAAACGATGTGGATTCCACTTCGAAAACCTGTAGTGTGAACAAGCCCTAAGTCAGTAAATTTTAGTTTAAAAATCATCTGGGAACAGGACTACCAGTCACCAGGGTGGTCCTAGCTGGCTTCTTCCCACCCCACCGGGCTTGAATGATAGAGCTCTTCTCTCCCCATTTGTGTGTATGATCTATCAATCAAGCCAAGTGGGGTAGAAAAAAACATGATCTGCCCCAGTGACTTGTAGTGCCCTTTCTGAAAGTTTTTTTCTTTTTCTAGGAATTCTCTGAGATGCAGCAGCGTAGATGGTCACAACAAAAGGAGCCTCTCCCTGTTTCATACTGCTCATGTTTCATGCAGCATGAAATGGATGACAGGGTCTTTAACCCCTTAAGGACCAGGCCCATTTTGGCCTTAAAGGGGTACTCCGCCCCTAGACATCTTATCCCCTATCCAAAGGATAGGGGATAAGATGTCAGATCGCCGCGGTCCCGCTGCTGGGGACCCCCGGGATGGCCGCTGCCGCACACCGCTGTCATTACTGCACAGAGCGAGTTCGCTCTGTGCGTAATGACGGGCGATACAGGGGACGGAGCATAGTTATGTCATGGCTCCGCCCCTCGTGACATCACAGCCCGCCCCCCTTAATACAAGTCTATGGCAGGGGCGTGACGACCACCACGCCCCCTCCCATAGACTCGTATTGAGGGGGAGGGCCGTGACGTTACGAGGGGCGGAGCCTTGACAGAACAATGCTCCGGCCCCTGTACTGCAAGTCATTACGTGCAGAGCGAACTCACTCACTGTGCAGTAATGATAGCGCAGTGCCGCAGAGGGGATCCCGGGGGTCCCCAGCAGCGGCACCGCGGCGATCTGACATCTTATCCCCTATCATTTGGATAGGGGATAAGATGTCTAGGGGCGGAGTACCCCTTTAAGGACCAGACCAATTTTATTTTTGCATTTTCGTTTTTTCCTCCTCCTTATATTTCCATCTACAGACCCATATGAGGGCTTGTTTTTTGCGTCACCAATTGTACTTTGTAATTACATCACTTATTTTACCATAAAATGTACGACGCAACCAAACAAATATTATTTATGTGGGAAAATTGAAAAGAAAATCGCAATTTAGTATAATTTCTATAATTGTACCGCTTAAAAAAAAAATCTCAAACCATTTTAACAAAATTAGTATGTTTGAAATTGCCCTATTTTGACTACCTATAACTTTCTCATTTTTCCGTATATGGGGCGATATGAGGGCTCATTTTTTGCTCCATGATCTTTAGTTTTTATCAGTATCATTTTTGCTTAGGTTTTACTTTTAATTAATTTTTTATAAATTTTTTTGGGAATAAAATGTGACAAAAAAGCAGCAATTTTGGACTTTTTTAAATCTTTTTATGTTTACGCCGTTCACCTTATGGGATGATTAATAATATATTTTAATAGTTCAGACTTTTACGCAGACGGCGATACCAAATATGTGTATTAATTATTTTTTTTACGCTTTTTTGGGGGTAAAATGGGAAAAACGGACGTTTTACTTTTTTATTGGGGGAAGGGGATTTTTCAAATTTTTTATTTTACATTTTTTTCGTTTTTTTTAATACTTTTTATGTCCCCATAGGGGACTATTCATTGCAATCAGTTGATTGCTAATACTGTGCAGTGCTATGCATAGGACACAGCACTGCTCAGTATTATCGGTGATCTTCTGCTCTGGTCTGCTCGATCTCAGACCAGAGCAGAAGACCCCGGGAGACGGCCGGAGCAAGGTGAGGGGACCTCCCGCCGCCATGCTGGATGACCGGATCCCCGCGGCAGCGCCACGGGCGATCCGATCATCCATTCAAAGTACCGCAATGCCGCAGATGCCGTGATCTGTATTGATCACGGCATCGGAGGGTTAATGGCAGAGATCCGCGCGATCGCGGATGTCCGCCATTACCGGCGGGTCCCTGGCTGTGATAGCAGCCGGGACCTGCCGGGCATGACGCGAGCACCGCTCCGGTACTCGCGATCATGTCGGCGCGTAAATGTACGTCATGGTGCGTTAAGTACCACGTCACCATGACGTACATTTACGTCCATTGTCGTTAAGGTTAAAAAAAAAAAGTAGGCCGGCGAAGCGAGCATTACAGTCAAACAAAAGATTAAAGAGCCATTGCTTCCCATGAGCCTTTATTTTTATGAAACTCTTAGTTTTTTTTTTTTGCATCTTCTTACATCTATGCAATAATTTGGTAATGTTCAGTAAAGTATGAGCCATTATAATGACGTGCCCACTACCGACTACCGAACATAAATAAACACGAACTTCGATTTTGGGACATGTTGGGCAATTCTATGAAAATCAGGACTGCCAGCAAGTATGCTAAGGACTAAACAGTGCTGTAATATCTGACCCAACTCACAAAGTTGTACTGTGAATTTTGATATTATATGGAAACTTTATTTAATAATATATAAAAGATGCATCCTAATGTCATAGCACAGTTTGTCCTGGAAAACAATTGGGTTAAAAGATCATTACAGTTTGGAAAGGATACAATTGTGTAATAAATTAAATACAGGAACATCAATGTAAAGGCTTAGTAAATCTGCAGAAACTGTGACAGCTAAGAAACTGCTGATGTGTGGAGTTAGAGAAGCGCTGGTTCTGCAGAATGAGTTTAGGGTTGGGGTTGTCAATCACCGCTCCCTGCCACTCATATGGAGCTGCAACAATGAAGTAACCAGCAGACACTGCAGTCGGCTTTATTGGACTTCCCTGCCTTCCATAGAGGCAACATGTAACTTAATAGGGCTGAAGAAAAGGAGATAATGTTGTTCTTAAAGGGTCATTTCTACTGGAAAATTTAGGGTTGTCTGCTTTATTGGTTCACCTCTACCTTGCAGCCCCTATTAAATATCATCAAGAATATGAAGATTTTATAGAGATATTATTCCAATTAATCCATTACACGTCATGGAAGATTTAATGAGACTGTCTAGAATGAAAGAAAATTGTCTGCCCTTTTTGCAGAAACAGCATTGCTGGTATTGCATCTCAGCCAAAGCAAAGTTACAGTCAGTAATCTATTTCACCTGTAGTGCCAACAGTGGAATAACTTGCCAGCCATTTAGGTAAAAAATAAAAAAGACAGATGTCTCAAGTCAATTGCCATAAATGTGTATAATGGGAATACCTCTTTAAGGGTAGGGTCACATGGGCCGTATTTTGCTGCTGCGTATTTTCCTTCCCATTACAGGGGTATTCCACTGGTCAGCGTGGAACTAAATGTTCTGAATGCTGTTTTTGCACTGTGGGGGACGGCCACGCCCCTCGTGACATCACGGCCATGCCCCCTCAATGCAAGTCTATGGGTGGGGGCGTGACAGCTGGCTAGTGGAGTACCCCTTTAGAGACAATGAGTAGGAAAATACGCAGCAGCAAATACAGCACGTGTTGCAATTCCTTAAAGGGGTTATCCAGTGTTTTTCTAAAATTCATAACCTGCTGGGGGTTGGAAAAAAAAATTAAGAAAAACAATAAAACTAAAAAAAAATAAAAATAAAATAACTATACTTACCTAGCCCTTATTCCTCCCAGCTCCCATTGGGCTCCATCCAGTGTTCCAATCTTCTTCTGCTTCCGAGACAAGAGTTGATGCAGGACCTGCCCATTTAGTCAATCACTGGCCAAAGAAGGGACACTGCTGAGGCCAGTGATTGGCCAGATGACAGGTCCTGCACCAAGCACTTGTCTAGGAAGCAGACAGAAGATCAGAGGACAGGATGGAGCTGAATGGGATCTACGAGGGGGATCAGGGCAATGTAAGTATTTTTTTTTCCCTCCTATCTTTTCTTGCCCCCAGCAGGATATGAATTTTAGCAAAATACTAGATAACCCCATTAATATAGCCTGGCATACAGATACTGCCTTCTAACATGCTGCTATTGTACCCAGTATACAAGCATGTGACACTAGATCATCTCAAAAGCAAGCAAACTGAAGGCTGTATAAAGAGCTATGCATTCCTTTTCCTAAAATTCCCAGGACAACCAAATTGCAGACCGTGGTACTGGACATCCAATTTTACATATATTTTGCAGGCATCACATTTGTCACCACGGTCTAGAGACCCCCTGCATTTCTAGTGCCACCTCTTTAAAGAGTTAAACCTATCATCAAGGTTTTTTAGAATGGCCTGTCACCACTTATAAATTTAATGAAGAATATGGGATTGAGGACACAATAGCCACAAAGAGCAGTAGAGACCGCAGCGTTAATAGCAATGTCTCATTCACGTCTTCTAAATGGCTCTGCGTATCCCTAATTATCTGAATGGTGCTCAATGTAAGAGCAGCAGGCAAAAAATGGTATTTAAGGACTGCACATCCCAAAATGCTGCTAAAAGCCATTAACCAGCGAGTGTTAATTGGAGCCATATTCATATTCATTTGCACTCCGGGCCCTGATAAAATATTTCCCAAGGTGCGCTTTAAAAGGAGTCTTAATTTAAGGAACTGCTACAATCAACACTTATGAAAATTAACAGCTGAGTAATTAGCGCTCATGAATTATGCCACGGAGCACGCTCACAGGCATGGCGGTGTCTGAGCTGATCAACCGGCTGGGGCTGCCCTAGGTCCCCTGAAACATGGGACAGGATTAACCCTCCACATCCAGCAGCCGCAGGGAGGAACAGGTAGGGACCACTGGATAACATCAATGAGATTGGTCACAAGCTACAAAGGACTTAATTCCATTCATGCATCATGTGTTCTGACAGTTTTATTTTAGATCATCACTAAACATATGTACAGCTTAACTACGTATATCCCAGAACTGGGCTATAGCGGCACATGGAAATATTACCTTGTAGGACACATAACCCTATAAAAGAAAAGCTGGGTGCATTTTACATCTACTAAATGGGCCAAACATCAATTCAGGAGAAAGATATCCCCTAGTTTCTCTCATCTTATTAGCTAAAGGCTACTCACCAGGCTATAAGTTAGGAGGGGGTTTGACCTCTGGGATCCCCACTGATCACAAGCATGAAGGGGCCACAGTGCAGATATGTGCTGTTTCCACTTTACTGTTTTTCCCTGTACACTGGCACCCAGTTTCCTGCAGCGCAGAGAATTGCAGCACGGTGCCCTTCAGGTGAATAATGCTGGATGTAGTACCTTCACAGTAGGGTGGCCAGTAACACCAGTGTGCAAGGAAAACTAAGAAGGGGATGTAGTGCTCAAACAACACGGAAGGCCCATAATACACAGGATAAGTGGGCGTCCCACAAGTAAGCGCCCACTAAATTATGGTAAATCCTAGCCATATGCCATCACCGTTCAAAGAGATTATCCCAGGATCTGATAGGTGGGAGTGCAACCACTGGGACCCCACTATCAAGAGAACTGGAGTCCCCTGATCCCCAGTGTGAATGAAGACTATGTCAATCACATGTGCTGCCTCTTCAACCGCTTTGTTTGGCACTGCTAAGTTCTGTACCTACATAAATCAGTCCCATAGAGAGTAAATGGAGCAGAAAAACACATGTTGGAATCACTCTATTCACACAAGGGTGGCAAGGGATCCATGTTCTTGGGATCATTGGGAGGTCCCAGCAATAAAATTCCCACAGATCAGATACTTATCACGTTGTAATCTGGGGAAAGGCCCTTTAATATCTGCTCTTAGCATTTTTGATTGGTTACACCTTAAGCCCATCCTTCCAGACTTTCCAATGATAATTCATTTTTACCTGATTTTTGTATTGTGATATAGAATTGTGATTTCTGGTGTTCGTCCCACAGATTTTTGTAGCTTTGGTATACATAAAGTACTTCATCCTGAACTACCTGCCTCTCCACAATGAGTAGAATCATAAAGGTTTATGGAATAAAATACCAATAGTGCAAAGTGTTATGATCATATGCTGGATAGCAGTTTAGGTATAATATACTATTCATTGTTCTCACCACTTCAGCCTGACTGTGGCGTTGACTGTCCAGCAACACGTCTGTCGCATCATCACTAGTTTATCCAATAATGTCTCCAGTTCTGATACATGTACAATATATCATAGATATTCTATACATTTAAAGGGGTATTCCAGGAAAAAATACTTTTTTATATATATCAACAGGCTTCAGAAAGTTAAACAGATTTGTAAATGACTTCTATTAAAAAATCTTAATCCTTTCAGTACTTATAAGCTTCTGAAGTTAAGGTTATTCTTTTCTGTCTAAGTGCTCTCTGATGACACGTGTCTTGGGAAACGCCCATTTTAGAAGAGGTTTGCTATGGGGATTTGCTTCTAAACTAGGCGTTTCCCGAGACACGTGTCATCAGAGATCACTAACTTTTTGGAGCCAGTTGATATATAAAAAAAAAGTTTTTTCCTGGATAACCCCTTTAAGTTGACCAAACCGCCAATTTTGGTGGGAATGGCTGACCATCTGGTTTGTGCACTGGCACTCTTCGCCCCGATGGTAGATGATGGGGAGAAAAGAGATGGGTATGTTAGATTTTTACATGTATGATCCTATGCCATAGTCTGACAGCAATTAAATATTAGATGGGCACTGTAAGGTTAAAAAAAATTTTTTATGTGATGTACATCTTGGCAAAACACTAACCTTTCTAATATACGGTACTTCATAAAAAAAAATGGTATCTCCTTTTTATAGAAATCATGGATTATTAAAAAATAAAAATAAATAAATAAAAAACACCTTTAGGGGTCTCCATACCATCCACAAGATAATCCTGTCCGGCTGCAGCATCATCCTTGCCCAAGATGAAGCACGGGCTGGGAAAAAGTTTAAAAAGTGAGGACGGGACTAGCACTCCTCTGTGCTCACCCCTGTCCTATCAGACTGCAGAATAAAAACAGGGAGGGGGTTACAGAGCAGCCTGCAGTGATTGGATGAGGAGAGGCAGCACAGCACAGCAGACTCAGGAAAGGAGTTTCTGCAGAGTGAGGACATGTCCCCTCCAGAGCACAGAATGACAAGGCAAGTGAGCAACAGATGAGGTGTATATATAACATAACTCACCATCATTAGTCATACAGCTCCACTTGTTTTATTCCAGTGCAGCTGCATCTATACGTTTTGTTACTCTAAGTTGATTGCGTGATCGCCAATATTGTGCTTAACCCCGTAGCCGGCTCCCGATCTGTGAAGCGCACTCAGAAGCTGAGCCCGCTTCGTATCTGCGGGGTCCTGGTTGCTATCAGCAACCAGGACCCACAGCTAATACAGGACATTGCTGATTGGGCTGATGTCCAGAATTAAGCCTTTAGATGCACCAATCAAAGTTGATCGCAGCATCTAAAATGGGAGAATATGCTGCCAGTTAGCTCAGCGGAGCTGTTCGGGACCAACATGGTGAAATCGCAGTGTCCCGAACAGCTGAGAGGACAGCGGGAGGTGTCTTACCTTGCTCCCGGCTGTCCGATCGGCATTTGGTTGCTCCAAGCCTGAAATCCAGACTTGAGCAATCAAGCGCAGAAAACACTGATCAATGCATTCCTATGGCAATGCATTGAACAGTGCCTGCAATCAGTGTATGCAATATTATAGCCCCTAGAGGGGGCTTACACAGCATGAAATAAAAAATAAATAAAAAAAAGTAAAAATATATGTGATTTAACCCCTTCCCTAATGAAAATCAGAATTACCCCCTTTTCCTATAAAAAAAATAAAAAATAAACTGTGTAAGTAAAAATAAAAGCAAACATATGTGGTATTGCCGCGTTCGTCAATGTCCGAACTGTAAAAACATATTGTTACTTAAACTGCATGGTCAATGGCGTACATGCAAAAAAATTACAAAGTCCAAAATAGCGTATTTTTAGTCACTTTTTATACCATAAAAAAGATGAATAAAAAGCGATCAAAAAGTCTGATCAAAACAAAAATGGTACCGCTAAAAACTTACTGGGTAAAATTACTGATGTCATTTCAAAAGTAGAATTGGTGGTGCAAAAAAATAGATTTTTAGGTGCAAAATTGAAAGAGTTATGATTTTTAAAAATTTAAGTAGTAAAAAACGAAAATAAAAAAACTGAAAAACGTTTGGTCCTTAAGGGGTTAATGTGAGTGACAGGATATCAGACCTTGTTTCTGACCTCTTGTGGACTAAAGGAGGATATCATCACCTACCAGATTCCCTCCTACTAGCTCCCAGACCTCTAAACGCACGAAAACTGCATGGTGTAAACTGACATCAACCCACTCGTGATTCTAATGAGTTCTCCTGGGTAATCTCCAGCATGAGCAGCTAATTAGGTTTACACATAATTGTGCATTTGCAAACAACAATGGAGCCTATCCAATGCATGCCACATTAGCAAAAGAGGTAAGAGCAAAGATACACAAGAACCTCTACATAATTCTCTTAATATTAGCCTATGTTGCACTATATTTTAATTTATGTTACATAGAAGAAAAGTAAAAATCCAAGCATTTAATTCATATATTCTCCCTTGCCTTAGTGTCAGCAAACTGGCTGATAACAACCCTACATATAAGGTTATCAGTACAACCTACAGGTCCCGATGGCAGAAATCTTCACAGCAATAAATAAAGCGAGAGTATTATAGAATGAATTCCAAAAAAGTATTTCACGACGTTATACTTTTGCTCACACTACAGCCATGGCTTCTGTGCTTAAAGGTAACCTGCTATCACTTTCATACTGCCTGTACATTGAGTCACCAACCCAATGCCTTTGATTGACAGATCTCATTCTCTTTTTTTGGGGTATACGAGGAGCTCTATCAATCAAGGAAGGCAGGTTGAAGCCACTGGGGTTTGGTCCACATGGTACAGGCCACATGAAAGCGATAACAGGTTCCTTTTAACAGGTATCATAGATCTGTTTTGAAAAAGATCCCATTGCATTCTGACGGATCTCACTGATTCATAATGAGGTTGAAAGGATCCCAGTGAGGGTTTCGGTAGTTTTGAGATGAAGAAGAGAACTGCAGACTAAGCTGTTCTTGCCAAAAAAAATAAAAATACATTAGTTGTAAACAGAGCTTAAAAGGAGTAGCGGATCGCAGGGGGTCCGACTGTTGGAGCCCCCTGCGATCATTGGGACAGGACCCTGTCGCTCTCAGTGAGGAGCGTGTGTCGTCTACGTTTAGTAGGCACGCGCTCAATTCATTCCTATGGGAGCGCCGATGATGCCCGAGAGCTGCAGCACATGCTCCTCACTGAACGCCGGGATCCTGTCCCACTGATCCCAGCAGTCGGACCCCCCTGCAATCAGCTACTTATCCCCAATCCGGTGGATAGGGGCTAAGTTAATTTTTGACGGAGATCTCCTTTAACTGTACACAGGATCATGCTCTGCAGTTGTTATGACCATAACTCATTTCAATGGAGAGTGCAGCCAAAACTGTCCCATTATAGGAGTCACAACAACTGATCCTTAACAAGAAGTCAAATAGTGCCCAGAGGACATTTCTCTCACCTTGCCATCAAACTTGGAGTATTCATTGAATGGATTGTTCAGCTGTAGAGGGCACTGCTCCAGGCGGACAGACAATATGGACGGCTTTCCGCTGCGTGGTACTTTTTCCTTAAAGTTTTTCTTTTCAAACAAAGAACTCAATTCCTCAGCTGTGAAAATAATTCAGACGGATAAAAGTCAGCTAGTGATCTACTACCTACATTTTCTACTAATATATCATATACTAATATATCATATTTTAAGTCTGCCATACATTGTGTACATTATTTTATATAATTTATTACTATAATATTATTTAGATATATATATATATATATATACACACTCAAGTATAAGCAGAGTTTTTCAGCATGATTTTTCATGCTGAAAACACCCCCCTCGGCTTATACTCGTGTGAACCGTTGGGCCGTCCATCTTCACTGCAGGGACCATCCGCATTCCGGTGAGAGGGTGAGCCGGTCCGGGCAATCCATCTTTCTCGGGAAACCCTCTTCTCCGCCCCGGGCCATTCCCGGACTAATGAAGCTGCATTGATGCTGCCGCACAGGGACATCTATGCGCAGCAGACATGTGACATCAGGGGCTTATATTCGGGTCAGCTTATATACGGTATATAAATTATACATATATATATATATATATATACACACACACACACACACACACAGAGTATATATACGGTATATACACACACACACATATATTATTTATTTTTATTTTTTTAGAAGAAAGGTACTTGTGGTTTTGTCACCCAAAAACTGATGGCTTTGAGATAAGAGTAACCCACATTTTTTGTTTAATTATTGTGAATATAATATTTTATATATATATATATATATATATATATATATATATATATATATACATACACACACACACTAGCTGAGTACCCGGCATTGCCCGGTTTTTCCTTCCTAATCCTTGTTGGGGAGGAAAATCAACAAAGGAGGAAGCTTTTGACTTCATATACCGTCCTCATATTGTTGTCATATCTCGACCTTCTATCCCGTCCCCATATCCCTTCCCCAGGTGGGACTGACTTGTGATGAAGATATTGTAAGCTGAAAATAGAAGGGGACATGGTTTGTGGGACTGGGCGTGATTTACAAGCCAGGCCGATGCACAAAAAAGGTAGATAATAAAAGGGGTGGGGCTTAAACAGTGGGCATGTCTTTGTGAGATGGGGTGTGGCTTGCAAGCCGGACTGCCACATTCACACGGAGATGCAGAGCGGAGCTTGTTGAGTAAGGTAAGGAAGTCCTTTATACTTGCATGGGACTTGAAACAAAAACCCATCTTTTACATAAGGGTGTAGGTAAGGGTTAATTTAACTATCATATATTTTTATTTGACATATAAGAAATGTGTGTACCAGGTATTATTTAAATATCTCTAGCCGTACAGACGTTATGTGGGAACATACATTTCCCACTGATTTGCATGGCACTTTAAAACAAAAACCCCGACCCTCACAAATGGGGGTAGTTAAGGGTTAAATTAACTATCCTATATTTTTAGTGGACATATAAGTAACATGTGACCAAGTATTATCGAAATATTTCCAGCTGTTTGGAAGTTATGAAGTAACATTTTTCCCATAGCCTTGTATGGGACTTTAACCCCTTAATGACACAGCCCATTTGATGAGCTGGGCGGCACTGACGTCAGAGTGCCAGTTAGCAACTCATTAGCATATGCCCAAAATAGAAGATTAGGGACGAACTTAAGGGCACGGAAAGCATCAAACTGATCAGCGTCCCCCGCACTACCAGCCAGTAACGGTTAGTGCGGAGGGGAGAAAGTTTTCCTTTAAGGACACAGCCAATTTTATTTTTGCGTTTTAGTTTTTTCCTCCTCGACTTCTAAAATTCATAACTCTTATATTTCCATTCCCAGACACATATGAGGGCTTGTTTTTGCATGACCAGTTGTACTTTGTAATGACATCACTAATTTTATCCTAAAATGTACATTAAACCCCCCAAAATATTTTCTGTGTAAGGAAATTTAAATTAAATTCATAATTTTGCTAATTTGGGGGGGGGGGTTCACTTTCGTGCTGTACACTTTATGGTAACAATTACATGTTTTCTTTATTCTCTGGGTCAATACGATCAAAATGATACCCATAGTTACATACATTTCTATTATTGTACTGCTTTTAAAAAATCTCAAACTTTTTTTTACTAAATCAGTATGTTTAAAATTGCTTTATTTTGACCACCTCTAACTTTCTTATTTTTCCGTATTCAGGGATATGCAAGGGCAAATTTTTTGAGCCATGATCTGTAGTTTGTTTTGGTACAAAGTTTGCTTATACTTGATTTTTTGATCGCTTTTTATTAAATTTTTTGGCAGTTTGATGTGACTTTTTTTTTACGTTTACGCTGTTCGCCGTACGGGATTATTAACATTATATATTTATAGTTCGGACATTTACGCACGCAACAATACCAAATATGTTTATTATTTATCTTTTTTTAATGCTTTTTGTATTAATATGGGGAAAAGAGGTGATTTAAAACTTTGTTTTATTTATATTTATTTATATATTTATTATAGCAATAATAAGATTGCTAATACCGTTCAGTGCTATGCATAGGGCATAGTATTATCAGTGATCTTCTGCTCTGGTCTGCTGAAAGGCAGATCAGTGCAGAAGACCCTGGGAGACGGACGGAGGCAGGTGAGGGGACCTCCGTCCGCCATCTTGGCTGATCTGATCCCCGCGGCAGCGTTGCAGGCAATCAGATCAGCCATTATAAGTGCCGCACTGCAGCAGATGCCATGACCTGTATTGATCACGGCACCTGAGGAGTTAATGGCAGACATCAGCGTGATCGTTGATGTCCGCCATAACCGGCGCCATGCGCTAAGTGATGCTATGCAGCGCTGTACATTTACGGCGCATGTCCTTATGGGGTTAACCAAAAACCCCGACCCTAGAAAATGGGTGTGAGTAAGGGTTAAATCACCTATCCTATGTTTGTTGTTGACATATTAGTAACATGTGTGCCAAGTTTAATGTTAATATCTTTCGCCGTTTGAAAGTGATGCTGGAACATACACACATACATACACACACACACACATATATACACACACATTAAGTTTTATATATAGACTAGCTGAGTACCCGGCGTTGCCCGGTTTTTCCTTCCTAATCTTTGTTGTGGAGGAAAAATCAACTTCAACTTCAAGCTTTGGACTTCATATCCCGTCCTCATATATTGTTGTCATATTCCAACCCCATATCCCGACCTTCTATCCCGTCCTCCTATCCCGACCTGTAAGATGTGTACCAGTTATTGAAATATCTCCATCCGTACGGAAGTTATGTGGGAACATACATTTCCCATTGATCTGCATGGGACTTTAAACAAAAACCCCAACCGTCAAAAATGGGGGTTAACTATCCTATATTTTAAGTGGATATATAAGTAACATGTGACCAACTATTATCGAAATATCTCCAGCCGTTTGGAAGTTATGCAGTAACATATATTTCCCATAGACTTGTATGGGACTTTAAACAAAAACCCCGACCCTGGCAAATGGGGGTAAGTAAGGGTTAAAATTACCTATCCTATGTTTGTTGTTGACATAGAGGTAACATGTGTGCCAAGTTTCATGTTAATATCTTCATGTTAATAGCTATTTGCTCTTTAAAGGGGTTGTCTATGGAGCAGAAACGGTCCTACTTGTTCTGCTACAGGCACTTACTTCTGCCCCCTGTCTGTCTTGGAAGTATATGAAAGAGACTAAAGGGACGGGTGGCAGTTATAATCATCGAATGCTGGCAATACCACACCCACGCGCAAAGTCAGCTATTCGTCCCTGCATGCCAGTGTGGTTTTGCTCACATTCAATGATTCTTAATGGCAGCCACCCCGACTGGAACCCTACCTTCCAAGATGGGCAGGGGACAAAAGTACGCGCTAGGAAGCAGAACAGGTTGGACCTAGTCTGCTCCCTGGACAGATCCTTTAACAAATGTAGATTCCTACTTAAAGTAAGTTCACACAGCTGAAAATAAGCAGAATGTCTGCCTGGAAAACACAGCGGCCATTCCACAAATGTGCATGTTCCGTGCTAGGACAGCTCGCCAACGCGCCGTCCCCAAAGATTGTAATGCATTTCCGACTCGTCAATTCTTTTGACTGAGACATCTGCCACAGAAATTCTGCCGTTTGCACAGTGCAGCAGAATCCCATTGAAAGCAATGGGATTCTGCTGCTATGGAATTTCCGAGCAGAATTTTTCTGGCGGATTCCGCTTGGAAATTCTCTTGTGTGAACAAGGCCTTGGAGTAATTGGATGGGGAAAATCATCTGCAAAAAATATTGAATGTAAATTAACAGACTAAAAAATCTGTACTACAAGCTGACTTTTGCTCAGATAATTTTGGTTGCGTGTAGAGAAGATTGCAAAAAAAATAAAAAATCTACCTTTCTGCTACTAAATTACACTACGGATTTCTGTGCGCAAAATCTGCAACCAATCCATTTAGTATGCATTCACTCTTGTGGTTTATTCTTCTGTCACTTGTGGAATTGGAAGACACATTGGATGTTTTTCATGGGCTGCCTTCGCATATTCCTATCAGTCTCCATCTGTGGATCAGAAGGACTTGTTGTTACCTGAATGGCTTGTGTTACGATCCTTCCACTGTACGTTCTTGCACTTTATCTGGTTCTGTCTCTCCTTCCGAAGACGTTCTAGTTTTTGAGCTGAAAATCGCAACAAGGAAAGAAAAGATAAAATTACTTTGTCAATGAAACTTTCCCGGGAGGAAAGATTACAATTAATTCCAAATTTCATGAATATTTCATAATGCATGTATAGAAGGATGGTGAATAGGGGACGGAGGGGAGGAAGGAGGTGGAGGGGGGTTGTTGCATTTCGGATAGGCAGAGGAGAAGGCATAAAATTTTTAAAGCTGACACAAAGTTCAGAAAATACCAACAAAAACAGGAAAATGTTCTTGATTTATAATTGAAATTAGGGGACATAAAACATTAATACAGACCATAAAGATAGTATTAACATAGAAGGGAATCGTAAAATGTGAAAACTTGGGTGATTAATAGGACAGTTCGTTATATAAATCATTAATAACGGTCTTAAAGGAATTTTAATGTACAAATGAAGTCCCGTGAATGTTACCGAGTGCGCATAAAATTACAGATATGAATTACGTGCCCCCGTTTCAAAAATTAAAGATAAATGAACTCGGGCTCAACTATTAAAGTTTTAAATGTAAAATCCTTTATCTGAAAATCAGGAAAAATTATAAAATGTCAGGGCCATATAAATTAGCAGCGTTTTTCTATGGTAGGACGGAACGGTTTATAGGTAATAAAGGAGGTGATTTGTATCCCCGGCAACATTAGTCAAATGTGTAGGGGAAGCGAGATACCAAGGAAGATATTTTTATTTTATATGTTTTTTTTTTTTTTTTCTTGCCTTAAAGATGCAGGACAGAATAATCATGCATTGCTTGGAATTTAGAGGACCAATCCTGAAAACAAAATGGTGATGATCTAGCTGGGCGGTATGACCAAATATGTGTATCACGGTATTTTTGTAACTTATGCCGGTTCCACGGTACATAACGGTATTTCTTTCACCCCCCCCCTAAATCATGTTACCCGCCAGCGCTGTTCTGCTCCCCCTAAATCATGTTACCCGCCAGCGCTGTTCTGCTCCCCCCAAATCATGTTACCTGCCAGCGCTGTTCTGCTCCCCCCAAATCATGTTACCCGCCAGCGCTGTTCTGCTCCCCCCAAATCCTGTTACCCGCCAGCGCTGTTCTGCTCCCCCCAAATCATGTTACCCGCCAGCGCTGTTCTGCTCACCCCAAATCATGTTACCCGCAGGCGCTGTTCTGCTCCCCCCAAATCATGTTACCCGCCAGCGCTGTTCTGCTCCCCCCAAATCATGTTACCCGCCAGCGCTGTTCTGCTCCCCCCAAATCATGTTACCCGCCAGCGCTGTTCTGCTCCCCCCAAATCAGGTTACCCGCCAGCGCTGTTCTCCTCCCCCAGAATCATGTTACCCGCCAGCGCTGTTCTGCTCCCCCCCAAATCATGTTACCCGCCAGCACTGTTCTGCTCCCCCAAATCATGTTACCCGACAGCGCTGTTATGCTCCCCCCAAATCATGTTACCCGCCAGCGCTGTTCTGCTCCCCCCCAAATCATGTTACCCGCCAGCGCTGTTCTGCTCCCCCCCAATTAATTATCAGCCCAGCGGGGTACTACTCACATATGTCACCCGCAAGCACTGCCCTCCTCCTCTTTGCTGTGGGCCGCCGATGCTGGAACTCTATACTTTACGCCAGTGGTCGCCAACCTGCGGACCTCCAGTTGTTGCAAAACTACAACTCCCAGTATGCCCGGACAGCCAACGGCTGTCCGGGCATGCTGGGAGTTGTAGTTTTGCAACAGCTGGAGGTCTGCAGGTTTGAGACCACTGGTGTACCACCCGCAACAAAGAGGAGTAAGGGCAGTGCTTGCGGGTGACATATGTGAGTAGTACCCCGCTGGGCTGATAATTAATTGGGGGGGGGAGCAGAACAGTGCTGGCGGGTAACATGATTTGGGGGAGCAGAACAGTGCTGGCGGGTAACATGATTTGGGGGAAGCAGAACAGCGCTGGCGGGTAACATGATTTGGGGGGAGCAGAACAGTGCTGGCGGGTAACATGATTTGGTGGGGGAGCAGAACAGCGCTGGCGGGTAACATGATTTGGGGGGAGCAGAACAGCGCTAGCGGGTAACATGATTTGGAGGGAGCAGAACAGCGCTGGCGGGTAACATGATTTGGAGGAAGCAGAACAGTGCTGGCGGGTAACATGATTTGGAGGGAGCAGAACAGCGCTGGTGGGTAACATGATTTGGTGAGGGAAGCAGATCAGTGCTGGCGGGTAACATGATTTGGTGGGGGAAGCAGATCAGTGCTGGCGGGTAACATGATTTGGTGAGGGAAGCAGATCAGTGCTGGTGGGTAACATGATTTGGTGGGGGAAGCAGATCAGTGCTGGCGGGTAACATGATTTGGTGAGGGAAGCAGATCAGTGCTGGCGGGTAACATGATTTGGTGGGGGAAGCAGATCAGTGCTGGCGGGTAACATGATTTGGGGGGAGTAGAACAGCGCTGGCGGGTAACATATGATTAGTTCTCCGATGTGGGGACAGCGCTGCGCTAGGCTGATAATTCATTCATTCCCAAGGGGGAGGGGCCCAACCGGTATTGCGGTATGGGAAAAAATTCATATCATGCAGCACAAAAATTTCGTTATTCAGTATGAACCGGTATACGGCCCAGCCCTATGATCTAAACACTTAAAGGGGGTGAAATAGATAATTTTTCACTCATAAATAAGGTTAGAATGATAGAATAATATAAACCATTCAAAAAAGCAATACACATTATTTTCTATAGTCACAAATAAAAAATGATTTACTATGATCAGAAGAAAACAAAATCTGCCATTGCTTTAAAGAGGAACCGTCTGCTCTCCCGACAAGTCTTTCTCTTTATGAAATAACACTTCTGGAGCATCTTTTCGGCTTTGCGGTGTTCTTCTGTTGTTCCCCCTGGAAATGTGTGACTATATTAACTATTGGGTGGTGCAGTTTTCCTTTCTACACAGTCGGACTTTGTCAGCACTGAGTGTATTGGGTTTAGAGTGCTAAGAAAAAGTAATTGTAACAGTCACTTATCTAGGGGGGGTATTTATCAATTTTACCTGTTGGAAGTTTCTTTTTACCCTTTTTTTTTCACTTTGGTTTTCGTGGGCATGCGCCAAATTTATCATTTGGTGCAAGTTGTTAGTAATTTTGGCTCAAATGTTGAAATCAGCCGTTCACAGCGCCTTTTACACAGAACTTACCGCCACAGAGGACGCGTATTTTACCCTGTAGAGCGGCCATTTCGGAGTCCCTCCTGCAGTATATCAGCAAGCGACGCGAGTTATTTTCTTTTGTGGGGTTTATAGCCGCCATGTGAAATGGATTTTATTTTCAACTTGAGTGATTTTTTTTTTTTTTTTGTTACTTTAGTGCAGTGGTCTTCAACCTGCGGACCTCCAGATGTTGCAAAACTACAATTCCCAGCATGCCAGGACAGCCGTTGGCTGTCCGGGCATGCTGGGAGTTGTAGTTTTGCAACACCTGGAGGTCCGCAGGTTGGAGACCACTGCTTTAGTGCTTACCTTTCCTGAACCTGTGCGGCCATGTCCAATGCTGTCTCAACAGAGGGTGAAGGTCCCTCAGAGACAACTATGTCGCAGGATAGTATTGAGCAGCCCTGGAGGCGTCGCTGCTCCCCCCCCAAAAAAAAAAAATTTTTATGTATTTTGACGTCTTTACATTTTCTGACATTGCTATGTGTGTTTTTCATGTGCAAAATCTCTTGGCGGGAATTTGCGCCAAAGATCGATTGGCGCAAATGATGAATTACTGACTAAAAAGTTAAAATCACACACAGGACCGTGTGATTTTGAGAAAGTTGTAAAAAGGACAGTGGAGAAGATGCGCCAAACTTTGGCGCAAAAAGACACTGCGCCAAAGGATTGCGCCAAAGTTACGTGAAAAAAAAAAAACACATAAATCCTTTGATAGATACCCCCCCTATTTGTTTCCAGGAGGAATAACAGAGGAACCATTTAATGCATAATTCAAAAGAAAAAATAAGCCAGACAGGAGAAAGAAGTGATAACTGAGGGAGCTTAGTGGCTAGTGACGGATGAAATTGCTGGGTCCAAGTCCTAAAACAGGTGCCATCCTCACAAGTTCTAAACCGGTGAGTGTGCGGAAGTCTGTGAACGAAATTCGACTATTTCACTGCTTTAGTCTATGCAGTGAATGGGCCGTGCACTTCCTGTTCTGTTCAGATGACTTTCCAGCAGTGTCCTCCTTATCACAGACAGAGGTACAGTGAAATATAACCCAGTAAGGGATCAGACCATTCTCATTAGATAATGATCAGTGCTCAGCCTCCCCCTCAACCTGCACAGGTCACAGAACATGTCTGTAAAACTCTACTATAGTAGTGAATAGAGTTATCTCCAGACTATTGTGATTATGTCCATAGGGCCTCCTGTAAAGCATATGTCTAATTGCTGTTTACCACTCAAGCTAGATGGCCACCTCAATAATAAAGTACGGGAAAAAAAAAATAAATAAATAAATAAAAAAAAAATATATATATATATATATATATATATATATTTTTTTTTTTTTATTTATAAATATATATACACATATTATATATATATATATATATATATATATATATATATATATACACACACACACACACACACATATACGAATCGAATTTACTGTAAGTTCGCTCATCTCTAATATATATATACGGTATTAGAGATGAGCGAACTTACAGTAAATTTGATTCGTCACCAACTTCTTGGCTCTGCAGTTGATGACTTTTCCTACATAAATTAGTTCAGCTTTCCGGTG
This sequence comes from Hyla sarda, assembly GCF_029499605.1. Taxonomy (NCBI): domain Eukaryota; kingdom Metazoa; phylum Chordata; class Amphibia; order Anura; family Hylidae; genus Hyla; species Hyla sarda. Next base: position 30,245,287 of record NC_079197.1, read on the forward strand.
CTCCGGTGGGCTGGAAAAGGTGGATACAGTCCTAGGAGACTCTTTCCTAGGAATGTATCCAACTTTTCCAGCCCACCGAAGCACCTGAAGGCTGAACTAATTTACGCAGGAAAAGTCATCATCAACTGCCGAGCCGAGAAGTTTGTGACGAATCGAATTTACTGTAAGTTCGCTCATCTCTAATATATATATCATTATCTATATATGCACGCACACACACACATTTCAGTGTCTTTTTCCAATCAGTAAAAAAAAATAATAATAAATAAAAATTACGCAAATAATTGTGAAATGAAATACTGTACGGTGATATTTTGGAAAGCTATCTGCAGTATAAAAAAAATTGCAGCTCACAATTATGACTGGCATTACTTTTTAAAGGGGGTAAACTAGGAACAATAAAAAAAAAAAAGAGCTAATTTCTTTCCAGAACTGCTCCCCGTCTGTCTCCAGGTTGGGTGCGGTCCTGGAGCTCACTTCCATTGAAGTGAATGGAGCCAAGTTGTAATACCACGCACAACCTGGGGACAGATGTGGAGCTGTTTTTGAAAGAAATTAGCTCTGTTTTTCTATTCCTGGATAACCCCTTTAATGGTAAACTTCTCACCAGGTGGCGTGATTACAACAGTGAAAGCGAGTGGGAGACAGAGAGGCCATGTTTATACATTTTCTAAATATCAAAAATGGTTAAAACTACACATGTAGGTTTAGAGCTTTTATTTGTTTTTGGACCATTTTTTAAGCAGTTTTAGCTTTATTTTTAGATTTATTTTAAGGCCCAGACACTTAAAGGGGTACTCCACCCAAAGACATTTTATCCCTATACAAAAGGATAGGGGATACGATGTCTGATAGTGGGAGTCTCGCCGCTGGGACCTCCCGCGATTTCTGTGCAGCACAGTGTTCTGAAAGTTATCCCACCAGCGACGGGACCCCCGCGATCAGACATCTTATCCCCTACCCTTTATATAGGAGATATGATGTTAAGGGGCGGAGTACCCCTTGAATTTTATTCTAGGTTTTGCAGACATAAAATTAACATCTTTCATTGTCAAAAACTAAAATTTTTCTCTTTTTATAAATATAAAAATGTAAGAAAATATTCAAATGTAAGACACATAAAAAGGAAAAAAATAAATTCACTGCAATATTGCCTACCCAACTTTTTTTCCCCCTGATTATCTTATCCAAAAGAGAAAGGGTCGATCAATCAAATATTTTACGGGAAAGCTGGAAATTCTAAATGAATGATAAAATGTATAAGCAATATATTTGAACACAGCAATAACTACGACCTGTAAATGATGGTAACTCAATCACATTAAAGTGGTACTCCGGCGCTTAGACATTTTATCCCCTATCCAAAGAATAGGGGATAAGATGCCTGATCGCGGGGGTCCTGCCGCTGGGGACCCCCGTGATCTCGCACGCCGCACCCCAGTTAAAATCAGTCCCCGGAGAGTGTTCACTCCGGGTCTGATTACCACCGACCACAGGGTCGGTGGCGTGTGACGTCACACCTCCACCCCCGTGTGACGTCACGCTCTGCCCCTCAATGCAAGCCTATGGGAGGGGGCATGACAGCTGTCACGCCCCCTCCCATAGGCTTGCATTGAGTGGCGGAGCGTGACGTCACACAGGGTTGGAGGCGTGACGTCACATGCCGCCGGCCCTGTGGTTGCCGGTAATCAGACCTGGAGTGAACACGCTCCGGGGACTGATTTTAACTGGGGTGAGGCGTGCAAGATTACGGGGGTCCCCAGCGGCAGGACCCCCGCGATCAGGCATTTTATCCCCTATCCTTTGGATAGGGGATAAGATGTCTAAGCGCCGGAGTACCCCTTTAACACTAAGCAGACCCTCTAGTTAAAAAAAAAATAAAAATGAAAAAACATTTTTTTATAGGCAATTTTTTTTTCACAGTAATAACAAAAGCTATGGAATGTAATGATGGTTGGCGAACCTGGTTCATAGGCAGGACATATAGAAGAGAATAGAAGAACATTGAAATTTTGCAATATAATCTATTACCACTTAATTTATGGGAACAGATTAGGTATACCAAGACAGAATTATGTATGTGCCCCCCCACCCCATCTACTCGATCAACTCTATGTTCTTTTAGTTATCATTCGGTTCAGCACGTAGCGCTTACTGAATATTTCAAAGGTGATATATCACAATAAAACAAATTGGGGTGACATATAAAGAGTAGTGTAGGAATAATACACTGATAATAGCGCCAGTGATCAGATGCTATTCATAACTTATTATACAGAATTAATCTGTCACCAGGTTAATGCAGTCTGAGGGGACAAAGGGGGAGATTCATCAAAATGTGCGCAAAGGAAAAGTCTACCAGTTGCCCATAGCAACGAATCAGATCGCTTCTTTCATTTTTGAAAAGGCCTCTGAAACATAAAAGAAGCGATCTGATTGGTTGCTATGGGCAACTCAGCAACTTTTCCTCAGCACAGGTTTTGATGAATCTTCCCCAAAGTGTCTATATCAGGGGTGAGGTTACTTAGATATATATATATATATATATATATATATATATATATATATATATATATATATATAATTTTTTTTTGTACATAGCTGGGTCATATAGAGTAAGCACACCCCTGTGGTCCACACATTCATGAGCTGCTGCTCTGGACCACATGCCAGCCATAATTCTATAGGAATTATGTAAAGTGTACAAACCAGCCTAATCGGCTATATTTGACTTCCTGACTACCTTCGGCATCTGCAGTCAGGCCCAACATGGGGGGGGGGGTCTTGTTTTTAAGACAGGAGTTGTTGATGCCAGAGGTGGGACCTGCATTTATCAGATGTTCATAGTAGGGCTGTACAATATATCGCAATCGAATTGCGATAACTGCAGATTGCGATCATCACTCCATCATCATCTCCCCCCCCCCTTCATCATCACCGCCTGTCAATCCCCTCAGTGGTCTTCAACCTGCGGACCTCCAGATGTTGCAAAACTACAACTCCCGGCATGCTGGGAGTTGTAGTTTTGAAACATCTGGAGGTCCGCAGCTTGAAGACCACTGCGCAGGCCTTCGTCATCATCCAGACCCCCCCCCCGGCTTTAGTTTTCTACTCACCTCCCCTTGGTGGGAAGGAAGGGTGAGCTGGTCTGTCACACGCCGCCGGCCGTGTGGTCGCCGGTAATCAGACCCGGAGCGAACATGCTCCGGGGTCTGAATAAAAAAGGGGTGCTGCGTGCAAGATCCCAGGGGTCCCCAGTGGCGGGACTCCCGCGATCAGGCATCTTATCCCCTATCCTTTGGACAGGGGATAAGATGTCTAAGCACCGGAGAACCCTTTTAAAAAATTAGTTTGGTGACAGGTACTCATTAATTAACAGTATATTTTTTATAGTTCTGACATATGTGCATGTGCAATACCACATATGTTTATTTTTATTATGTTTACATATTTTTATATGGAATTTGGGAAAAGGGGATGATTAAAAATTTTTATATGGAAGGGGTTAATGGGTGTTTTTTTAAACTTTCACTTTTTTTTTTTTTCTTCAACACTTTTATTGGTCCCTTAGGGGACTTTTAGATTCCTCACAGATCAATGTAGTTCCATAGAACTACATTGATCTGTGTGCTCTGGGCTCGATTGATAAAGCCTGGTCCAGCCAGGCTCTATCAATCTTAGAGCCACAGAAGACACAGAAAGAGATGTATGCCCTCAGAAGTGGATCGGTCCCCTGCAATCGCGCTGCAGGGGGCTATCCACCCCACTGGACCACCAGGGACTGGTTAAAGGTCCCTTTAGACGCTGCTGTCAACTTTGCCAGCGGCGATCTAAAGGGTTAATAGCCATCCACGGCGATTCGCCCCCTTCCCGCATCAAAAGTTGCTAAATTGCTTTTGTTTTTCCAATTTCTTCCCCCAAAAAATCTATTTTGTTTCACAATAGATTTTGGGGTAAAATGATTGATATATTGTACAATTGGTGTACAACATTTCACATCCAATCCCCTCCATTTTATGTTCAGTCAATGAACATGAAATGGGGGGGGGGGAAATCACCTTTTGTTTATTATATTGCAATTGCATATCGAAATCGCAATATTTGTCTCCATAATTGAAATGGCAAATTTTTTTCCCCAAATCGTGTGCTCCAGTTCATAACATATCCTGTGGATACGTCATAATTGTTTAGATGGGAATACCCTGCCCCTTACAGCATGTAACAGGTTTTCAGTTTCTGGAGAAGAATGTTTGAAACCACAAGTACAGATCTTTAAAATGGAGATTTTTACCTGTGTTTGATCTCCTTCTTATACCGAAATCCCAGCTAGACGTAATATCCACAGATTGAGAGTATATGTAGCCTTGAGTTTCTCCATTCCCTTGTGTCTGTGAGATATTCTCTCCAGACACCGATGATGGGTAAAGTTTCTCCAAATCCACATCATGGTCAATGAGAACCATCTCACACATCCCCGTGTCATCACTAGTAACATGTGATTGGCGGATATGGGCCAAGATAATTAAAGGATTGTCTAGGAAAGCCATGGTCTCCTCCCGTGATGCACGGGTTCCTCACCAATGTATCCAGTAATCCATAACCTTAGATTCCTATAAAACAGAAATAACAAGGGGTTAACACAGAAGGATATAAAATATATACAAAGTAGTATCATTTATCTGTATATATTTCATAAAGAAGCCATCTCTTCCTAGCCATTGGTGGCATATCCTTGGGACGCAGCCTTTTTCTGATAGGGCGATACATAGTGAAGAAGATTTACTACTGTAAAGAGTTTAGCTTTTTTTTATTTATTTTTTTTATTATTATTATTTTTTTATTACCAAAAAACTCACTCACAGGAATTGTATCACATTTATTATGGGTTTCAATCACTTTTGCTACTTGCTTGTTAAGGGGCATGGTTGAACTGAAAGGGTGTAGCTTAGTGGGAAAGTGGGCACGGTCTGCGTGTGGTTCTGTTAAGCAAATTTATGGTGTAATATTTTGAAGTAAGGCAAGTCATCTATAGTTGGTCTAGGTCAAGTTAAAACTTGTCTAAATATTAGCCAGGATTAGTACTGTATATTCGGTATTCGGATTCCTGTGTGCCCTTAGGGCCTATTCACACAGTGAGCACACCAAATTAATTGCACTGTACCCACTGACGGCAATGCAGTCTGCTTGGAGCCCAGAATTTCCGTGGCAAAAGCAGAATCCCATAGAAGCCAATGGGAGTCAGCAGCACCAGAATTTCCAAGCAGAATTTCTCAGCTCAAAATTTCAGTAGTGTGAATGAGCCCTAACAGGTGGTTTAATAGCAGGATTATTACCCAGACAGCTCTTTGGGGTACTTTCTATTTCCCCAATGCTGATTACAGAAGGACCCCCAGGCTCCGATTGGGTCACCAAAAACCTTGACGGCCCCATTAAAGGGAAAAATCCCCCCTGATTATGCCAAAGTAGTTATTTTGTTACAGATCACAGCGATCAAAGTGTTAAACCACCAGAATTGAAGGTTCCTTTGTCCCAGCTGTAGAGCAGGAGCTGATAGGCCGGGTTCACACTTCAGAATTTCCAACCAGAATTCCTCTTAGGATATTTCGGCTGCATGAAGGTTAAGATGCAGGTGAATGGGTTAACGGATAACCCATTCACACTGTGGAATTTTCTGGTCAGAATTTCTGAGGAAAATTCTGGTTAAATAATTCCGCCAGAACATTGAACCTGCTCAATTCCAAAGTGTGAACCCGGCATTATAGTGGCATCTTGATCCAGGGAACTCAGTCTGCATCGTCCACCATCAAAAGACAAAAGATGGATAAGGGGTTAAACTATATATCTGTATATTATTATCAGATGATAAAACTATGAATTCCCTAAGAAAAGAAAGAAAGAAAGAAAAAATAAAAGAAGAAGAGGTTCGGCCAAAGTGGTACTACGAAGTCTAATACACACAAACACCACCTCATTCATTCATGATCCAGTCCACGTTGCATCTCCTTTCCCATGGCTCAAGTTAGTGCGAACGTATGATAGACACACAAATCCTAAATTAAAGTAGACAAACGCGCCCAGCTTGCATGCCGCCTTCTATCAATACGGCAAAATGCTAATTTCCTAATTAACAACCTAATTAGGTAATTATGGCGTTGCAGAAGGATGCCGCAATGAAATATGACAACATGGTCACCTCTTTATATGGCACCTGTGGGGCCTTTTCAGCTGTTACCCGCAAAGCCTGCAGTATCAATCGGAGAGCAGATGTCAAAAAGACCTTGGCATTTCTCAGCCTGGTAGATGACTGAGTGCTTCAGACAAGTAATGGTTTAACTCCTACATGGCCAAAGGAAAGGTAAAAGACGCACTCTGAATGCCTAACACCTTACAGACGGCTGAAAAGCAGATGTTTAGGAGGAGAGGAGATTGATCAGCTATATCAGTGTGCTGGCTTTCAGCAAACAGCCTATATAAAAAAGGAAAATAAAATGGATTTAATTATTTTACATTTTTTTAAATTCATGTATTTGTTTATTTATTTATAATACAACTATTATTTTATTATTATTGCTATTTTGGTTATTATTCATAAAATCATGAAACATTGCATCATCAAAATGTCTGTTTGCATCCTAGCAGTAAATTGTGACTCCATAGATCAGCATTTTCCAAACAGTGTGTCTCCAGCTGTTGCAAAACTACAAGACCCAACATGCCTGCACAGCCAACAGCTGTGTGGTCCGGCCCCTCCATTGTGCAGTCCGCTGTCTCTCCTCCAAGCAGTGCCTAACGCTGGGAGGTGGTCACTTAAAGAGTACCGGTCATCAAATAAAACTTTTAATATAGTGTTCCTTGTGTAATTAGCAGACACTTTCCCATTCACTTGCTTTTAAAATGATCAACATAAATATGTTTAAAATGTAATAGAAAAAACGGCCACTAGGTGGCACGGTTCTGTTCCCTGCCACAATTAATAAAGTAGGTTTGGTCTCCTCCCAGCCTGGAAGGAGACCAAACATATGAAGTGTTTCTCTGCACTGAGCTTGATTGACAGCTGCACAGAGCCTCACTGAAAACTGCAGACTGAAAGCTGCACAGACTGAAAGTTGCAAAAAACCTCACTGAAAGCTGCAGAGCTTGAAGTCTTCTATTCATCACAGAGCTGCAACTATGTGAGGACGGAAGTGGTCCCCCAGCAGGGTTCAATTATGTCATGTCTGCTGGGGAACGCCCTTTTTTGTCCTGCTGGGAAATTGCACTATGTGAGCAAGAAGAAAAAGGTATGATACGGTGCTTTTTAACCCCTAAAGGACCAGGGTTTTTTCCATTTTTGCACTTTCATTTTTTCCTCCTCCTTTTTTTTTTTTTGCGACACCAATTCTACTTTGTAATTACATCAGTCATTTTACCCAAAAATCTACGACGAAAAAGAAAAAAAATCATTGTGTGACAAAATTGAAGAAAAAGCACAATTTTGTAACTTTTGGGGGCTTCCGTTTCTACACAGTACATTTTTCGGTAAAATTGACACCTTCTCTTTATTCCGTAGGTCCATACAGTTAAAATGATACCCTAATTATATAGGTTTGATTTTGTCGTACTTCTGGAAAAAATCATAACTACATGCAGAAAAATGTATATGTTTAAAATTGTCATCTTCTGACCCCTATAACTTTTTTATTCTTCTGCGTATGGGGCGGTATGGGGGCTAATATTTTGCACCATGTTTTGAAGTTTTTTACCGGTACCATTCTTGTATTGATCGGACTTTTTGATCGCTTTTTGTTAATTTTTTCACTGTATAAAAAGTGACCAAAAATACACTGTTTGGACTTTGGAATTTTTTGCACCATTGACCGTGCAGCTTAGTTAATGATATAATTTTATAATTCAGACATTTCCGCACGGGGTGATACCACATATGTTTGTTTTTATTTTCACAGTTTATTTATTTTTAGTTTCACAGGGGGGGGGGGGGGGAATTCAAACTTTTATTAGGGAAGAGGTTAAATGATATTCACTTTTTTTTTTTTTTTTTTTTGCAATGTTATAGCTCCCATAGCGGGCTATAACACTGCACACACTGATCTTTCACATTGATCAATGGTTTCTCATAGGAAACCATTGATCAATGATTCTGCCGCTTGAATGCTCATGCCTGGATCTCAGGCACTGAGCAGTCATTCGGCGATCAGAAACCAGGAGGACCCTCATGCTGTCCTAAAGCTGTTGGGAATGCCGCAATTTCACCATGGCAATCCCTAACAGCCCGCTGAGCTAGCCGGGGTTAGTTTAGTTTCACTTTAGACATGGCGATCAACTTTGAATGCCGCGTCTAAAGGGTTAATAGCATTCAGCACCACGATCAGTGCCACGCACTATTAGACACGGGTCCCGGCCGTTTCGACATGGGGCCACGACGTGGCCCCGCGTTATAGAACGGGAGCGGACTCAGGGCGTACAGGTACGCCCTTGGTCCTTAAGGGGTTAAAGCCTTTTTTTTTTAACTCCTTAACGACCATGACCCAGCTCCCAGTATGTGAAGAGTGCTCAGGAGCGCTGGGCTTCGTACCTACGGGGTCCCAGTTGCTATCAGCAGCCAGGACCCGTGGCTAATACCGGACATAACCGATAGGGCTGATGTCCGGTATTAACCCTTTAGACGCCGCGATCAAAGTTGATTGTGGCGTATAAACCGGGAGAAAATACTGCCGGTTAGCTCAGTGGAGCTAAATCTTACCTTCCTTCCCGTTTTCCGATCAGCGTTTGATTGCTCCAAGCCTGAGATCCAGGCTTGAGCAATTTAGGGCAGATAACACTAATCAATGCTATGCTATGGCATAGCATTTTTCACTGTATGCAATCAAAGGATTGCATGTAAAAGTCCTCTATGGGGCTAAAAAAAAAGTTTAAAAAAAAAAAAGTTAATTAATGTGATTTAACCCCTTCCTGAATAAAAGTTTGAATCTCCCTCTTTTGCCATATAAAAAAAATATATATATATTTAAACAAAATAAAAATAAACATATGTGGTATCGTCGCATGCGTAAATGTCCGAACTATAAAAATAGGTTACCTAAACCGCAAGGTCAATGGCGTACACATAAAAAAATTCCAAAGTCCAAAATTGCGTATTTTTTGTCACTTTGTATACCATAAAAATTTATAAAAAGCGATCAAAAAGTCCCATCAAAACAATCATGGTACCGAGAAAAACTTCAGATCAAAATAAGTCCTCATACCGCCCCGTATACAGAAAAATAAAAGTTATAAGGGTCAGAAGATGGCAATTTTAAACATATAAATGTTGGTGCATGTAGTTATACTTTTTTTAAAGTAGTAAAATAAAATAAAAACCTATATAAATTGCATCACATTCTAACTATATGGACCTACAGAATAAAGATATGGTGTAATTTTTATCGAAAAGTGCACTGCGTAGAATCGGAAGCCCCCAAAATTTACAAAATAGTAAGTAAGTTACAAATAATTTTTTTTTGGTTCCGCCATAAAATTTTGGGTGAAATGATTGATGTCATTACAAAGTAATGGTGGTGCAAAAACAAGCCCTTATGAGTCTGTAGGTGCAAAATTGAAAGCGTTATGAAGTGAAAAATGAAAAAGCATCTGGTCTTTAAGGGGTTAAGGGGGGGAGGGGTGTTAGGAGTAGTTAGGGAACATAGCCTGAGTTAGTTTAGAAAAGTTTATTTGGTGACAGGTACTCTTTTAGGGAGACATCCATCAAAACTTAACTTGTCCCCTTATCCCCAGGATAATAAGTAAATGATCTCTCTCCCGGTACACGTTCCTCACTGAGCAACGGGGCCCATTCAGAAGATCGCAGGGGGGTCCCAGTGGTTGGACCTCCTGTGATCTCCTGAACGGGCCCCATTGCTCAATGAGGAGCTCGTACCAGAAGACAACACGTGTTCCTCACTGAGAGAGCAGGGGTCCCATCCCAGAGTGGTCGGCCCCACCACTACTTACCGTATTTTTCGCCGTATAAGACGCACTTTTTCTTCCCCAAAACTGGGGGGAAAAAGTCGGTGCGTCTTATACAGCGAATACACACCTATCGCGGCGGTCCCTGCGGCCACCAACGGCCGGGACCCGCGGCTAATACAGGACATCACCGATCGCGGTGATGCCCTGTATTAAGCCTTCAGACGCGGCGATCAAAGCTGACCGCCGCGTCTGAAGGGAAAGTGACACTAACCCGGCTGTTCAGTCGGGCTGTTCGGGACCGCCGCGATTTCACTGCGGCGGTCCCGAACAGCCCGACTAAATAGCCGGGTTAGTGCTTACAGGACACCGGGAGGGACCTTACCTGCCTCCTCGTGTCTTCTCCGTTCAGGGATCCCCTGTATGCCGGCGCTCTCCTTCCTCGTCATCACGTCGTCGCGTACGTGCGTCGGCGTGCGTAACGACGTGATGACGGCGACGGAGAGCGAGGATACCCGGTCGGCAGCAGAGACGTTCCGGAGAGATGGGGACACGGCGACAGCGATGGAGCGACATCCAGGGCAGCGGTGACGGGTCCGGAGAGGCGGGGACACGTGAATATTACCTCCTATGCAGTGGTCTTCAATCTGCGGACCTCCAGATGTTGCAAAACTACAACTCCCAGCATGCCCGGACAGCCAACGGCTGTCCGGGCATGCTGGGAGTTGTAGTTTTGCAACATCTGGAGGTCCGCAGGTTGAAGACCACTATTGGGTTCAAAATCTTTATTTTTTTAGATTTTGCCCCTAACAATTGGGTGCGTCTTATACGCCGGTGCGTCCTATAGGACGAAAAATACGGTATCCTGTGGATAGGGGATAAGTTAATTTTCGCTGGATTTCTCCTTTAACCCCTCCACAACTGTCACTGTATGTATAAGGCACAGCTGTGCGGCGGGTGTATGAAGAGAGTTCAGGAGCTGAGCCAGCTTCATACTGGCTAATGTAGGACATCACTGATCAGGCTGATGTCTGGAATTAACCCTTTAGACGCCATGAACAAAGTTGATCGCTATGTCTAAAATGTCGAAAACAAGTGACGGTAGCTCAGTGGAGCTGATCGAGACACCCACGGCAAAACCCACGGGGTCCTGATCAGCTGAAAGCACAGGCAATCAGTGCTCCAATAGTGCAGGCATCTTCAGCAGACTGTAGTAATGGAGAACCGATAACAATGATCAATGCAGTGCTATGGGTTCCTATGGCACAGCATTGTTCAGTGTCTGCAATCAAAAGATGGCAACTAGTAGTCCTCATGGCAGTGTTTTTCAAACAGTGTGCCTCCAGCTGTTGCAAAACTAAAAAAAGATTAAAAAAATAAAATTTAAAAAGAAAAAGGTAATGAATGTTAATAGGCCCCTCCCCTAATAAAAGTTTAAATCACTGCAATAAAAAAAAAAATGTAAATAAAAATATACATAAATATACATGGTATTGCTGCATGTATAAATGTCCGAACTATTAAAATATAACATTGATGCACCTTTTTCCAATCTCCAGTTACGGCATTTCTACACTCATCATCCTGATCGTGCAACTCTTCACCGTAATTTGCAGCCCTTCGAACAATTATGCATGGCCTCCTCGTACCCTCGTCACTCCGTCTCAACCATATATAGATTGTTATTGGCCCCCAGAAAGGAGTCCCTACCATCCTTCTGCCAAGCGTGGGAATCCGAATTAGGCAAGTTCTTCCCTCCTGAGCAATGGACTAGATGTTTTTTTCTTACCCATAAAGCTGTGATAGCCACGAAGCTTCAGGAAACAAGCTTCAAAATGTTGTCCCATTGGTATCATGTGCCTGCGATGCTTCATCGTTGGTACTCTTCTGTACCGAGCACTTGTTGGCGATGCGGACGTGACGAGGGCACCATGACGCACATTTGGTGGGGTTGTCCAAAATTAGAGCCCTTTTGGAAGTCGGTCCTTCGGGTTATCCAAGAGGTTGCTGGGGTCTATGTCCCCCCCCACTCCTGAGGCGGTCTTGCTATATATGTTCCCCCATGGCGCAAGAAAAATATAAAAAATCCCTGGCGCGACACCTTCTCCGGCGGCTAAAACGATCATTCCCAGAAGATGGAAAAGCCAGGAACCTCCCTCCTTAGATGAATGGCTGTATGAGATTACACATGTTAAATACATGGAGGAGCTTTTGGCCATTTCACCCGATGAGGTTTACAGATTCGGGGCTACCTGGCTTCCGTGGTCAGAATTCTGCTCGTCCCCAGCTTACAGACTATTGCTCTGAGCCTTTGCCTGGATGTGTTCCGCTTCGCTGCCGGCGTTATTGCTGTGAACCCTTGCCCTGGCGGCTTGCGCTTTGGCTGTGTCTTTCTGTCCTCATCTTCCCTCTCCCCCCCCTTCTTCTTTTTTCGTCTTTTTGTTTTTTAGTCCCTGTGTATGTTTGTGGTTCCCCCCTTTTCTTAATGTATTTAGGTATGTCTGTTTCTACATGTTTTGCTCTATGGTTAATCTCCCTACTTCTCCCCTTCTTTCTTTGCTACTGGTCTTCCTCTTTTTCTGATTACGCTTTCTCCGAGTTCAGATCTTTTACTTTTCCTTTTTATCCTTATTCTCCTCTACCTTGTTACTCGGCCTTTCTTGCACTCTGCCATTCTACCTCCTTGCCTCTGTTGACTATTTCTCTTCATCTTGGCAGAAGTTGCGGCCTGTCAAACTGGTTTCAATCTAGTTATACCTTACGATTTATGTGGTGTATGCCTTCTGAAATGTTTGACCATTTGTTTCTATTGCATATTGCTCGAGTTTTGGTCTTGCAAGTCCAATGATGTTACTGCACTGATATCCTCTTATTTTGTTGTGCTTCTATATACTCAATAAACACTTTTGAATTAGAAAAAATATATATATACAGTGGTCCTTCAAGTTACAATATTAATTGGTTCCAGGACGACCATTGTATGTTGAAACCATTGTATGTTGAGACCATAACTCTATGGAAACCTGGTAATTGGTTCTGAAGCCGCCAAAATGTCATCCAAAAATAGGAAAAAGTGAGGATTAAACAAAAATAAGTAGATAACTGATACAGATGAAGCAAATCCTTACATATAAAAGTAATAAAGATCTGCTGGGCGCTGTAAATCACTGTCTAGGTCAGTGTTTCCCAACCAGGGTGCCTCCAGCTATTGCAAAACTACAACTCCCAGCATGCCCGGACAGCCGTTGGCTGTCCGGGCATGCTGGGAGTTGTAGTTTTGCAACAGCTGGAGGAACCCTGGTTGGGAAACAATGGTTTATGTAGGGGACAGGAGCTTCTTCAGGGTCCCATACAGTACACCCAGTGTCCCAAATGGAGCCGCCCTTACTTTGTGTCCAAAGGAGCAGCTAAACCTGGCACAGGTAAGGAGTAGCACAGAACTTGTAGTTCCTCCCTGTACTGTAGGGGGCGCTACCAGACACCAGTCAGTGCATATGCTTCAGTAATAGAGGTGATTTACCAGTGAATGCCCAGTTCCTCCAGTTGTGACACATTTCACAGATCTGGACTGTCCATAGCATTGTATGTTGAGTCTGGTTTCAAGTTATTGTATGTTGAAACTATTGTATGTTGAGGCCATTGTAAGTTGAGGGTTAACTGTATAACATTGATGAAACCACACGGTCAATGGCAAAAATGTAAAAAAAAGAAATATCAAATAACAGGATTACACATTTTTAATCACTTCATATATCTGGAAAAAAAATATTTAAAAAATTATCAAAAAGTCGCATCAAAACAAAATTGGTACCGATAAAAACCGCAAAAATTAAGTCCTCAATGCCGTATATAAGAAGGGAAAAAAAAAAGTTATAGGGGACAGAGGAGGACAATTTTAATCATACTCTTCTTTATACATAAAGATCTTTAGGTAGTAAATTGAAACTGAATAAAGATAATAATGTGTCATTTTTACCGAAAAGAAAGTGCGCTGTGTATACTCACACGCTCACGCTCCTCTTAGAGAGCCAGGTACAGTTCAGCAGATCGCAGGGGGTCCTAGCAGTTGGACCCCCATTATCAGACACTTATCCCCTATCCTGTGGACAGGGGATATGTTGTTTTTTGCTGGACCACCCCTTTAAATACATCAGTGACGTCTATTTAACTATCAAGTATGCAATAGTAATTTGTATAATTTAAACGTATGTCTTAATAATGGTGCAATAGATCCAAATTCGGGGTAATATCAGGCAGGTATTTCAGATAGTCAGACTGGTTACTTGAATGCAAGATGAACCTGCTAAAAGACAGAAGGGTAAACGCTAGGTTCCTGTCACATACGGTCAGAATTCATGGGGCTCTAAAGTGAATTCCGAAATAAGCTGCCCCCGCCCTTGTTGACAGTCAACTGAACTGCACTAAAGAAATCAGAAGTACAACTACTTTCATTATTGCAGCAACCAAAAGATACTTAGTAGATATTGAATCTTTGATTCATAAGTGCTAGCAAAGCTAGACAACAAGAAGTCATTAGGATATGTTCGCACAGGACTGAAATGCTTCAGATTTGCTGAAGTGAAATAGAAGGTACAACATTGTTAAAGGGGTTCTCCACTGCCCTGCCTTCCGGAGCTCCGCTCACAGCGTCCGGAAGTTTATTTCTCCGAACGCTGTGTGCGGGCTTCTGTGTTCGAGGCCGCCCCCTCGTGACGCCACGCCTGCCCCCTCGTGACGCCACGCCCGCCCCCTCAACGAAAGTCAGCGGTTGCGCACCCTTCCCATAGACTTTCGTTGAGGGGGCAGGCGTGACGTCACGAGGGGGCGGCCTCGAACACGGAAGCCCGCACACAGCATTCGGAGTAATAAACTTCCGGACACTGCGAGCGAAGCTCCGGAAGGCAGGGCAGTGGAGAACCCCTTTAAAGGGGTACTCCTCCCCTAGACATCTTATCCCCTATCCAAAGGATAGGGGATAAGATGTATGATCGCGGGGGTCCTGCCGCTGGGTCCCTGCTGCATCCGGCATTCATTTAGCGCGTCGGGTGCAGTATCGGAGGCTCGTGACATCAGGGCCACGCCCCCTCAATGCAAGTCTATGGCCCCCTCCCATAGGCTTGCATTGAGGGGGCATGGCCGTGACATCACGAGCCTCCTGCCCCACATCACCAGTAGTCTGGCACGGAGAATAGTTCACTCTGTGTACCAGATGTCTGGGGTGCCGCAATCGAGATCGTGGGAATCCTCAGCGGTGGGACGCCCGCCATCAGACATCTTATATCCTATCCTTTGGATAGAGAGTACCCCTACTCCCGTGGAAAACTTTTTTTTTTTTTTATCAACTGGTGCCTGAAAGTTAAACAGATTTGTAAATGACTTCTATTAAAAATTCTTAATCCTTCCAGTACTTATTAGGGGCTGTATATTATTTATTATTATATATTATTTAATAGAAGTAATTTACAAATCTATTTGACTTTCTAGCACCAGTTGATTTAAAAAAAATCCTTCCCCCTTTAATGCATAAACTTGATGTATAGGTCAATAAAAGTTTTAAAACTTATGAATAGCTTTTAATTGTACAGTAACCATAGAAACATCTAAGGGTAGGGTCACACAGAAAGGATCAGCAGCATATATTACAGTGTGGATCCACCAATGATGGACCCTACAGTGTGCCTCCAACCGTGCCTGCTCGTAGTGGCAATCTGCAGCTATGAGAAGACACACAGGGGGAGCGGCCATAATGTGCGCGAGTACACTGCGCATGCGCACGGCAACTCGCAGATTGCTGTGTATCTGCTTGTAACGGCAGATTGTCGCTACGAGCAGGCACACTGTAGGGTCTATCGTCTGTGGATCCGCAGAAGAAAATACTGCGGATCCATTCTGTGTGACCTTACCCTAAAAGATTTAAAAACACTAAAGCAGCAAACTTTGTGAAAACCAAAATTTGTGTCCGTGTTCTGGCCATGACTGTATAGTCAGCATTTACAGCAAGGCTGGACAGTCTCCATTCCTATAGCCAGGTGGCCAAAACATATGATGATTGCTACTGGTGTCTAGCTTTTTGGGTTGTTTTCTATTGTCTATAAAAAGTTCTCCAAGAGGCTACAGTAAATTGTCCTCATCTTCTCTTGTAAATGTCAAAGGCACAGATAGTACTGCCTCCCTATAAATTATGTAGGTACAAATAAGACTGTCTCCCTGTCTATGGCAGTAAAAGATGTAGGCACTAAATGGTACTGATTTTAATGTTCGAGGTGGGACTTCGCTGCAGTCAGTAAATGGCTGGGGGGCAGCGTGACACTCTTGGCCCAGTTGTCACGATTTTGGGAAGAAAGAGGATGGTAGACGGGGATCTTAGCAGGTCATAGTCACCACTGGATCACAGGAGGTTAGTTTTTTTTTTTAAGGTTAAGTTTCTACTTGTTTTTTTGAGGGGGAAAAACGCCAATTCTGCCACATGGAATTTTTTGGCCCAAAAAACGCTGTGACCAGATGTTAGCTGCAAATCAATGAGAAATCTCAAAATTCTTTTTCCACTTGCCGTTTTTCAGTTTGGCGTTTTTCTAATCCTTTTGGCGTTTTTTCACTCTTTTTTGGCATTTTTCAGCTTCTTGGCGGTTTTGCAAAATCACAGCATCTTGAGCCACTGGCATTTTTTCCCCTGAAATCGTGGGTTTTAACTTTGGCGTTTTTTCAGGCGGTTTTCCATGATGGGAGTAGTAGTACCTGTACTAATTGACAGATCGCCCCGGGTCCGTTGCAATCCTCCTGTATAATGTATAGATGCGGTCGGCCGCTCTTCTATGGTCCCCTGCACTGACGTATATATACACCTATTCATATTTCCCGCAGAGAGTTGTGATTGACCAGATGGTTCCAGCCAATCACATTTCTCTGTGGGAAATAGGAATATGTGTATATATATATATACACGTCAGTGCAGGGGACCATAGAAGAGCGGCCGACTGCATCTATACATTATACAGGAGGATCACAGCGGGTGTCAGAAGTGACATCCGCTGTGATCTTTCCTTAACTGCAGGTACTACAGCTCCCAACATGGAACAGAGCATGCCCCATGATGGGAGTTGTAGTACCTGCATTAATAGACAGATCACAGCGGGTATCACTCCTGACACCCGCTGTGATCATCCCATCTATTGCAGAGATGTGGATCGGCTCTATACAGCGCTGGCATCTCTGCTCTGTACTCCGGCCAGTGATGTGAATAGAACAACCATCTGGCCGATCACCACTCTGGGCGGAAAATATGAATATGATGTTCTATTCACATCACTGGCCGGAGTACAGAGCAGAGATGTGAGACCGGAATAGAGCCGCTTCACATCTCTGCTATATTATGGACGATCGGGATATGGCTATTTGTACAGATTCTACTACTCCCATCATGGAACAGTGTGTTCCATGCTGGGAGTAGTAGTACTACCTAAAAAAAAAAAAATTTTTTTAAAGAGAGGAAAAAAAAGTGAAAACACACACAAAATTTATTAAAATGTAGTTATAAAAAAAGAAAAATTTCGTTAAATACATTTTTTTTCCCTCACTACTGCATCCTTTTTATTTAAATTTTTTTGGGTACCCAACTAATTTTGGGTACCAAAAAAATAAATAAAAAAAACGTCAAAGGGGCCAAAAATGCAATTTCCACACAAATGAAAAAATGCCAGAAAAAACCCCAGACGCAGGAAATTGAACTTGCATTTTTTTAGGAGTTTTTTCAATCCAAAAAACGCAGGGACAAAAAACCAAGTAGAAACTTAGCCTAATGCTGTTAAAGGGGTACTCCGGTGGAAAAATACATTTTCATGTCAACTTGCTCCAGAAAGTTAAACAGATTTGTAAATTACTTCTATAAAAAAAATTTAAAAAAAATTATTTCAGCATTATTATTGCTTGTTGGATCCCCTGAGGGTCAGGGGAGGAGATCAAGAGTTGAGCATGGCCCCCAAAACAGCAGGCAATGCTCGGCTCACTTGTGGGTTGTCAGTCAATGTAAAACGGGCATTATGTTATGGTTTTAAGTGATGGTCTATCCTCGGGGGGACCCTTCTATATTAGGGACTCATGTTTGTGCCGGGCTCAGAGTCTTCACAGGGGTGTGGAAATTTAATAAAAACTATTTGTCCACGGGACTAAAACATAACAAAATCTACTTGATGATCCACTTATCGCTTTTACACTCTCGTTTTTTTCTCGCGGCTGCATGCTGGCTATTTGTGGCACCCCCCGGCTACTGAGAACAGAGTATGGAGCGAGTGGGAGTTGGGAGCATACAGACTGCTGAGCGCCGCCGCGCTTGTCAGGTCCGGCCCTGCTTGCCCGAAGAAGGGCTAAGAGACGGAAAAATTCACCTGCCCGACGCCCAGAACTGCATGTCCCAGGCGTCGGGCAATAGGAATTCCACATCCCTTCTTCACTTCAGATTGGAGTTGATTCTACAAGGATGACTGTACCATTGCTTGGACTGCCTGCTTGTCCATAGGAACGAAGGATTTCTCTTCGTCTTTTTGTTTTTATTTTGTACCCTTCTTGGTTTACAATTTTTTTTTTTGAGAAGTATTGTTTTGTTTGATAAAAATTGTTCAATAGAAATATATTTAAAAAAAAATCTTTAATCTGTTCAGTGCTTATCAGCTGCTGTAAACTACAGAGGAAGTTGAGTTGTTCATTTCTGTCTAAACACAGTACCCCCTTAAGTGCCCAGATAAGCCCTTTAAAGCAAACGGTGTAGGCACAGATAGTACTCCCCTTCTTGGCAGTCAACATTAAATATGTAGGCACAAATAGCACTGCCTCTCAATCTCTGAAAGTGGATGATATATTAACTCTCTGTCTCTTACCATGAATGTTTTAAACACAGAAAGCACTGACTCTGTTTCTCAAAGTGAATGATGTAGGCACAGATAGTGCTGTGTCCCTGTCTCTCAATGTGAATGATGTAGGAACAGGTAGTGCTGTGTCCCTGTCTCTCAAAGTGAATGATGTAGGCACAGATAGTGCTGTGTCCCTGTCTCTCAATGTGAATGATGTAGGAACAGGTAGTGCTGTGTCCCTGTCTCTCAAAGTGAATGATGAGGGCCAGGGCTTAAAAAAAAAAAAAAAAAAAAAAGTGTTAAGAATCTAAAAGCAGCAAAAAAAAAAAAAAAAAGTTAGGAGCCAGGATTCTGCATGATGTGACCTCATATGTTCAGTCATGTGTCCCCTCATCTCCCCCTGTGTCACAGTCACAAGTGTCCTCTCATCTCTTCCTGTGTGTTACAGTAAATAGTGTCCCCCTCATCTCCCCATGCGTCAGTGATTACTGCCCCCATGTGTTTCAGTCATTAGTGTCCCCTCATCTTCCCCTGTGGGTCAATTATTTCTTGCCCTTCATCTCCCGTGTGTTTCAGTCATTACTAACCCTCATCTCCCCGCGTGCCACAGTCATTTGTGTCCCCTAATCTCCCCCCCATGTGTCACAGTCATTAATGTTCCCACACCTCTCCCAGTGTCAGTCAGTGTCCCCTCATCTCTCCCTGTATGTCAGTCATTAGTGCCCACTCATCTCCCTGTGTCACAGTCATTAGCATCCCCACATCCCCACCCCTGTGTGTCACAGTAATTAGTGTCCCTTGATCTTAAAAAATAAATAAATTAAAAAATTAAAAAAACTTGCCTCTGTCCCTGTGTTGATCCCCCATTCTGCCTTCGGTATTCAGCAGCAGATGTCTTTGTGACCACTGCAGAAGCCGCTGATTGGCCGTGGCAGTCACCTGACATAATGTATCACTGGAGCGCCGACCACAGACAGAACGGAAGATCAGTGGGGGAACAGAGGCAGAGGTAAGTAAAACAGTTTCCTTTTTATAAAAGATAGACAAGCCCTATTGAAAAAGACTGAAAACCTAGGTGCCACAATGAAGTTCTTAGTCGCCATGGTGACCTGGTGCATCAGACCCTGATGCAGAGATAGTACTGCCTGTAGATCTTTCAAAGTGAATGATACAGAGACGTATAGTACTGCCTCCAAGTCATAACTTATGTCTTTCTGCTGAAGGTTCCTTGTCCTGATCCAATCACTGTTTGACTTACACATTGTGCTCCCTCTCTAACAAAAAGATGTTCTTCAGCAGTTTTCCTGTGTCCCCGCTCTAACAACACAACATAAGGCTGGGTCACTTCTTCATCAAAAGTGGAAATATGTATTTGTCCTATCAAAATAACAGACACCAACCTGACAGACCTCACTGTAAGTCATTTGGGTGTGATGGATCTGGCACTGCATTGTAAACAGATCCATCCTCAGCTGCTGCAGAACCTCATCATACATATCTCAGCTGCTGTGGAACCTCACCATACATACATCAGCTGCTGCAGAACCTCATCATACATATCTCAGCTGCTGTGGAACCTCACCACACACACCTCAGCTTCTGCGAAATCTCACAATACAAACCTCAGTTGCTGCTGAACCTCATAATAAACAACTTAGCTGCTACGGAATCTCGTAACACAAATTTTGCTGCTAAGGAATCTCACAATACCTACTCGTGCAGCTGCAGAACCTCGTCATATAACCCTAAGCTGCTGATGAACTTGATATTACAGATCTCAGATGATGCAGAACCTCCTTATACCAACTCCAGCAGCTGCAGAACCTCATAATATACCCCTTAGCTGCTGTAGAACCTCGTAAAACAAACCTCAGCTGCTGCAAAACCTCATAAAACAAACCTCAGCTGCTGCAAAACCTCATAATATTCACCTCAGCTGCTGCAAAACCTCATTACACACCTCAGCTGCTGCAGAACCTCATATTACACACCTCAGCTGCTGCAGAACCTCATATTACACACCTCAGCTGCTGCAGAACCTCATATTACACACCTCAGCTGCTGCAGAACCTCATATTACACACCTCAGCTGCTGCAGAACCTCATATTACACACCTCAGCTGCTGCAGATCCTCATATTACACACCTCAGCTGCTGCAGAACCTCATATTACACACCTCAGCTGCTGCAGAACCTCATTACTCACCTCAGCTGCTGCAGAGCCTCATTACACACCTCAGCTGCTGCAAAACCTTAAATTACACACCTCAGCTGCTGCACAACCTTAAATTACACACCTCAACTGCTGCAGAACCTCATATTACACACCTCAGCTGCTGCAGAACCTCATATTACACACCTCAACTGCTGTAGAACCTCATAATATACACTTCAGCTGCTCACGAACCTCATAACACACACCTCAGCTGCTGCAGAACCTCATAATACACACCTCAGCTGCTGTGGACCCTCATAATACATATTTCAGCTGCTGCAGAATCTCATAATACATTTCAGCTGCTGCAGAACCTAATACATATCTTAGCTACTGCAGAACCTCATAATACACATTTCAGGAGCTGAAGAACCTCATAATACACATTTCAGGAGCTGAAGAACTTCATTATACAGACACCTGTGCTACTGCAGAACCTCATAATACAGACACCAGAGCTGCTGCAGAACCTCATAATACAGACACCAGAGCTGCTGCAGAACCTCATAATACAGACACCAGAGCTGCTGCAGAACCTCATAATACAGACACCAGAGCTACTGCAGAACCTCATAATACAGACACCAGAGCTACTGCAGAACCTCATAATACAGACACCAGAGCTGCTGCAGATCCTCATAATACAGACACCAGAGCTACTGCAGAACCTCATAATACAGACACCAGAGCTACTGCAGAACCTCATAATACAGACACCAGAGCTACTGCAGAACCTCATAATACAGACACCAGAGCTGCTGCAGATCCTCATAATACAGACACCAGAGCTACTGCAGAACCTCATAATACAGACACCAGAGCTACTGCAGAACCTCATAATACAGACACCAGAGCTACTGCAGAACCTCATAATACAGACACCTGTGCTACTGCAGAACCTCATAATACAGACACCAGAGCTGCTGCAGAACCTCATAATACAGACACCAGAGCTGCTGCAGAACCTCATAATACAGACACCAGAGCTGCTGCAGAACCTCATAATACAGACACCAGAGCTGCTGCAGAACCTCATAATACAGACACCAGAGCTGCTGCAGAACCTCATAATACAGACACCAGAGCTGCTGCAGAACCTCATAATACAGACACCAGAGCTGCTGCAGAACCTCATAATACAGACACCAGAGCTACTGCAGAACCTCATAATACAGACACCAGAGCTGCTGCAGATCCTCATAATACAGACACCAGAGCTACTGCAGAACCTCATAATACAGACACCAGAGCTACTGCAGAACCTCATAATACAGACACCAGAGCTACTGCAGAACCTCATAATACAGACACCAGAGCTGCTGCAGAACCTCATAATACAGACACCAGAGCTGCTGCAGAACCTCATAATACAGATACCAGAGCTGCTGCAGAACCTCATAATACAGACACCAGAGCTACTGCAGAACCTCATAATACAGACACCAGAGCTACTGCAGAACCTCATAATACAGACACCAGAGCTGCTGCAGAACCTCATAATACAGACACCAGAGCTACTGCAGAACCTCATAATACAGACACCAGAGCTACTGCAGAACCTCATAATACAGACACCAGAGCTGCTGCAGAACCTCATAATACAGACACCAGAGCTGCTGCAGAACCTCATAATACAGACACCAGAGCTGCTGCAGAACCTCATAATACAGACACCAGAGCTGCTGCAGAACCTCATAATACAGACACCAGAGCTGCTGCAGAACCTCATAATACAGACACCAGAGCTGCTGCAGAACCTCATAATACAAACCCCATGAGGTACTGCAGAACCTCATAATACAGACACCAGAGCTGCTGCAGAACCTCACTGACGGCTTGTAATACGTGTACAGCCGATCCTAGGCCTCAGCAGTAGCAGGGAGGTGGGTGAGACACTCCTGCAGGTCACCCTGTCCGGCCTCCACGTTGTTTACATCCCATCTGCACTGTGATGAGCTGTCCCTAGCAGGATGTAGGCTTGGAAGATACACAAGGGGTTAACAGCTCCTACCAGCATGCACTGCGCCCCTGCTCACCGGGCTCTAATACTGGCCCTGCTGCCCTCACCTGACTCAGCGCCGCCCGCTCCGGTAAATTGTCCCCCGGTTCCACAGTCTGTTATTACTAAACATCAGCGGAGGACGTTTGATGACGTCAGTGTCATGTGACCGGGCACAGAGATGACGTCGTCGAGTCATGTGACTAGTGCGGGTGAGTGTGAGGCGGAAGTTCCAGAGAGTGGTTTATATTCTAACTATGCTGGTGGGTTCTTATACTGCAGGGCAGATGAATGGAACAGTCCATCATATCCATGACAACCAATCTCTGTGCAGCTTTCATTTTACCAAAGTGGAATAGGAAATGAAAGCAGAGCTATGATTGGTTGTTTTAAGCAACATAGTTTTTCTTATTGTCTACTGCACAACTCTCTCCCAAAACTGTCTTTCATATTATAATATAACCCCCGTAAGAAAGGCAGCTTTTTTTAAACACAATTAAAACATAGAAAACTAAATTATTTTTTTTTAACCCCTTAAGGACTCAGGGTTTTTCCGTTTTTGCACTTTCGTTTTTTCCTCCTTACCTTTTAAAAATCATAACCCTTTCAATTTTCCACCTAAAAATCCATATTATGGCTTATTTTTTGCGTCACCAATTCTACTTTGCAGTGACATTAGTCATTTTACCCAAAAATGCACGGTGAAACGGAAAAAAAAATCATTGTGCGACAAAATTTAAAAAAAAAACGCCATTTTGTAACTTTTGGGGGCTTCCGCTTCTACGCAGTGCATATTTCAGTAAAAATTACACCTTATCATTATTCTGTAGGTCCATACGGTTAAAATGATACCCTACTTATATAGGTTTGATTTTGTCGCACTTCTGGAAAAAATCATAACTACATGCAGGAAAATTTATACGTTTAAAAATGTCATCTTCTGACCCCTATAACTTTTTTATTTTTCCACATACGGGGCGGAATGAGGACTAATTTTTGCGCCGTGATCTGAAGTTTTTATCGGTATGATTTTTGTTTTGATCGGACTTTTTGATCACTTTTTATTCATTTTTTAACGGTATAAAAAGTGACCAAAATACACTTTTATGGACTTTGGAATTTTTTTGCCCGTACGCCATTGACCGTAAGGCTAAATTAATGATATATTTTTATAGTTCGGACATTTACGCACGCGGCGATACCACATATGTTTATTTTTTATTTTTTTTACACTGTTTTATTCTTTTTATGGGAAAAGGGGGGTGATTCAAACTTTTATTAGGGAAGGGGTTAAATGACCTTTATTAACACTTTTTTTTTACATTTTTTTTGCAGTGTTATAGGTCCCATAGGGACCTATAACACTGCACACACTGATCTCTTACACAGATCACAGGCGTGTATTAACACGCCTGTGATCAGTGTTATCGGTGCTTGACTGCTCCTGCCTGGATCTCAGGCACGGAGCATTTATTCGCCGATCGGACACCGGGGAGGCAGGTAAGGGCCCTCCCGGTGTCCGGTCAGCTGTTCGGGACGGCGCGATTTCACCGCGGCGGTCCCGAACAGCCCGACTGACCGAACAGCCCGACTTTCAGTTTCACTTTAGAAGCGGCGGTCAGCTTTGACCGCCGCTTCTAAAGGGTTAATACCGCACATCGCCGCGATCGGCAATGTGTGGTATTAGCCGCGGGTCCCGGCCGTTGATTAGCACCGGGACCGACGCGATATGATGCGGGATCGCGGCGCGATCCCGCTTCATATCGCGGGAGCCGGCGCAGGACGTAAATATACGTCCTGCGTCGTTAAGGGGTTAAACAAAGTACATTAGAAAGATTTTTTTATTTACCATAAGGAGTTCAATAGCAAAAATGAGTTTTAATGATATTGCCCATTTGAGCTTCTGCATCCTAGAGTGGGATAAAGGTTGAAAACCAGCTAAATATGTTTTTTTTTTTCTGGCAGTTTTTGGAAAACTGCCACTGCAGTTTTTGAGCCAAAGTCAGAAGTGGATCCATAAGGGAGGAGAAATGTAAGTCCTTCCTTTATATGTCCTATTCCTTTTGAATGCACTTATGGCTTCGGGAACTTAGCCTTAGACTCGTTCACCATATTCTTTGCACACATTTTGTTGCACAGTGCACCTGAAATTAAATGTGGAAAAGTGAATTATTTCAGATACTTCCACAATTGGCCAATGGCTCCTTATCTGATCCCTTCCAGATCACTAACGGGTCTCGACAGGGCTGCCCCCTGTTCCCCCTCTTATATATTTTGTCCATTGAATCCTACAATTACTGGAGTAACTATAGGTGACAGATCTCATTTTACCCCTTACACGCTGATGGTGTGATCCTGTCCCTCACTGACCCCCTCATTTCCCTAAAGGGGGTCATGGACAACATCCTGAAATTTGGTACACTATCACCTCAACAAAACAAAAACACAGGCCCTTCCGGTCAACCTTCCCTCTCACACATTAGCATCACTCAAACATACTTACCCCTTTGACTGGAAGACAAATCACCTACAGTATCTGGGCATCATGCTCTCCTATCCACACAAGTCACTATATGGTGCAAACTATGAACCACTGCATCCATAACCACAGATGATGTCCACTGACGTCTCCTGGGTAGGCGATGTTCAAGATGTTCTTACTTCCCAAATACCTCTTCCGCACCCTCCCTATTCACCTTCCTTTTACCTTTTTTTCTAAAGCTCACTCCTTACTTTCCTCCTTCATATGGGTGGGTGGGCGACCAAGATTATCTGCAAGTATCCTTACCAGGATGAAATTTAATTGTGGTCTAGGTTCCCCTTTTATATTTATATTGCTACACTGGTCTCTATGCTTTGGCATTGGTGGAGCAGCACCTCCGACCTTCCTTGGGTTGAAATAGAAAATTTTTCCATAGCACCTTACTCGACCAAAGACCTCTTCTACCCTCCATTCTGAAATATCCCAGTCCCGCTTCTTCACAATCCCCTTGTACATGCTTCCTATGCAGCCCTCCATACAGACCTCCCACTATCCTCCTTACAAGCTTCAATACCTGACCTTGACATAAGTTTTTGGATCTCACAGGGGGCTACAAAAGTTGAGAATATAAATACTGGGAACTCCCTTAACACATTTCAAACACTTTCCACCACTTATCACCTCCCCTCCACGGATTTTTATAAATACTTGCAAATCGGTAATTTTCTACAAGACTTGCATCTGAGAGATGGCCCTAGGAATTATTAAGCCATACACCTGTTAACTTCTACTTTCAAAGGTTTAAGACCTTGGTATGACAATTTGCTAAGATCTAAGGCTGGGTTCCCATTACATTTTCCCCCATACGGGAGCGCATACAGCAGGGGAGAGCTAAAAACTTGCGCTCCCGTATGCCTTTTCTATGCGCTCCTGTATGTAATTCATTTCACTGAGCCGACCGCAGTGAAACGTTCGGTCCGGTCGACCACGGTTTTAGGTCTGGTTGTCAAAGCTCATACGGGGCAAAAATGAGCCATCCGGACCGAACGTTTCACTGCGGTCGGCTCATTGAAATGAATTACATATGGGAGCGCATGGAAAGGCATACGGGAGCGCACGTTTTTAGCTCTCCCCTGCCGTATGCGCTCCCGTATGGGGGAAAAAGTAATGGGAACCCAGCCTTACTCCTTCTCTAAATCTTATCCGCTTAGACATTGGGAGAGGGAGCTGGGTCTGGAATTCTCAACAGACGATTGGTGTTTAGCTTTTAAAACTATTCATGTTTCATTCCAATGCTCCTCACACATAGAATCTGCATTCAAGACAAACTACTCGTCATATATCCGGGCACTTCCCACTTGTGCTGGCGAGCCGTGGCTCACATGGCTCTCTCTATCATGTTTTATGGACGTGTCCAGCAGTTAACCCCTTCTGGACTTCCTGCAAGACCATACTTGTTACGCCGAGCGCTCCGGGTCCCCGCTCCTCCCCGGAGCGCTCACAGCGTTCTCCTATTCGCAGCTCCCCGGTCAGACCTGCCGATCGGGTGCGCTGCGATAATGTTCCCAGCCGGGATGCGATTCGCGATGCGGGACGTGCCCGCTCTCGATGCGCATCCCGACTCGCTTACCAGACCCGTCTGTGCTGTCCCGGCGCGCGCGGCCCCGCTCCTTAGGTCGCGCGCGTGCCGGGTCTTTGCGATTTAAAGGGCCGGTGCGCCACTGATTGGCGCATGAGGTTTTAATCAGTACCTTCACCTGTGCACTTCCCTACTTATACCTCACTTCCCCTGCACTCCCTTGCCGGATCTTGTTGCCTTTGTGCCAGTGAAAGCGTTTCCTTGTGTGTTCCTAGCCTGTGTTCCAGACCTCCTGCCGTTGCCCCTGACTACAATCCTTGCTGCCTGCCCTGACCTTCTGCTATGTCCGACCTTGCTCTTGTCTACTCCCTTGTACCGCGCTTAGCTCAGCAGTCAGAGAGGTTGAGCCGTTGCCGGTGGATACGACCTGGTTGCTACCGCCGCTGCAAGACCATCCCGCTTTGCGGCGGGCTCTGGTGAATACCAGTAGCAACTTAGAACCGGTCCACCGATACGGTCCACGCCAATCCCTCTCTGGCACAGAGGATCCACCTCCAGCCAGCCGAATCGTGACAATACTGCACAAACTCCTGGGCTGCAATCCTCCCTGGTCAGCCCAATATGTCTTACTATTTCTCCAGCTACATACACTACCTCGCAAACTCAGGGATCTCTATTGCATAGTGTGCATCTTAGCAAAAATAGCTACAGTCATGACCGTAAGTGTTGGCACCCCTGAAATTTTTCTTGAAAAGGAAGTATTTCTCACAGAAAAGGATTGCAGTAACACATGTTTTGCTATACACATGTTTATTCCCTTTGTGTGTATTGGAACTAAACCAAAAAGGGAGGGAAAAAAAAGGAAATTGGACATAATGTCACACCAAACTCGGACATAATTGGACATAATGTCACACCAAAAATGGGCTGGACAAAATTATTGGCACACTTTCAAAATTTTGGAAAAATAAGATTGTTTCAAGCATGTTATGCTCCTTTAAACTCACCTGGGGCAGTAACAGATGTGGGCAATATAAACATCACTCCTGAAAGCAGATAAAAAGGAGAGAAGTTCACTTAGTCTTTGCATTGTGTGTCTGTGTGTGCCACACTAAGCATGGACAACAAAAAGAGAAGAGAACTGTCTGAGGACTTGAGAACCAAAATTGTGGAAAAATATCAACAATCTCAAGGTTACAAGTCCATCTCCAGAGATCTAGATTTGCCTTTGTCCATAGTGCGCAGCATTATCAAGAAGTTTGCAACTCATGACACTGTAGCTAATCTCCCTGGGCATGGACGGAAGAGAAAAAATGATGAAAGGTGTCAACGCAGGATAGTCCGGATGGGGTGGATAAGCAGCCCCAAACAAGTTCCAAAGATATTCAAGCTGTCCTGCAGGCTCAGGGAGAATCAGTGTCAGCGCGAACTCGACATTTAAATTAAATGAAACGCTATGGCAGGAGACCCAGGAGGACCCCACTGCTGACACAGAGACATAAAAAAGCAAGACTACATTTTGCCAAAATGAACTTGAGTAAGCCAAAATCCTTCTGGAAAAACGTCTTGTGGACAGATGAGACAAAGATGGAGCTTTTTGGTAAAGCACATCATTCCACTGTTTACTAAAAACGGAATGAGGCCTACAAAGAAAAGAACACAGTACCTATAGTGAAATATGGTGGAGGATCAATGATGTTTGGGGGTTGTTTTGCTGCCTCTGGCACTGGGTACCTTGAATGTGTGCAAGGCATCATGAAATCTGAGGATTACAAACAGATTTTGGGTCACACTGTACAGCCCAGGGTCAGAAAGCTGGGTTTGCGTCCAAGATCTTGGGTCTTCCAGCAGGACAATGACCCCAAACATACATCAAAAAGCCCCCAGAAATGGATTGCAACAAAGCGCTGGAGAGTTCTGAAGTAGCAGCAATGAGTCCAGATCTAAATCCCATTGAACACCTGTGGAGAGATCTTAAAATTGCTGTTGGGAAAAGGCGCCTTCCAATAAGAGAGACCTGGAGCAGTTTACAAAGGAAGAGTGGTCCAACATTCCGGCTGAGAGGTGTAAAAAGCTTATTAATGGTTATAAGAAGCGACTGATTTCAATAATTTTTTCCAAAGGGTGTGCAACCAAATATTAAGTTAAGGGTGCCAATAACTTTGTCCAGCCCATTTTTGGAGTTTGGTGTGACATTATGTCCAATTTGCTTTTTTTCCTCCCTTTTTTTTTGGTTTAGTTCCAATACACACAAAGGGAATAAACATGTGTATAGCAAAACATGTGTTCCTGCAATCCTTTTCTATGAGAAATACTTAATTTTCAACAAAAATTTAAGCGGTGTCAACATTTACAGCCATGACTGTATAGTTAGCAACTGGAAGACTACCAACATTTGGACCCTAGAAAACTTAATGGCAAAGATCAATACCACCTATTCTTTCGAAAAAGCGCTAGGCGCCGGCCGTTACACAGCCTTTGAGAAACCTGGGCAATGTTGGATGATATATAATTTAGGGGTGATTATCACATGCTCACAACTTTCTCACTGTTGTTCCGTTGTCTACTTTCTTTGGGATACCAAAAATTATCTTGACCGTCCGAATCACTGTCATTCTTGTATATGAAACCGCATTGTCACTGACTCTAATATTGTACGTTTGTATCCCTGTTTATAACTTGAAAACCTTCAATAAAACTATTTTCGGGGGGGGGGGGGGGGGGGAGAGAGAGCCCAATGTTAAAGGAGTACTCCAGCACTCGACAACTAGGGTCTGATCGTGAGGGGGGGGAGTCCGACTGCTGGGACACCCTGCAATCTGCACCTACTGTTTGTGTGCACGGAGCGGTTATGCAAGCATGCACTGAGGCAGTGAATAAGTAGAGGGACTGGCTAACCCTGCATTCTGCAATGCTGGGGAATGCCCAATGGCATTTGAGCCTCATTTACAAATAAAAAAAAAAAAGGCGAATATCTCCGCACCGGATAGTACTATGAAGAATAAAAAAAAGGTATGCTAAGAATCCTGATTAGAATTCCTATGTAAACAGAGGCCTATTTCTACCCCTGTTTAGCTGCAAACAGGTCCATTGCTAGATTGTACTGTTCCTTGATAAGCATTTCCCTTATTATACGTAAAACAAGTACAGTGGAGATTCCTGGCCAGAGGCAAGTTGTAAACTATTCTGTGACACGCTTTCAATTTGTGTAAAACAAGATCAACAACATCTTATAGTGCCCAGACAAAGGGAGGACAATCATAAAATTATTCGGTTAATAGTTAGATATGTTAAGATATGTTAACGGGGTATTCCGGGCAAAAACATTTTGATCGCGGGGGGCCCGCTGATCGCGGGGGGCCCACTGCTGGGGATGTGATGTCACGCCACGCCCCCTCCATTCATGTCCATGAATGGAGGGGGCATGGCGTGATGTCATTTCCCCAGTCCCGGAAACCCTGAGGTTTCCGAAACTGGAGATGCAGCTCCCGGATAGAATGTGGGTGCTGCAGGGAGATCACAGGGGATCCCAGCGGCGGTCCCCCCCGTGATCAGACATCCCCTATCCTTTGGATAAGGGATAAAAAAAATTTGCCCGGAATACCCCTTTAACTGCGGTAAGTGTGTGTTCACACATTTTAGTTGCAATTACTAAATACAAAACCAGGACCAAATAGTAAATGGAGTGCACGGGTAAAGGAAAGACAATAGAGGGAATTTATCATTGTCTGTGTAAATAAAGTTCTGTTTGCCTGGGAGTACATCATGTCTACTTCCCTCACATTTAGGTGCTTGTTCTTCATAATAGCAAAGTAGCTTAGATTTAGACAAGTTTCTAAGTATGATCCAAGCTGGTGTGAGACTGCACAAAAATGTTTGCGTTAATTAAAAAAAATGCAAAAAGCTAACCATGCCACAGTACATTCAATAGTTGTTTTCTTGAATGGGTCTAAATGTTTGTGACCAATGTACGACCAAGACCACAGGGTTTGACCAATACTACAGGGTATGAGGAAGACCACAAGGTATGACCAAGACCACAGGGTTCTTTCTTTTGGTGATATAGTTATTTGCAAAAGGTGTCCTGTACTGTGTATTTGTACACAGAGATGTAACTTAATGAGGTGTAGAGGTATCAGTAGAACTGTAGACAGGCCTGGTGCGAGCTAATTTTGCCGTCCCTTGACCCCACCCATTGGCTCCTCCCGATGTATGGAGGCGCACGCGATGTTGGACGGACCTGACCTTAGTGGTCACCCCTGTCTGTCTCAGAAGGGGTGCTGTGCTCCTCCAGCAGGCTGAAAAATGCTGATTATTATAGTACAGGTGGGGTGGGGGTAGAGTAATGGGGTTTTTCTTGATGGGCAGGTGCTTTGGAAGCTAGCTAACTTTATTGCAGCGGGCAGAGCGGCACCCTCATCAAGAGGGCGCTCTAGACGGCTGCCTATTTGGCCTATTGTATATGGTAGTCCCATTACAGATTTTGCACAGGGGCTCACCTTACCTTACACCTTACTTGTATATATCCCCTTTATTAAACTGGAAAAATAAAAATCGAGTCTTAGAGAAGAATTTTGGGCCACCTAAATAATATACAACACAAGAGAGATTCCAATATTACAACATATCAATGACATACATGCTAGCAACCCACATGCAGTACAATGTTTTGCCATAGAAGTAGTATGACTATTGCTGCATCAAGGGAACTGAACCTAATGTATTCTCTGTAAAGAAGCTAGCTGGTTTTATCGTTTCACTCTTAAAATCCCAATGGTTTTAATAAAAGCTTAACCTACACTTGTTCTTTAACCTATTGTTTGACCTTAGAGTGTATCTACCAGACATCATAGCTATCTAGCTAGTGGTGTGCAATAGCACCTTTCTCTTGTTACATTTTATAATCCTCCCAGTTCACTGCCCCCATCATGATAAACCACCCCCTGCCTTTATTTTTATAATTTTTTTGTTTTCTACCTTGACATCGCTCTGTATTTTCAGTCAGATACACAGACTGGGAAGGGGCATTCCCCAGCAGGCGTAACATCATTTGAAGCCATACAGGGGAGAACTTCCTCCCTCACTGCTAAACACAGCTCAAAGTAGTTCAGTGTGAGATGACCTATGATTGGCTAAGGCTGCACACACACCCTCAGCACTACAGACTGAATTTCCTGATTTTGGACTTCTGCCAGGCCAGCAGGAGTCCAAAGTCTGTGCAAGAGATAGGGGGAAATGTGCTTTGGACAAGTAGGGAGACACCTAGTGGCAGCTTTTTTAAACACAAATAAAACATAGAAAAAAAATTTTTTTTTAAACAAAGTACATTAGAAAGATTTTTTTATTTACCATAAGGAGTGCAATAGAGAATAATGAGAGTGCCAATTTAACTGCCCAGTGCTATTAACTTTATCAATTTTTATTTGTGGTCACAAACATATTTATTAGTGACCTAAGTCTTTATACACATATTTTTTGAAGATACTGTCTAGCACCAGTTTAGGACAGAGTTGACCTCAAGACTATCTGTATAATTGTTTACTCTTTCCAGTTAGTCATCCTAGGTTACCACCTTTTTTTTCTTAGCTTTACCAAGTACTTTCTATTAGTTCTGCCATTCACATACAGAACAGTGATAGGCCATATTAGCAATTGGTCATAATACATTTTTACATTCTGGCCATGTTGGTTATACTGCCATTGTAGGATACATTAGTGTAACTGCTACATGCTTGGAGCTAGAGCACTACTTAGTATGGTTAAAAAAAAAAGTCCATTAACTTCAAGTTCTGCTGTGTATTGGATATTAGGATTAAAAAAAATAGAAATCACCCTTGGCAGCATTTTAGATGAAATTAATGAAGCCAAATGACAGCTCGTTATTAGTATCTGATCAGCGGAGGTCCAAATGCTGGGGCCCCCATGATCAAGAGAACAGGGTCACCAGTTTTCAGTTGAGAGGCAGTTGAGTATTTGAGACAGTTACAGGAGTGGTGGTCAAGGATTGTTACATTTCACCAAGGTACCTGTTACATGTATGTATCGTATGTATACTATCTATTATTACGACCATGGACGAGCAAACCTAGGATTACAGGTTTTTTCTTGCACTAGGTTGAATGTGCTCAAAGTCTAGTTGCACTGTATGCATAGAACATTGTACTGTATTGGAATTCTGCACCTTAGAAGATAATGTTGTAATTATACCATTCACCATAATGAACTTTGCCAATATCTTTAGCGGAATGTGAGATGGTTATTAGGAGCTGCTAAGGAGCAGGCACTTTTGGATTAAGCACTTGATATTCATGGTACGTTTCCTTTAATGATGAACATTGGCCAAATGTACAATGTGGACTGGTGAATGGGGCCAAACGTACTATATGGATTGTATGTGGAGTACTATGTCATCTACTACTAATATACTTACCCTAATACTAACACAATCTCCGGATATATGACATCAATACCGTATGAGAGATCTCTAAAGTAATTCTTGTTTAATTGGAACTAGATCTCATGTATTCCGAATGATTTAAGTGCTTTGCATGGACTAACTCATCCATCCAATGTTGAACCATCAGTGAGAGCTATAACCGATTAATAGTGTAAGTGCAATACAATCCAGGATGCTATGGTCCAAATATCTATGTATGGTGGAAAGATAGGATGGCGGCCGTTTAATAGGTTTGCACACATATCCTCTTAATTTAAAAAAAATAATATAATAAAGTATAAGTTTTAAGTCCCTTACTCCTATTCATTGCAATTTATCTGTCACATGTAGTCACAGACGTAGCTTCTGGGCCCTTATGCATCTCTGAATCTCTATAATTTTTTTATGTCTTTTGGAGACAAATAAAAAAAATACTGGTATTTTGTTTTACATTTCTTACATTTTATTTTTACTATTTAACTACGGTAGTCCCATTAGGGGACTTTTACATGAGATCTGCTGATAGCTGATATAATACAGTGCACTACTAGTGTAGTGCAGCGTATTATACCTTTCAGCATTATGCAATGTATACAACTGTGTTGGAGGCATAGCTGTATATTGCTACTTAAATGGCAGGTCTAGGCGCAATCAGAACACCCCTGTCTGCCATGAAAACAGATCGGCACCTGGCATTCGTGCCACCAGACTGGTTACATGCCATGGTTATGATTTGATCGCAGCAGGTAACATGTTAAACTGCCAGGTTTGAAAGTCTTTCCTGTCCTGGCAGTTAGCATTAGGTCCTAGCCCCTGCGTTCGGGGCACAGGAGACCTGTCACTGGGGTGGCAAGGCTGCTGCCATAAAAAGGACCCCTTAGACCACCTTAAAGGGTTACTCTGCTCCCCAGCGTCCACAAAATTCCACCTCACACCGGAACATTGAGTTCATGGACGCTGTGTGCAGGCTTCTGTGTTCTGGCCCGCCCCCTTGTGACTTCACGGCCTGCCCCATCAATGAAAGTCTATGGTAAGGGGGCGCGACGGCCGTCACGCCCCCTCCCATAGACTTGCATTGAGGGGGCAGGATGTGACGTCACATGACGAGCGTGACGTAACAAGGGGGTGGGCTTGATCACGGAAGCCCGCTCACAGTGTTCAGGAACTCGATGTTCCGGACACTGGGGAGTGGAGTAACCCTTTAAAAACACACATGGGCGGTCACTTATGGGTTTATAAATATGGAGAAAAATTATAGGCCCTGTACACATTGGTCTTCATTTAATAAAAAAAATGTTTATTATGTATGCTTGGAAAATACTCCAACTTATACATTGATCGCATAGCATGGAGGTATGGAACTGTATGATATATATATGCTACTGCCTCCCATTACATAAAAAGGGAAACCACATGACATAGGTTTTTTGTACAGGATGCCCTTTTTTAAGAAGTCTTCCACAGCTATAAAAAAAACGGTATGCAGATCTATAGCATCCAAATCTATGCCATCACAACTCTCTTGGTATACATCCAGTCCATTAGGGGCTTAGTATTTACTTTAAGGCTATGTTCATACAACATGTAGCACAGTACAGTCTATAGAGGATGTGCATAAGTTACAAGAGGACTTGGATAGACTAAGTGTCTGGGCATCCACTTGGCAAATGAGGTTCAATGTGGATAAATGTAAAGTTATGCATCTGGGTACTAATAACCTGCATGCATCGTATGTCTTAGGGGGGATTAAACTGGCAGAGTCACTGGTAGAGAAGAATCTGGGTGTACTTGTAGATCACAGACTACAGAATAGCATGCAATGTCAGGCTGCTGCTTCCAAAGCCAGCAGGATATTGTCATGTATCAAAAGAGGCATGGACTCAAGTGACAGGGACATAATACTTCCCCTTTATAAAGCATTGGTACGGCCTCACCTGGAATATGCTGTTCAGTTTTGGTCGCCTGTCCATAAAAGGGACACTGCGGAGCTGGAAAGGGTGCAGAGACGCGCGACTAAACTAATATGGGGCATGGAACATCTTAGCTACGAGGAAGGATTAAAGGAGTTACAATTGTTTAGTCTTGAGAAGAGACGTTTAAGGGGGGATATGATAAACGTATATAAGTATATAAATGGCCCATACAAAAAATATGGAGAAAAACTGGTCCAGGTTAAACCCCCCCAAAGGACGAGGGGGCACTCCCTCCGTCTGGAGAAGAAAAGGTTTAGTCTAAAGGGGCGACACGCCTTCTTTACCATAGGAACTGTGAACTTATGGAACAGTCTACCTCAGGAACTGATCACAGTAGGAACAATGAATAGCTTTAAAACAGGGTTAGATACATTCCTGGAACAAAATAACATTAATGCTTATGCAGAATTATAAAACTACATCCCTTCCGCTTATCCCCTTACACTCATCCCTTCAATTCCCTGGTTGGACTTAATGGACGTATGTCTTTTTTCAACCATACTAACTATGTAACAAGGGAATTTCCAAATGCAGAATTCCGCACAGAGATTCCCCAGCAGCAGAGTCTCATTGATTTCAATTGGATTCTGCTTCGCTTTTCACATAGCAGAATTTCCGCGTCAGAAACATCTGGCGTGGAAATTCTAATTCTGGTGTCTACAGAAAGAATAAACATGTCTGCAGAGTCTACACAAAAATGCATTGCCGCCTATGAGACGACACATTTCCGAGCGGTCCTAGCGCCGGCATGTTCTGCCAATGCTCCGCTGATGGGGGAATGTCTGCACAGAGCTTTATCATGTGGACATTGTCTAATTCGGTATTCTGCATGGAAATTCCCTTGTGCGAACATAGCCTAAATAATACTTTGTTCTCTGTGTTGTCTCCAGATATTAGTCAAGGAGGCATCTACAAAAGTACTAGGAGCCCAGCTGATTCCCATTAAAGGGGAACCTAGCAAAATCTTCTTATACTCAGAGCTTCTGCTAAACTAATAATGAGGTAGGATCCACAATTGCATGTCAATCAATTCTGCTTGAGATTCTACATTGAACGTACAGCGACAAGTTATTTCCATGAGATATTTTCTTTGTCTTTTGCCTTTTCAGCTAATAATCATCCAAAGTGTAACTAGATGGTTTCTACACTATGGAAGGAAAAAATAAGATTGATTCTCTCTATATTGCGGGGCATCTCATAAATATGTTAATTGACTTGTGAGTTAAAGCTATCAAAATGCCAATTAAGCAAAGCTGTCAGAAAAAATAGAATAATATTTCTTGGGGTTAATGATAGAATGTTACCTAGGGAGCAATTTTTATTTTTATTTTATTTTTTTCATTTTAACCCTTTACTGGATAGTTGCTGTTGTTGTTGTTTTACAATAAAATATTGTGAAAAACTATTTAGGTTGCATTGACATTTTTTTTTAAGTCAAAAACTGTGGATGAAAAGAGGAAAAAAATTGCAATTTTATTGCTAATAAAGTTATTTTCGATCAAAACGGCTGTCAACAGATATGTCATTTCTCCCGTGTAAAACAAATGTGAGGAAAAACAGAAACAGTACGGCATAAGCCAACTTTTGGTAAAGCTACCAGAATATGTTAGTGAATGAATAAAACTGCAGTTTTTTAAAGAAATAGTCTAGCCTTAAAGTGATATTGTCATGAAAAGACAATTTTGACATGTCAGGCAGGCATGTCAAAAGTTTTGATCGGTCAGGGTCTCAGTGTTCAATCCGTCTCTTTGCAGACGATGGGCTCCATAGATCATAATGGAGTCTGTCTCCTGCAATGAGCTCTGAGTCCGGGAATGAAGTACGCTTCAACTGACTATGCTTCAACTGACTCAATGGGATGGGGTCTCAGCTCTGACATGTCACAAACACCTTTATATACAAAATACACTTTTTTGTCCCTGCACCAATATGTTTAGGCTGGGTTTACATTGTTTGTTTTATATTTAATGTGCATATTTTTATTTTCTTCAAAAGGATAGTAATGTGGTGAAATAAAGAAATAAAGGCAGTGAATATTTTCATTGTCTATGTTTCACCAGTTTTCGTTTTAATACCTTTTATATGCTATAATGTAGTAGTCTGCGCTATTGAGTCCAGCAAAAATGTACATTAGTGGGAAATTGACTCTGTTACAGACTCAGTAACAGTTTTTCGCATTAATGTATACATTTTTATCCTTTGGAAGATTCTAAAAACATGCAAGCTAAATGTAAGCACAAAAAGCAGTGTAAACCATAGCTTTAACTTTACTAAGGTGTGACAGTGATATCCAACCCCATTTCACCCTGTGACTTGATTGGTGCCCCTGCATCATGATCGCGGGGTTCTAATGGGTTGCTATGGAAAGTGGGGCCTTTACAACAGCTCCCAGGTACAGAAGCCTATTAGGCCCATCTATGAAAAGGGCCTAGTAGGTTTACTGCCAGTTGTACACTGGGATATGCCAGCAATGTTTATCCTAAGACAACCCTTTTTGATGCCATATTTCCTTGTTATATGTTTACTTTCCACTGTACCCAATAAGTGGAGGAGAGACAGCACTGAAAATCATCCACCATGCAAGTGACCATCCAGATATCCAATACACAATAGCTTCGCGATGGCAGCATGCAAGGAGGCTCAGAGTAGTGTTCCAGCTTTGTCCTTTTCCTCTTTCTTTATTCATTCTCATTAATATGCAATGTTTCGGCAAAGTATGCCTTTACCAAGGGTGCTTCTTGAGTGCTGTGACTGCGACTTTATTGTGTAGTTCCCATAGTAGCTATTGTAGGATGCAGTATAGTGATGTTTCAAATTTCTAAGAACGCAAGGCCTAATTGTCACAAGATTGTGGTGGTGAGTATATTACAACTATTTCGTTTACACAATTTCCAGTCATTTTTAGAAAAATAGCTACCGTAATTGCAGAATAACTCTTTTGGGTTATGTTGTCTATGGCAGCAAAGCTTTTGCTATTGTAATATAAAATATCATCCATTGTTCCAAATAGGAACCAGCTCACATTATACGCTTCATTGAGCATGAAACAACAGGAGCTCTTTTATGAAATCTTGGACAGCTCCTCTTTTCAAACAATACATAACAAAAGTGGCACAAATAAAATCATGTAATAGTGAGTATATGTTAAAGCAATTCCTATGTGGCTTTGGCTCAGACAGAAGAACATTTTGGAACACATTTGTGCTAAGACAAAAGTTCTAATATGGGAAATGACAATGCCGGTCATGCAATGATATAGGGGTAAGACTGACGAGTCAGTACCATTCTGAAAACACAATGGTGCTTGGTGTGTGAGCATTGTGATAACCATACATGAGATGCACTGTTATAGTTTGCTCATGTATACATTTATATTAAATAGAGAATGCAATGACCGGTGCCACATTCTAGTAATGTAATAGAGCAGTAAGAAATGACTGAGCCACATAAACTTCTGTAACTTATGCTCTGCAACAATGGAGCCAATGAAGCTTCCATTAATAAAAGGCTGTGGCTAATATGACCTTTAAATATGGCATTTTATCTTTTTTTATAGGGTAACATACATAGTGTAGGTACCAATGTAGGATAAACCAGAGCAACTGTACATTCCACGTGTAACTGAGATTATCACAGTAGAAAAATAGCAGAAAAAAAGAAGACAGACATGGTGCTCGATAGTGCTGTTATCTCACTAGGTGCAATATAGGTATAGATTTGGAGCTGCTTACCTTTTTGTGTTGCGCTTGCAAGCACAACACAGTTAAGCACTGCAGGGGTGCAGGGCTAGATACAGTATAGAAATGTTCAGGTATTAACCTGAACATTTCTGTACTGTATCCAGAGATTAACCCCTTCAGGACCAAGCCCATTTTGGCCTTAAGGACTGGAACGTTTTTTGCACATCTGACCACTGTCACTTTAAACATTAATAACTCTGGGATGCTTTTACTTATCATTCTGATTCCGAGATTGTTTTTTCGTGACATATTCTATTTTAACATAGTGGTACATTTTTGTGGTAACTTGCATCCTTTCTTGGTGAAAAATCTGTAAATTTGATGAAAAATTTGAAAATGTAGCATTTTTCTAACTTTGAAGCTTTCTGCTTGTAAGGAAAATCGATATTACGAATAATTTTTTTTTGATTCACATATACAACATGTCTACTTTATGTTTGCATCATAAAATTGACAAGTTTTTACTTTTGGAAGACACCAGAGGGCTTCAAAGTTCAGCAGCAATTTTCCAATTTTTCACAAAATTTTCAAACTCGATATTTTTCAGGGACCAGTCCAGTTTTGAAGTGGATTTGAAGGGTCTTGATATTAGAAATACCCCATAAATGACCCCATTATAAAAACTACACCCCCCAAAGTATTCAAAATGACATTCAGTCAGTGTTTTAACCCTTTAGGGGTTTCACAGGAATAGCAGCAAAGTGAAGGAGAAAATTCAAATTTTTACTTGTATTTGTAGCCCAATTTCTCTCGAGTAAGCACATACCTCATATGTCCATGTAAAGTGTTTGGCGGGCGCAGCAGAGGGCTCAGAAGGGAAGGAGCGACAAGGGGATTTTGGAGAGTACGTTTTTCTGAAATAGTTTTTGGGGGGCATGTTGCATTTAGGAAGCCCCTATGGTGCCAGAACAGCAAAAAAAAAAAAAAACACATGGCATACCATTTTGGAAACTAGACTCCTCGGGGAATGTAACATGGGATAAAGTGAGCTTTAATACCCCACAGGTGTTTCATGACTTTTGCAAATGTAAAAAAAAAAATATTTTTTACCTAAAATGCTTGTTTTCCCCAAAAATTTACATTTTTAAAAAGGGTATTAGCAGAAAATACCCCTCAAAATTTGAAGCCCAATTTCTCCCTATTCAGAAAACACCCCATATGGGGTGAAAAGTGCTCTGCTGGCGCACTACAGGTCTCAGAAGAGGAGTAGTCACAGTTGGCTTTTTGGAAGCAAGTTTTGCTCTGGGGGCATGCTGCATTTAGGAAGCCCCTATGGTGCCAGGACAGCAAAAAAAAAACCCCATGGCATACCATTTTGGAAACTAGACCCCTCGAGGAACGTAACAAGGGGTTAAGTGAACCTTTATACCCCACAGGTGTTTCACGACTTTTGCATATGTAAAAAAAAATTATTTTTTTTACCTAAAATGCTTGTTTTCCCAAAAATTTAACATTTTTAAAAAGGGTCAAAGCAGAAAATACCCCCCAAAATTTGTAACACAATTTCTACCGAGTACGGCGATACCCCATATGTGACCCTAAACTGTTGCCTTGAAATACGACAGGGCTCCAAAGTGAGAGCGCCATGCGCATTTGAGGCCTAAATTAGGGACTTGCATAGGGGTGGACATAGGGGAATTCTACGCCAGTGATTCCAAAACAGGGTGCCTCCAGCTGTTGCAAAACTCCCAGCATGCCTGGACAGTCAACGGCTGTCCGACAATACTGTGAGTTGTTGTTTTGCAACAGCTGGAGGCTCCGTTTTGGAAACAGTGGCGTTTTTCATTTTTATTGGGGAGGGGAGGGGGGCTGTGTAGGGGTATGTGTATATGTAGTGTTCTTTTACTTTTTATTTTATTTTTTGTTAGTGTAGTGCAGTGTTTTTAGGGTACAGTCGCTCGGGCGGGGGTTCACAGTAGTTTCTCGCTGGCAGTTTGAGCTGCGGCAGAATATTTGCCGCAGCTCAAACTTGCAGCCGGATACTTACTGTAAACCTCCGCCCATGTGAGTGTACCCTGTACGTTCACATTGGGGGTGGGGGGATGGGGGGGAACATCCAGCTGTTGCAAAACTACAACTCCCAGCATGCGCTGACAGACTGTAGATGCTGAGAGTTTTAGTTTTGCAACAGCTGTAGGCACACTGGTTATGTATCACTGAGTTTGTGACCTAACTCAGTGTTTCACAACCAGTGTGCCTCCAGCTGTTGCAAAACTACAACTCCCAGCATGTACGGTGCATGGTGTACGGTGACTGCTAAGAGTTGTAGTTTGCAACAGCTGGAGGCACACCGGTCGTGAAACACTGAGTTAGGTAAAAAAAAAAAAAAAAACTGAGTTTCACAACCATTGTGCCTTCAGCTGTTGCAAAACTACAACTCTCAGCAGTCACCGACAGCCAACGGGAATGCTGGGAGTTGTAGTTATGCAACCAGCAGATGCACCACTACTTTAGCTGATTGTGCAAGCTGGGAGTTGTAGTCATACAACAGCTGAAGGTACACTTTTCCATAGAAAAAATGTGCCTCCAGCTGTTGCAAAATCATAAGTCCCAGCATGCCCATAAGGGAATGCTGGGAGTTGTGGTTGTCTGCCTCCTGCTGTTGCATAACTACAGCTCCCAGCATGCCCTTTTTGCATGCTGGGAGCTGTTGCTAAGCAACAGCAGGAGGCTGCCACTCACCTCCTGCTGCTGCTCCACGCCGCATCAGGACAGTCCCTCGCCGCCGCTGCTCCTGGGGCCCCGATCCCAACATTGACGCCGGGGATCGGGGTCTCCAGCTCCCGGGGTCCACGTCCCGCACCCGCTCACGTGCTCCGGAAGAGGGGCGGAGCGGGTTGCGGGAGGGACACCCGCAGCAGGCGCCCTGATTGGTCGGCCGGTAAACCGGCCGACGAATCAGGGCGATCTTGAGGTGGCACCAGTGCCACCTCACCCCTGCTGGCTCTGGCTGTTCGGGGTCGTCAGAGACGGCCCCGATCAGCCAATAATTCCGGGTCACCGGGTCACTGGAGACCCGATTGACCTGGAATCGCCGCAGATCGCTGGACTGAATTGTCCAGCGATCTGCGGCCATCGCCGACATGGGGGGGCATAATGACCCCCCTGGGCATTATGCCGGGATGCCTGCTGAACGATTTCAGCAGGCATCCGGCTCCGGTCCCCAACCGGCTAGCGGTGGGGACCGGAATTCCCACGGGCGTATGGATACGCCCTCTGTCCTTAAGGACTCGGAATGCAGGGCGTATCCATACGCCCTATGTCCTGAAGAGGTTAAAGAGAAAAAAAATTTGCACTAAATTACATTGCTTCAACTACATTGTGCCTCCGTGGTCCATAAGGATTGGCCATACATAGTAGATAAAAGCGGTTTTAACCCAATGATTTCAGCAGATTAGTATGATGGCTCCCCAACCACAAATGTCAGGGTAATAAGGGATCGGGGATTTTGGATTTCAATTGCCCAATTCTTTTGTTCTTGGGAGATATGCTGATGACAGATGAGTTTGGTTACTTTAACCCCCTTCCTCCATTAAAGACACTAGCATGCTCATCAAGGCAAGAATGAGCATCTGCTGACAGTTATCTAATATGTATGGTGGTAAGATTTAATAAAGTAGGTCATTACATTTTGATGTAGCAATTGAGAGGTCACCAATGCAAGTTACTGTGTA
Organism: Hyla sarda; assembly: GCF_029499605.1. Taxonomy (NCBI): domain Eukaryota; kingdom Metazoa; phylum Chordata; class Amphibia; order Anura; family Hylidae; genus Hyla; species Hyla sarda. The sequence goes on from NC_079197.1 coordinate 30,288,170, forward strand.
ATAAAAGGGTAATACAGCTGTAGTTGATAATAATCATTTCTTAAGTAAGGACAAAAGCCTTTGGAATAAGTCAAGGGGCCTAGGGATTTTTATTTTTAGTTCTGAATGTCCTGCATTATAGTTTATAGCAGTGACCAGACCTTAGGGGCTATTACCTGCAAAAGATGTGGTGGCATCTGTCACCACCCAGTGGTAATCCTACCTATCATACTTTTTGTATTTTCTGTCTGTTTATTTTCACCCCAAAAAAACCTGTTATGTCCCATGCAAGTGTCAAAGAGGCGGGACCTAGAGTCCGCTGTGCTCTAGGCCTGCAACCTCTTTGTGAGCAATATCCCCACCTTTGAATGTGGTGAACAATTGAAGCCTCAGGCGCCTCTATCTAAGAGATGTGCTGCTGTCTCACGTTTATAGATGAGAAAATGGGCACCCCCTTGTGCCGTTCTAAGGAATCCTAGTAAGGTGAATAAAAGGACAATTTATGATTTAATATGCATGATCTTTTCCCCTTGTCATCTCACTGTCCATTCACCAACATCTCATTTACCTAATGAAGCAGTTCTGGAAACCTGAGCCAAGGACAGAAGGTGTAAAGATAAGACTTGGGCAGTAAGAAGTAGTTAACAATGTAGGGGTCAGATCTATGTCAAAAGTGTGCATCCCTTGTTCTTGTACGATTCTTCTCTGAATAATTGTAAACATTAAAATCTTTCTGTTATTTCTACTTTTTATTTTTTTAACTGCTCTGCATGTTTTGTTACTTGTTTGGTACTTCTTTAAAGGGGTATTCCAGGCAAAACCTTTTTTTTATATATATCAACTGGCTCCGGAAAGTTAAACAGATTTGTAAATTACTTCTATTAAAAAATCTTAATCCAATAGTTATTAGCTTCTGAAGTTTTCTGTCTAACTGCTCAATGATGATGTCACGTCCCAGGAGCTGTGCATGATGGGAGAATATCCCCATAGGAACTGCACAGCTCTCGGGACGTGAGTCATCAGAGAGCAGTTAGACAGAAAACAACAACTCAACTTCAGAAGCTAATAACTATTGGAAGGATTAAGATTTTTTAATAGAAGTAATTTACAAATCTAAAAAAATGGGGTATGTGCAGCTCACAATATAAATTAATCGAGGCTAAATGGAAAGTATTTACACCAAAAAATACTAGTACAAAATAATATATAAGGAAAAAAAGGGGGGGTACCAAATGCCTCTAGACTAATACCATAAAATGGTACATGATGATGAAATTACAGGAAAAAAAAAATAATAAATCGGACTGTGCTTCACTTTAAATGATGTACAAATTTAATATAAAAAATACAAATAGGACATAAAATAAATAATACAAATCTAATACAAAAATGCCTCCTACCACAGGGCCCTTGTGGGGAGGTGAGATAATTAAATACAAAGCATATATTAAAAATATTTTTGTAAAAATTATAGCATGTGAATTACGTTCTACCGCTATCTCAATATAGTATACTTTTGTGCGGTATACTCCGTTCCCATGTGATTTAGAACAGTTCACAAAGTGATATAGTTACCAACTCCTCAGGGTGATTTTGGCTGGACGTCCGAGAGATAGATATATGAGGACTGTATTCAGCGCTAGCGTGCGCTTACGGTGACGGGCCCGGATGCCACAGGCCAAAAAGGTCACCGGTCACGGAATAATGGCAGGCTCGATGGCAGATGCAATGGAGGCTTTATCCAGCGCTGGCATGCGCTTGCGGTGACGGGCCCGGTTGCCGCAGGCCAAAGAGAAGTCACCGATCACGGAGTAGCTCCGGAGATGTAGATATACTCGGAGATATATGGATCTTGCTCCGGAGACAGGGAAAGGAAAGCCTCGTGGAAGATCTCTCGGCGTCTGGTGGAATGGCGGATGAATTACAGCCAGGTGTACAATCAGCAGGTGATGGAGTTGTATCGGAGATAGATGATGGCGGTTTGTAGATTGCGGTAGTCATGCAATAAGTATTTCTTTCTCTAGACGCGTTTCAGGGTACTTTATATATGACCCTTTCCTCAGTAGAGATATCATATCTCTACTGAGGAAAGGGTCATATATAAAGTACCCTGAAACGCGTCTAGAGAAAGAAATACTTATTGCATGACTACCGCAATCTACAAACCGCCATCATCTATCTCCGATACAACTCCATCACCTGCTGATTGTACACCTGGCTGTAATTCATCCGCCATTCCACCAGACGCCGAGAGATCTTCCACGAGGCTTTCCTTTCCCTGTCTCCGGAGCAAGATCCATATATCTCCGAGTATATCTACATCTCCGGAGCTACTCCGTGATCGGTGACTTCTCTTTGGCCTGCGGCAACCGGGCCCGTCACCGCAAGCGCATGCCAGCGCTGGATAAAGCCTCCATTGCATCTGCCATCGAGCCTGCCATTATTCCGTGACCGGTGACCTTTTTGGCCTGTGGCATCCGGGCCCGTCACCGTAAGCGCACGCTAGCGCTGAATACAGTCCTCATATATCTATCTCTCGGACGTCCAGCCAAAATCACCCTGAGGAGTTGGTAACTATATCACTTTGTGAACTGTTCTAAATCACATGGGAACGGAGTATACCGCACAAAAGTATACTATATTGAGATAGCGGTAGAACGTAATTCACATGCTATAATTTTTACAAAAATATTTTTAATATATGCTTTGTATTTAATTATCTCACCTCCCCACAAGGGCCCTGTGGTAGGAGGCATTTTTGTATTAGATTTGTATTATTTATTTTATGTCCTATTTGTATTTTTTATATTAAATTTGTACATCATTTAAAGTGAAGCACAGTCCGATTTATTATTTTTTTTTCCTGTAATTTCATCATCATGTACCATTTTATGGTATTAGTCTAGAGGCATTTGGTACCCCCCCTTTTTTTCCTAATTTACAAATCTGTTTAACTTTCCGGAGCCAGTTGATTTATAAAAAAAAGTTTTGGCCTGGAATACCCCTTTAAATAAAAGCTGAGAGCAAGACTGAGGGAGTGGTAATAGATTAAAGGGGTAGTATAGGAAAATAAAATGTGCCTCAACCGCTTAAGGACCAGGCCATTTTACACCTTAGGACCAGAGCGTTTTTTGAACATCTGACCACTGTCACTTTAAACATTAATAACTCTGGAATGCTTTTAGTTATTATTCTGATTCCGAGATTGTTTTTTCGTGACATATTCTACTTTAACATGGTGGTAAATTTTTGTGGTAACTTGCATCCTTTCTTGGTGAAAAATCCCAAAATTTGATGAAAAAATTGAAAATTTTGCATTTTTCTAACTTTGAAGCTCTCTGCTTGTAAGGAAAATGGATATTCCCCCCAAATTTTTTTTAATTCACATTTTCAATATGTCTACTTTATGTTTGCATCATAAAATTGACAAGTTTTTACTTTTGGAAGACACCAGAGGGCTTCAAATTTCAGCAGCAATTTTCCAATTTTTCACAAAATTTTCAAATTCACTATTTTTCAGGGATCAGTTCAGGTTTGAAGTGGATTTGAAGGGTCTTCATATTATAAATACCCCATTATAAAAACTGCACAATCTTCATTTTTTACACTTGCATGTTCTTGTAGACCCAATTTTTGAATTTTTACAAGGGGTAAAAGGAGAAAATTTATACTTGTATTTGTAGCCCAATTTCTCTCGAGTAAGCACATACCTCATATGTCTATGTAAAGTGTTCGGCGGGCGCAGTAGAGGGCTCAGAAGCGAAGGAGCGACAAGGGGATTTTGGAGAGTACGTTTTTCTGAAATGGTTTTTGGGGGGCATGTTGCATTTAGGAAGCCCCTATGGTGCCAGAACAGCAAAAAAAATAAAATCACATGGCATACCATTTTGGAAACTAGACCCCTTGAGGAACGTAACAAGGAATAAAGTGAGCCTTAATACCCCACAGGGGTTTCACGACTTCTGCATATGTAAAAAAAAAAAAATTCACAAAAATGTGTGTTTCCCCCCAAATTTCACATTTTTGCAAGGGTTAATAGCAGAAAAGACCCCCCCAAAATTTGTAACCTCATCTCTTCTGAGTATGGAGGTACCCCATAAGTGGACGTCAAATGCACTACGGGCGTACTACAATGATCAGAAGAGAAGGAGTCACATTTGCAAACTTTGCTGAAATGGGGGGGACATGTCGCATTTAGGAAGCCCCTATGGTGCCAGGACAGCAAAAAAACAAACACATGGCATACCATTTTGGAAACTAGACCCCTTGATGAACGAAACAAGGGGTAAAGTAAGCCTTAATACCCCACAGGGGTTTCATGACTTTTGCATATGTAAAAACAAATTTTTTTTTTCACTAAAATGTGGGTTTTCCCCAAAATTTTAGATTTTTACAAGGGTTAAAAGCAGAAAAGACCCCCCAAAATTTGTAAATACATTTCTTTGGAATAAGGAAATACCTTCATTTTTGATGTTTTTCGCTCTGCGGGTGCACACCGGGCCTTGAGTGGGAGGACAGTCAGGGGCCTTGAGCTTATTATAGCAGCCAGGATGTGGGACCCCCCCCTCAAGGAGCGTTAATGGGGGGAGCACTATGGGGGACAACGGGCCTTAACTGGGGTAGACAGGTGGGGTACAGAGGCCCGTAATATGGGGTACTGTGGGCCAGAAAATTTATAAATTATAATAAAAAAAGGATATATTCCCAGAATGATGACCCAGAGCATAGCCAAAACTAAAAAAAAATATGCCCACCCCAAACCCTATGCTCTGAGTCATCATTCTGGGAATGTGATGTGTGTGGCCATCCCTAACCTGTTGCCTCAAATGCACACCCCGCTCAGGTGGAGAGAGAGTGCTGCGCATTTGAGGCAACATAAAAAAGTTCCCGATGATATTGACTCAGTGACCTATGACCCATTTTTGAAAAAACACCCCCAGAGGTCTTATCAGGTATTTTTTTTTTTCAGTTTTTTTTTTGGGGGCAATTTAGTGGTTTTAGGAGGTTAACAATTTGGAGTGTACTCTGGACTTGGTACATTGGTCAAATTATGGAAAATTTAACTGAAAAGGGAAAATTTTGTGCTCCATGGAAGTGTGATACTCCCTGAAGCAGCCTATCCAGAGGCCCGGATTATCTGGGCATGTGTCACACTGATACGTGGTGTCCTTCCGTCTCCCCTTCTTGTGACACACTCTGCATCTTTTCTGGGTTCGTCCCTTCTTTCCACTGTGGGGGATCACACCTGGAAAGTGTTGGCCTGGAACGATCCTGGCGCCTATAACTCCAGACC